>NC_137921.1:34834770-34849770 GCF_963457725.1 Sprattus sprattus | reverse complement strand
TGTGTGTGGCACGGTGGCACGGTGTGTGTGGCACGGTGGCTCAGTGGCTTGCACTGCTGCCTCACAGCAAGAAGGTCATGGATTCGATTCCTGCATGGGGCGCTGTTGGCTCTGGGGGGCAGGTCCTCCCCAGACCTTCAGTGCTCAGGTGGGCTATCTCCCGGGCCTTTCTGTGTGGAGTTTGCATGTTCTCCCCGTGTTCACAAGGGGTTTCCTCCACTAAGGACCCCATCAGAAAAACATGCAAAAAAGAACAGAACACTCCTGTCCGACCCTGACCGAGACGGATGGTTCACTTGATCCCCGGGCGCTGAAAAGAAAGCTGCCCACTGCTCCTGGAGGATCCTGGAGGAAGGACGATCCGGGATGGGTTAAAAGCAGAGGGTGAATTCACAGCGACCTCAGGCCTGCGTGCGTGTGTGTGTGTGTGTGTGTGTCCTGGATCGCCTATCATATATAACACGTGTGTGTTGCAGTGAATCGCTTGTGCAATAAAAACTGACTTGAAAGTCAGCCTTGTTTGTTTGTTTTGTGTGTGTGAGAGAGTCTGTTGGCTCAGAAGTACTGTCCTTACATTCCATTCACGCACGCACGCACGCACGCACACACACACACCCACACAAGCCTGTGGCTGTCTCAGGGATCGGAGCAATAAACTAATGAGAAATACCCACTGTTGAAAAAAACAGGCCTTGCGATTAGAAGTCAAAACTTTGTCCAAAGGAAGGACAGCGTTCATCAACCGACCAAGGCCAAATTATACATGATGAAGGAAGGTGTGTGTGAGTGTGTGTGTGAGTGTGTTTGTGTGCCTTCAACCCTGGTTTTTCACATACTGCTCACTGTATGACAAGGCTGACTGTAATTCTTGATTCTGAATGCAATCAATATCAGTTCCAGGCTGTGTTTCCCTTCAGAGCAGAGGAGGAAGCTGGTAGAGAGACGTCTCTGCACACAGCTCTGCGTCAGAGGTCTGAGAGAGCCGAGCTGGTTTTAACCTAGACACGGAGGGGAAGGTGACAGAGAGATGGTGAGATGGCTTTAGTTCGTATGGAGGGGAAGGTGACAGAAAGATGGTGAGATAGCTTTAGTTCGTATGGAGGGGAAGGTGACAGAGAGATGGTGAGATAGCTTTAGTTCGTATGGAGGGGAAGGTGACAGAGAGAGAGATGGCTTTAGTTCGTATGGAGGGGAAGGTGACAGAGAGAGAGATGGTGAAATAGTGACAGAGAGATGGTGAGATAGCTTTAGTTCGTATGGAGCGGAGCCAGTGCCAGTGCCAGTGCCAGTGGGCATACAGAACCCGAACCTGTCAGCCTTTCTCACTGATATTTCATTACACAGTGCTATGCCACACTGAGTGTGTGTGTGGGGGGGGGGGGGGGGGGGGGGCTTTAAAGTGTGTGTGTGTGTGTGTGTGTGGAGGGGGGGGGGTGACTTTAAAGCGTCACAGGAAATGTGCTGCTTCATGCTCACCCGTGGACGGGCACCCAGTGGTTCACCGGGGGCACTTAAGCCAGAGACGCACCAAACCAACCAACCAATGCCAAAGAACTACCTGCGGAGACAATATTCCTATTGTTGTTTATGGTGTGTGTGTGTGTGTGTGTGTGTGTGTGTGTGTGTGTGTGTGTGTGTGTGTGTGTGTGTGTGTGTATTGATGTCGCATAATTGTGTAGTTTTGCCCCTGACAGCACATCAGTCCTGACTGGCATCTGACCCACCTGAGAGGCAACTGCGTAATTGTGTCCCCTGGCTTTGGAGAGTATTAGTATATCTAAGTCTACTCTTGGAGAATATTAGTGTATCTAACTCTTCTCTTGGAGTAAGTATCTCTAACTCTACTCTTGGAGAATAAAAGTATATCTACCTCTACTCTTGAAGAGTATAAGTGTATCTAACTCTACTCTTGGAGTAAGTATCCCTAAATCTTCTCTTGGAGAGTATTAGTGTATCTAACTCTACTCTTGGAGAGTATTAGTGTATCTACAGTAACTATACTCTTAGAGAGTATTAGTGTATCTTACTCTACTCTTGGAGATTATAAGTTTATGTTTATGTTTATTGGTTTATTTGATAGGGACCATGCATATTCATGAACATTGTATATAAAACACCATGTAAATATGCCAGAGTTAGTAAAAATAACTACTTTCCATCTGCAGTCCCTAGGCAGGTGACATAGGACAAACATAGAGACAGCCAGCAGTCAGAAAGCACTCATACACTATACACTTAAACACAAAATGGTGACGTACATATAAACAACAGATAAACAGAACAGAAATACATGATGACAAGGACATGATTAATAAAAACACAGAACAGAAAAACATGATGACAAGGACATCATTCATCCGCCTCTATACTGTTTTTCTGAATTTCGGGGATAGAATATGGGTGATGAATTGTGGCAGTTTAGAGGTGAGTGCATCTCTGATTGTCTAGGAGCCACTGTTTTAAGTGAGTTTTGAAGGTGTTAAATGAAGGGCACTCTCTTATTGGGAGGGGCAGGCTATTCCAAATTTTACCTCCTATTACTGACAATGCGTTTTGTCCAAAAGTGGTGCGTCTGAATGGTATCACACAGTCCCCTTTTACAGAGGCCCTAGTACTACCTCCGCTTCCAAATCTTTGAAAAAAGTCATGCAGCGGAGGAGGGGCAAGATTGTGCAGCACTTTGTAAACCAAACAAGCATACTTGAAATGTTTGAAATTATCAAAGCTTAAAAATGTGTGTCTCTCTAAGATATCGCAATGGTGATATGACAATGCCTTTTTATCAAAAGTTTTTATGGCTTTCTTAAATAGGGACTCGATGCTTTTAAGGGTGGTCATACTAGTTAATGACCAGTTTATAAAACAGTACTCAATATGAGAAAAGATCATAGTATATAAAAACAGCTTGGAAGCTTTGGTGTCAAGAAATGGCCTAACTTGTTTAAAATTTAGCAAATTGAATTTAACTTTATTTGCCACTTTTTTTATATGACTTTTGAATGTTAAGGTGGAGTCATATGTGACTCCTAGATACTTGAATTCGTTGACAAAATCAAGCTCCTGTCCCCTCAGGAACACATTAGAATGTGACACCTTCATATTTTGTTTGGTAAACGCCATACAGACAGTTTTTTTGGTGTTAAGGTAGAGACATGACTTAGTGAGCCAGTCATCAATGTGAGCCATTGCAGATGTAAGTGTGGATGCTATCTCTTGGTAGTTCTTAGCATGTGTAAAGATTACAGCATCATCTGCATACATCTGAATGTCAACATTTTTACATGCCTCTGGCAGATCATTTATATAAAGAGTAAAAAGAATTGGACCAAGTATGGAGCCTTGGGGGACCCCTACTGGACATTCACAGAGTGGGGACTTTGAATCATTAATTCGAACACATTGCTTTCTACTGGACAGGTATGATTTCATCCAGTTGAGAGCTTGCTCAGAAAAATTAAAATGTGTTAGTTTAGATAAAAGAACTTCATGATTGACAGTATCAAAAGCTCGCTTTAGGTCCAGGAAGACAGCACCAACATAAGAACTCTTATCAAGGTAGCCTTTAACCTTTTCCAAAAACAAACAATTGGCTGTTTCTGTTGAGTGATGAGACCTAAACCCAAATTGCATAGGGTGGAGTGAATTATTGCTTTTATTGAGATGATTAATCAGTAATTTAGCCACCCATTTTTCAACTACTTTAGAAACAACAGGCAGGATACTGATTGGCCGATAGTTGGCCATATCTGACTTTTCACCGGATTTAAAAATGGGTGTGACGAGAGCCATCTTCCAGGCTGATGGTACAATGGATTGTCTTAAGGACTGATTAATCAGATATGTCACAGGCTGTACAAGAGTCTCTTTGTGCCTTTTTAAGAAATTAGCATCAAGACCATAGATATCCATGGCCTTAGAATTTTTTAAGCCACTGATGGTATTTGATACTTCTGTTTCGGTTATTTGTTGTAGGTGGAAAACTGGCTGTGCATTATTGATGGGGCAAGTGGGGTACCTAGGTGAATTAAAAAGTTGGGTTATTTCATAAACAGAGTCGAGAAAGAAGGTGTTCAGTTTTGTGGATATGATTGTTGGATCTGTGACTAGTTCAGTGTTAATTTTCAACTGTAGTTTTTTATTGTTGAGATTCTGTTTTCTGCCAATCAATTTGTTGATGGTTTGCCATATCTTCTTCCCATTTCCTCTTGCCTATATAAGTATATCTTACTCTACTCTTGGAGTAAGTATCTCTTACTCTACTCTTGGAGAGTATTAATGTATCTCACTCTACTCTTGGAGTAAGTATATCTACAGTAAGGCCGAATCTCGATTCTTCCCCTTGCCCCTTTTGCTTTGTCTTGTCTTTGTCTTAACCCTAGCACTTGCAAGTGTAAGGGCCAAGGGCTGAAAACTTTCCCCTATGAAATGAGACGCCACTCGGTTTCGCGTAAATCACTTGGCGTCGCTGGATAATACAGGATGGTACATGTAAAGCACAGGTCGATGTCTTCAAACAAGTGCTGTCATTCACAGATATCAAACGGAGTTCGCAGATAAGTTATCTGTAGACATGCGTGACTGTATGAGCTATGAAACTAGCGATTTAAAAAAAGTTTCAATTATGGTTGCAAATATATATACGACTGTATAGAGCACAAAACTAGACTGTCGTAATTGTTTTGTGGACGGTACATGTAAAGCACGGATCAATGTTTCCAAAGCAAGTGCTGTCATTCACAGATATCAAACGTAATTCGTGGATAATAAAGTTATCTGTACACATACATGGAGTCAGGCTAGTCCTAGCAAGCTACCATATAATCCAATGAAGTGGTGGCATACGCGCTAATTGTAACCTAAAACTACCGTTTGAAAGCTTCAGTTAAGACCTACAATACTATGCATAGTTCGTATAGCAGATTTCAGATCAAACCGAGTCATTATAAACATATAAAAAGTTGTGTAGATAGCTTTATTCATGTAAAATATTCCTTGCTTCAAGCAGCCATTTTTTAAAAAAAAATTCCCGAGCTGGTTTCGCTGTGTGCTCTGGGATAGCCCTTGGAGGAGCAAGGTAGCTCTCCGATCAGCTTAAAAACGAGGGCCATACACCACTTAATCTTACCCCTTAATCTTGATCAAATTGGGTATTGAGACACCACTAGCTCTCACATGAACGCGCAACTTCAAGGGTAAGGGGAAAGATAAGGAGTAAGGGGAAGTATTGAGATTGGGCCTAACTCTACTCTTGGAGAATATTAGTATATCTAACTCTACTCTAAGAGTAAGTATATCTACAGTAACTCTACTCTTGGAGAATATTAGTATATCTACCTCTACTCTTGGAGTAAGTGTATCTAACTCTACTCTTGAAGAGTATTAGTATATCTAACTAGTCTTGTAGTAAGTTTCTCTAACTTTACTCTTGGATAGTAGAAGTGTATCGAAAGTTACGTATGTAACTACGGTTCTATGAATCACTGGATGACCGCTAGACGGTGCTTTCAGCACTGGATGTTCCATCTCGCGCACGCGCAGGTCGAGTGTATGCCAACATTGTCACGACGTGACCCCGATGACCCCCGGAGAGTCTATATCTTCCGGTGGGGTCAGGGAAACAGCTCCTTCACAATCTTCTCGCGAGAGCACGAGGATCTGAGTGACGGACAATCTAGCGGTCATCCAGTGATTCATAGAACCGTAGTTACATACGTAACTTTCGTTCTATTTCATCCTTACTGACCGCTAGACGGTGCTTTCAGCACTGGATGACACATACCAACAAAGTCACGAAGAACTTCAGCACTTACCTCACTGAGGAGGAGCAGCAGGGTCAGGCACCAGGACCACAGCCAATGGATGGGGAGTGGCGACGTTCACCCGGTAGAACCTGGAGAAGGTACTAGGCGACGCCCACGATGCTGCCTCACAGATGTCCTCCAGGGGAACGCCTCGCAAGGCTGCCCAGGACGTTGAAACCGCTCTAGTGGAGTGGCACCTCACCCCGGATGGCAGGGGGTGCCCACTTCCTCTATATGCCTGGGTGATGGCCTCCACCACCCAGTGGGACAGCCGCTGTTTGGACAGGGCAGAGCCCCTCCTAGGGCCCCCGTAGCAGACGAACAGCTGCTCCGACCGTCTAACGCTAGCGGTCGCAGCCACGTATGCCCTCAGGGCCCGCACAGGGCACAGTACCTCCAGCCTGTCCTCCCCTTCAGGGGGAACAAGCTGCGCCAGGTGTATAGGGCGATTGAGGTTCGCCGTAGTCAAGACCTTCGGGAGAAAGGCGGAGTTTGGCCACAGGGTAACCCCTGAGCCGTCCGAGCTCCATCTCAAGCAGGAACTGCTCACGGACAGTGCGTGGAGCTCCCCGACGCGCTTCGCCGATGTGATGGCGAGGAGGAAGGCCGTCTTAAGTGAGACCCACTTCAGCTCTGCCTGAGCTAGGGGTTCAAAGGGAGGTAAGCCCAAGGCCTCAAGCACAAGGTGCAGATCCCATGCAGGAGTGCGCTGTGCTCGTGGGGGGCGCAGCCGCAAGGCGCCCCTCAGAAAAAGGGACACCAGCCTGTGGCTTCCCACTGTTCCATTGTCCACCCGAGCATGCCGGGAGGATATAGCTGCCACATACACCCTCAGGGTAGCCGGGGACCGGCCCCCACCCAGGAGAGACTGGAGGAACTCAAGGACAATCGGGACCCCGCAATGCACGGGGTCCTCGCCCCTGCCCGAACACCACGCAGAAAACAGCTGCCACCTGTTTTCATACTGCGCCCGGGTAGAGGGTGCCCGGGCATTCAGTACGGTATTGCGTCTGAACACTCTGTCAGCAGTGGGTTGGGCCCTGCAGTGGCCACGCCCACAGCTGCAACCGATGAGGGTCGGGATGCCATATCCGACCCTGCAACTGAGACAGGAGATCCTTCCTGTCGGGGAGGCGCAGTGGCACCCCGCAGCAGAGCCTGCGCAGAAGTGGGAACCACGTCCTCCCTGGCCAGAAGGGGGCTACCAGCAGCAGCCTGTGGCCGTGCTGGAGCACCCTCTGCAGAGTTGGAAAAACCAACGGGATTGGCGGGAACGCGTAAAGGAGACCCTCTGGCCAATCGTGGGCAAGAGCATCCTGGCCAAGAGGGCTGCCCCCCTCTGTCCAGGTGAACCAGAGGGGACAGTGGGTGGATTCCTCTGAGGCAAAGAGATCCACCCCTGCCCTGCCAAAGACATCCCAGATGTTGAGGACCACCTCTGGGTGAAGCCGCCACTCGCCCGGCGGGGGCTTGCCACGGGAGAGAAAATCTGCATCCTGGTTGCGTTCCCCGGGCAGATACATTGCCCTCAGGCTGGCTAGACGTGGTGCCGTCCACAGCAGGAGGTCCTGGGATGCCCGCAACAGCCGTGCAGACCTGGTTCCCCCCTGGTGGTTGATGTGAGAGACGGCTGAAACATTGTCCGACCGCACAAGTACGTGTCGGCCTTTCAAGAAGGGCATAAAGGCCTGTAATGCCCTGTGCACAGCCCGCAGCTCCAGAACATTGATGTGCTCTGAGCGGTCCTGAGCAGGCCACTGCCCCTGGGCTGTCCGGCTCTGCCACACAGCGCCCCACCCCGAGAGGGAAGCATCTGTGGTGATGGTCTCCCGCCGGGACGCAATAGAGCCCATGGGCATGCCCTGGAGGATGAACGATCTCTTCCTCCATGGAGCCAGAGCCAGGAGGCAACAGGGTGCCACCCTGAGTCTCCTGTGTCGGTGCCTCTCGGCATCCAAATGAAAGCTGTGAAGCCACCGCTGGAGGGGGCGTAATGACAGCAGGCCTAGAGGAACCACAGCAGCCGCTTCGGTCAACTTCCCCAGAAGGCGCAGAAACAGTATGTAGCGCAGCTGCCTGCCTTCCCAAAACCAGGGAAGCAGGTGCAGGATGTCGTCCACTCGCCGGGGCGACGGGCAAGCCCTCATGGCGACTGAATCTAGGGCCACCCCAAGAAAGACTGTGGTCTGTGACGGGACCAGGCAGCTCTTTGTAAAGTTCACCCTGAGGCCCAGACGGGCCACATGGGCAAGGAGGTTCGTCGTATCCAGGGCCACCTGAGATCGGGACGGGGCACAGAGGAGCCAGTCGTCCAGGTAGGGCAAGATTTTCATGCCCTGCGACTGAAGGGGTGAGAGGGCTGCAGCCACACACCTGGTGAAGGCACGTGGAGAAAGGGAAAGGCCAAACGGGAGCACTCTGAACTGGAAGTGATGCCCCTGAAACGCAAACCGCAGAAACCGTCTGTGGTGTGGCGCTATGGGTACGTGAAAGTAGGCATCCTTGAGGTCTACCGACGTAAACCAGTCCCCCCTGGTTATTGCCCGCAGGACCTCTGCCGTGCTCAACATGTGGAACCTCAAGACCTTCAGGAACCTGTTGAGGCCCCTCAGGTCGAGGATTGGACAGAGTCCGCCGTCTTTCTTCGCCACAAGAAAGTAGGTCGAGTAGAACCCCCCGGGTTGTGTCAGGGGGTCTACCCGCTCGATGGCACCCTTGTCCAGAAGGACGGACAACTCCTGGGTAAGGGCTTGGGCTTTGGCCGGGTCCTTTATGGTGGTCATTTTGACCCGGCCATGGGCTGGGGGCCGGCGTCGGAACTGAAGGCGGTAGCCGTGGGTCAAGGTGGAAAGCACCCACGGGTCCCTGCTGGAAGCAGCCCAGTAACTGAGCTGCTGCTGGGAAAGAGCTCCGACGGCCGGCCCATGAGCCTCAGCGCCTGGCCCCCCTGCCCCTAGGTCTGGGGGGACGAGGGGCTGGGAAATTAGCCTGAGGTTGGCCCGAGGGCTGTCGCCCGGGAAACTGAAAGGCCCCCGCCCGCTGCTGAACAGGCTGAGGGCGTTGGGCCCCGTAGTAACCCCCTGAGTAGGGCTGTGACCGCGGGCTGCGCCGCGGGGCAGCAGCAGCCCCCCTAGGTCTACTAGAAGGAGGCGGCCCCCTCCTCCGAAGCCCAGACATCTCCTCCCGGGTCTTCCCCGCCTGGACAGTGCGCTGAAGCGCCTCCAGGGCAGCGGGTCCGAACAGCTCCCCTGGTTCCACCGGCACGGTGAGGAGTGTCTTCTTACATGCCTCCGTAAAAGGAGACTGTGCCAGCCACACCTGACGGCGAGCCTGGACTAGGGTGGACATAACCCGTCCCAGTTCTCTGGACATCAGTCCAAACGCCTGAAGCGAAGCGTCGCTCAGGCTTTGGACTGAAGGGTCTACCTCGGCATCCTGTAGGGATGCTGACAGGGCGAGGACCAGGTGGGACATAGTGTTCCCTATGCGCCCCATGCGTGCCGCTGCGCTATAGGCCTTCGTGAGGAGGCTGTCCGTAACCCGGCACTGGGGACGAGGACACCTCGCACTCGGTCTCAGCGTCTCATCAGGCGAGACAATGAGGGCAGCTATGGTCGGGTCAACCGCCGGCATCTCACCCAACCCGTGGCTGGGTGCGTCCTGCATGGCAGCCAGGGCCCGACCGTCGTTTGTCAGGCGAGAGAGGGCTCTGGAATCCCTCCAACACGCCTTCAACTCCCCCAGATACTCCTCTGATGGGGGTACTAACAGTCTGGCGGGGGCTGGGACCCGCCTGAAGAAGGCACTGGTCGGAGCCGGCTGAGCTCCTGGCACGTCCAGCTGTAGGCGGGCCAGGGCCACACGAATGGTGGCCTCCATCGAGCAATCCCCAGAGCTGGCAGAGCTGTGGGCCGAGTAAAGGGAGCCTACCTCTGAGGCATGGGAGGGTGCACCCAGTAGGGTCCCATCCGCCACATATTCTGTAAACTCCGAGGCTGATGCCACCATGGATAGCGCATCCTCCTCTGGCTCGGGGGCTGCTGCCGTAGCAGCACGCCTAGAGACGGCTGTCGTCCCTGCGCTGCTTCTGCCCTGGCAGGCAAGACGGAGGGACCTCAGAGAATCGACCTCCGCTGCCCGCTGGCCCCCCCTGGAGGCAACCCCGGGCCTCACCTGCTTACTAGCAGTGGGGCCCACTGTCTTAGCAGCCCGACGTTTACGTCGGACCGGCAGGGCTTGGCTGACTCGCTGGGCGGGGGTCAGCTGTTCAGCCGACTCAGTGAGGCCCAACAGCTGCTCCGCCCCAACCAATCTAGCCTCTCTTACAGCCCACGGCATGTAACTGCAATTCATGCAGGGGTCTTCTGAAAGCCCTGCTCTCAGGTGCTCGACCCCGAGGCAAGAAGGGCACCTATCATGGCCATCCTCCACCTGCAGGGGGGCCATGCAGGCCGCGCAGGAGTGGTCGCCCACCATAGACATGGGGGCAACCGGAAAGCAATGTGCCGGGAGAGGGCGACAGGAACCGCTGCCCTCACCAACAGATATTCTATTAATCACACCTGAGCTGGGAGCGGGGAGCGAAAGCACTACCTTCACCAGAAAAGGGGGGAATCGCCACACTTAATGGGGCTATGCGCAGAATCTATGCCAGGAGAGGGAAGCAGGAACTACTCACCGTCACCAACAAATACTTTACAAATCACACCTGAGCTGGGAGCGGGGAGCGAAAGCACTACCTTCACCAGAAAAGGGGGGAATCGCCACACTTAATGGGGCTATGCGCAGAATCTATGCCAGGAGAGGGAAGCAGGAACTACTCACCGTCACCAACAAATACTTTACAAATCACACCTGAGCTGGGAGCGGGGAGCGAAAGCACTACCTTCACCAGAAAAGGGGGGAATCGCCACACTTAATGGGGCTCTGCGCAGAATCTATGCCAGGAGAGGGAAGCAGGGACTACTCACCATCACCGACAAATAGATAAATAACCTGCAGGAAATACAAGGTAGAGCCTAGCTTAGCTATTGCCTTTTTAAATGAATGAATCTGAAAATGAGTTCAGCTGAACATAACAACTCGCACACCACGCCGGAGGCGGGAAGCGAACCCCGGTCGCAGGAGTACTAACCGGCAACTTATCCCAGTAGGCTAACGGGGGACCCGTTTAGTTACAGGCAAGCAACCTTGAACACAATGAATGAATGGTGGGAGAGGGGGCGAAACACAGCCGTCACCACGATTATCAACCCAAACAATTCCCCTAGGGAATTGTTACTGCGTTAGTAACTTAATAAACTGCAACAAATGAATGGCTGGTGGGAGAGGGGCGAGAACACAGCCGTCACCACGATTATCAACCCAAATAATTCCCCTAGGGAATTGTTACTGCGTTAGTAACTTAATAAACTGCAACAAATGAATGGCTGGTGGGAGAGGGGGCGAGAACACAGCCGTCACCACGATTATCAACCCAAATAATTCCCCTAGGGAATTGTTACTGCGTTAGTAACTTAATAACTGCAACAAATGAATGACTGGTGGGAGAGGGGGCGAAACACAGCCGTCACCACGATTATCAAACACAATAATTCCCCTAGGGAATTGTTACCGTCAGCACGGCAACAGCTGGCTGGGCAACGTAATTCAACTGCCTAAGTGGTGGGAAGGGCGAATACGCTACTTGACCACGAGAACAGAATTAACTACGGCCTTGCATACCCATTGGCACGCGCAGGCGATACCAATAGTTGCAACCAGCAATTTAAGAAAAGAGAACCAAGGTACTTATCCGACAATCGGTGCGGCCTCTGGAGGGCGAGAATTGTTCGCAGCTCCGACAGAGTCGCGAGGCCAACAGCACGGAACAGGATAGCACCTAATTCAATTTTTAGCTTCCTTAGCTCTTTAACGAACACCAACTATCTGCGTAGCGAGAAGATGAAAGGAGCTGTTTCCCTGACCCCACCGGAAGATATAGACTCTCCGGGGGTCATCGGGGTCACGTCGTGACAATGTTGGCATACACTCGACCTGCGCGTGCGCGAGATGGAACATCCAGTGCTGAAAGCACCGTCTAGCGGTCAGTAAGGATGAAATAGAACTAACTCTACTTTTGGAGAATATTAGTATATCTAACTCTACTCTCGGAGAGTATAAGTGTATCTAACTCAGTGACTTAGTGGAGTCTCCACAGAGAGGAACATCTGTCCCGCTAGCTCCTGTGCAGTGGCAGACCCCCTTGGGCAGTCAAGAGTGCCCCTGGGCCAGTGTGTGTGGTGTGTGTGGTGTGTGGTGTGTGTGTGTGTGTGTCACCTTCAGCACTGCTCACATGTCTGGTCCTATCAGGCTTAGGACAGCCCTGTGAGTCACCCACCCTAAGCCTCTCCTTCAGGGGATCTGGCCTCTTATACGCTCACCTTGCCTTGATAGTACCAGCTGTTAGGGGCAGATGCACTGGGCAACATACACACACACACTGTCTCTCAGTCTCACACAAACAAACACACACACACACACACACACACACACACAGATAAACACACACAGGCGCACACATACAAGTACACACACACACACACACACACACACACACACACAAATATACACACACACACACACACCCACACACACACACACACACACAGATAAACACACACAGGCGCACACATACAAGTACACACACACACACACACACACACACACACAAATACACACACACACACACACACACACACACACACACACACACACACACACAGATAAACACACACAGGCGCACACATACAAGTACACATACACACACACACACACACACACACACACACACACACACACACACACAAATACACACACACAAACACACAAACACACACAGGCGCACACATACAAGTACACACACACACACACACACACAAATACACACACACACACACACACAAATATACACACACACACACACACATACAGGCAACCTGATTTTTAATGTGCTGGTGGATGGGATCAAAGGGGTTGCTCTTTGTTTGAGTTTTAGTTGGCTATTTCTACTGGCTGCAGGAGCTCCCACTGGGTTTGAGTGTGTGTGGAGATTTCAACAGTCGGTGGAGAGTGTGCGTTAAGCCTCGTTTACATGGACCCTAGATTGTCAATCTGATACAGATAGCCCTATCATTTAGACGAGCACTCTCTATCCGCACTCTCTATCCGCAAAGATCGAAGTCTGGGGTAGAAAGTGAGTAGATTTGAATCGGTACGGGGGCTGGTGTTCGTCTGCACGGTTTCACGCAACCTGATGACGTCATTGCCCCACGTGATCATATTGTGATCTCCAACCACTATATATACAACTTGTTCTCCCTCAAAATCTCACTCGTGGTGGGCCTCGAATTCACTAACATTAACCCAGCCTTCTGATTTTTGATTAGCCTCCTATCTTGATCTAATTCTTCTTATACAGACGTAACATAACTTTCATGACCACAAATATAAATTGGCCAGCGATTTAATTTGCTTTTTTATTCATAAATGTATGTAAAATGGACGGAGCAAAGCCTCATGGGAAATGGGATGACAGACATGTCATGTTGTACTGTTCCAAACTCTTTATTATCAAAAGAAAAAATAATTCGTTTTCGCATATCCTTTAGGCTGACCACTGATTTTATTAACCATCATAATGTAATGTTGTTAATTGGAGCTTGAATGTCTTGTGTAATGTGTTTATCTTCGTGCTGTTTAGTTTTTCACGTTTTTTCAGTTGTGTAAATAAAGCGCTAAAGCGCCACCCACAGGTGTGGGACGTACTACAGCCCGTTCAACACAATCTGGTGGCTCCGTTTTTACGCAAATCTCTCGTTACCAGGCTCTGTCTTTACGAAATTAAAAGATTCGTTAGGTGTGAAAAATGAACCAGATTCAGTGAAACTAGGCTCCGTATAAATTCAGCCTTAGTGTTTTGTGGGAGGTGTGATTATTTCTGTAATGTGTGTGTAGAGGTTGTGTTACGGTCTCAGTATACATTGTGTTACAGTTACTATGTCTGTATTAGCTTTTGGGCACAGTTTTTTCTCTGTATTTCTGGAGTGTGTGTGTTGGTAAAAAATGTGTAAGTGTTGCTATGGAGGGTATTATTTTTGTTCCTCTGAAGCGGTGCTTGCCAGCACACACGCCGTGAGGGATGTTTGGATTCATTTGACTTTACGAGGCTCACTCTGCCCAGTTGTGGCTGCTCCGCTGCAAATGAAAATGACAGACTAAATGATTTTGCCCTGCAGTGAAACTGCAATGTTTTCTCATCGTAGCTCAGTTGCCTGTTGTCTCTGGGGAACGTAAACCGATGGTGATGTTTTACAGTAATATGCTACAAACACAGCTAATGACTAGCGCATTGAGTGCTGAATAAAGTAACACAGAAGAAACCATTTCAACTGAAATTACCTGGGGGGAGGGGAGTTTAATAACATGTCACATAATATATTTAATAAAATGCTTTTATAAATTTGCTCTCTCTCTCTCTCATGTCAAAAAGCCAGCTCATGGGACCAGAGTGAAAGTAACTGCTTTCAAACATCAACGTAAGAGAATCAACATAAGTTCCGGTTTCTCTGGAAAAAACATAATGATATCAGGGGAGTGGATTTTCGGCGGATACCGATATTAATATCGATAGATAACAGATATTCTACCCATATTTTGGGCCGATATTCATTTATCATATTTGGCTGTTACAAAAAGGGAATTATAATGAGTCCTTTTGGGAATACCTTCTATGAGAAACAGGGAATAATTATTGTTTTACAAACCTACAAATAGAAAAAAATCTGTGTAACGTTTCAATGTATGCCTCTAAGTCTATGAAAGGCAAATTAATGGCACCAGCAATGGCAATAATAAGCTGAGACCAAGCTATTTTTCTGCCGTTATGGTTTACATCTTGAATAAGGTAACATTTATAATGTTTCAGCGCTTTTTTCCTAAGAAATGCAATCTAATTGCCTGAATGTGCCTGCATGAATTTGCTTAAGTTGGGAAATGATGAATCAACCAGTGCCAGTAATAGTGCAGTGAATGCCTTCCTCCTAGCCCGATGTTACTCTCTAGTGCACCATTCCGCCTTTGCTGCAAATATCTTGGCTATGGTTCCCAACCAGGAGTTTACAGAAGTTAATGTTAATGAAAAACTGAAGTATATAAAAAA
>NC_137921.1:34784770-34832270 GCF_963457725.1 Sprattus sprattus | reverse complement strand
GCTCGTCTAGCTGCCCATCGGCAGTGTACGTGCAATCCTACTGTGAATCGAGAAGCTCAGAGGTTTCACTTTGAAAATCGTTTTACAAATAGCCTACTCACACAGACCTCCCCCCCCCCACACACACACACATGCACACACACCTTCAATGTACAGAGAAAAATCCGACCAGAACTTGGAGTCGTAGAGTGTAAATAGCTTTCACAGTACAGATATCTGATGATAGACACACACACACACACACACACACACACACACACACACACATACTGTACAAAAGCGAGTGACTGCTGAGGCTCAGGACCTAATGCTGCTGGTCTCACACACATGGCGCTGATGAAGCATCTGGAGGGTTAGGGCAGGCTGCTCCTTTATCTGACCCCCTAGTCTGCTCTCATCAGGCCTGTAAAGCTCACCCAAACATCTGCTCTGATATGCTTCTCCTTAACACACGCACGCACGCACGCACGCACGCACGCACGCACGCACACACGCACACACACTGACGAACCCCCTCATTCCAGCTGCTGTTTTGCAGCTGTGTGTGTGTGTGTGTGTGTGTGTGTGTGTGTGTGTGTGTGTCTGATTTAGCAGCGTAGGTGAGGGGGAGATGATGAAAGGTGAGGTAATGCTGTTGTCGTGACAAACACACACGTTGATTATATTTGAGTGAACGTGAGCGAAGCTCGGAAACGGGAGATGGCCGTGGCATCAGCTGTGCTGCTGTCGGTAACTGTGTCAATCTACTCAACATGAATGGACAAATAGATCGAGGACATGCACACATCAGTGATGACACAAACACACTACACAGTGCACACACACTGCACAAATCACTGACATTCATACTACCTTCCCATCCGTTCTCTTAAATATTCACAAAATACAAAACACACAGCAGCAGGTGACAACACACACACACACCAGACACACACACACACACACACACACACACACAGCCATACTACAATTCCTCTACCATTGTTTCAAATGATCACAAAATACGAAGCACCTTAAACAGCTGTAAAACACACACTGGACACACGACTTTAACTGAAATGACAAGACAAATGACGTGACGAGACTGTCGCACACAATCAACACACATCTTTCCCTGACCTTTCTCTCAAACACTTCAGCACCAAACACACACAGAACACACAAACACACACACTTGCACAATACTCACACCTCTTCCCTACCTTTCTTTTTGCTGAGGATGCATGTTTACTGCTCAGACGTGGCTCCTTTTCTGTGTGTAGAGAGAAGTCAAGAGAGTAGCCAGTGAAAGCGATATTACATCAGAACTCTCTCACACACACACACACACACACACACACACACACACACACACACAAACACATCTGAACTTTCCTGAGTACATACATACAGCTATAAATAGACACACAGCTCATAGTTGGATGAAGATTCTTTACATCCAGCTGTACACATACGGATAACACATCTGTTTTGAACAGGTCAGGGAAAGCTAGGGCTTACTGTACCTGACATACCAGGATGGAACCAATCAGATTGAATTACATCATACAAATGATTTATATAGTACTGATAACAAGAGAGTGCTCTTTTTCATCTGCCTTTTCTTCTGTACGTGTGTGTGTGTGTGTGTGTGTGTGTGTGTGTGTGGGTGTGTGTGTGTGTGTGTGTGTGTGTGTGTGTGTGTGTATGTGTCACCCCTGACAGCATCTATGAAAGAAAGTAGCCAGACATACGCAAACTTGTGTATTTGTGTGTGGCACAGCATCAGAATCTGTACTATCAAAGCACTGGTCTTCTCTCTTCAGTGCAATGCTGTCCTGTTGCCTTTACAAACTCTGCAGAACTGGTTTCACTCTTGGATACCGGCCTCAACAGCTACTTAGGCTTTCGGGCAAAAAAACACCACTGGGCTCACAACAGAACCATTATGCTGGACTGCATTGGTGCTTTCTCTAAGTAGGCATAGGTATGGCTACTATAAGATATCAGGCTTTGCTTTACAAATCATTCCCAGGTCACTAGGCCTACTATCTAAGATGCTGATAAACGCATCGTGCAAATCCCACATTCATTACCTCATTACACACTAGGCAGAGGCAATGATCCATGATAATGACGCCTGATAGTTCTCTCATCGGACTACAGAATTTACTCCGCCTCTGTGGACCATTTGCTTCGTTATTATTTCTCATCATCGTGTATGCAACACAACGTCCTGACAATTGGGATTGACAGGCCTGTCTAATGCTCATGTTCATTGTTGCTTCTGGGGGGGCTGTAACGCCTTAATTTATAAAAAAAAAACTGCCCTGAACAGTCTTAAGTAGACGGGCTGCCATAAACATCTGCGCAACATATTTTGTTAATAAGCTCATGCTTGCAGGATATAAGCCGCTATAGGCCTAAATATGTGGGTCGCTGAGGGGAAGTTACATTTGTTGTCACTTCACTATGCGCCACAGTAGGGCACAGTACTGGGTCCAGAGTAATCTGTTCATGGCACATTCAGGCACATCTGAGTCCAGTGGGTTCAGGGGCTCACCCAGTGAAATGATACTGAATTCACACCCAAACAAACATTTCTGACTAAGAAATGATCGCAATAAACGTACAATAGCTTCCGGCTGCTCTCAAAACATTCTAACTCAGAAGTTGGAGAATGCTGATATCGCGGAAACTACGCTAGTTAGCCCGTTGCTTAAACAAGTCAAATGTGTTTCCCAAACTATGGCTGTGCGGGACAAAACAATGTTACCCTCCGAGCGTCAACAGTCATGAGACCAAAATAATTCTCTGGCACTCATTCATTGAGAACTTTTTACTCCTCCTCTAGTGAGCGGTTTGAGGTAACAACTTGGCATGGCAAGACTCTGCTATTACTCACCCCATTCTCCTCTAAGGACTTTCGATGTCAGTCTGGTCACTCCGAGATACCAGATGTCTTTACTGTTAGAGTTTAGTGTATTCCTCTGCGTGTGACCCCCCCGGTTTTCCTTCTTTTTTGTAGGTCCAAACAAACATCCGAAAATCCAAAACGTATCCTTTGTTCAGAGGATTTGCAAACAGAAACGCTACATAGATCCTCAATATAATTTTACTTCCGTCCATGCATCTCCAAGGAAAACACAACAGGGCGCAATAAAATGAAGTTATCGCCTAGACTTTGTTGTTTCGCTGTTGTAGATCCTTCATTGCAACAATAGCTCTCTCTCCCCCTCTCTTTTGTCCGTAATGTTCAGAGCGTCCCGTTTTTCTCTGTCATATTCCAGCCAGTTAGCCACAGTCCACTAACCACAGAGCCGTCTGGCGCACAGAGAAGCGCCGCCACAAGGAGCCGACTCCTGTCAGGGAAGAGACAGGAAAGCTGTATCCGTGCCCGGACCTTTTTCTCTTGTGAGGAAATCCTTTGTCAGGAGTACTTTGGCTCCAAGTCCTGCCAACACTGCTCATTGGTATCCCGTTCGCAATTCCTCGCTGGATTAAAATTCAAAAACTCCCTCATGAACGACATCTGCTGGTTACAATGTTTACAGTAACTTTACATGGAGATCAACTGCTATCCTCAGTGCTTGCTTGAACTGGTAGGCCTAATAGTAAACGTTTAAAAGCCTGTTCCACATACCAAAAACTAAATGAAATATGAATTTATTTGAGATATATATATATACAGTATATATATATCAAGTCTGAATAATACTCGTGAGGGGTAACCTATGAGATCTGTTTTTGTGTCACACTGGGAAAGGTGTTTCTGCAGTTATGGCAACATGAGGCCCGGTT
This sequence comes from Sprattus sprattus, assembly GCF_963457725.1. Lineage (NCBI taxonomy): Eukaryota > Metazoa > Chordata > Actinopteri > Clupeiformes > Clupeidae > Sprattus > Sprattus sprattus. The sequence goes on along the minus strand of NC_137921.1, from coordinate 34,828,490 downwards.
ACAATAGGTCATCTTACAATAGGTCATGGAAGCCACCACAGCAGCCTATAATTTATTTATTTTCTGCTGATGAGGGCCTCATTGAGTTTCTCTGGCTGATCTTGTGGAGTAAGAACACCAAGTTCCTGGGTTCAGTATCCAGGACGCACACATGCTAATACAAATGTGCATCTGTGCAATACTGTAAGTCACTTTCAGTAAAAGTGTCTGCTTAAAAGTAAATGTAAAAATGTCTTTATTTCAGGTTTTACAGAGATGAATGAGAAGGACAGGAGCCCCATCCGGCCCCAGACTGGCCCTTATCCCTGAAGAAGAGCGTCCACCATGTCAGCTATCTTTTGTGTTTGTCTTACCAAACAGAAGCGTAATCCTGCAGAAGAGAGAGAAACATTTGTGCGATAAGAGAGTAAAGCAGGGAGCATTCATGTTGGGGCCAGAGGAGATCAATCAGCCATGGCCCCAACATACCAGGATGGAACCAATCAGATTGAATTAGCCTACATCATACATATGATTTCTATAGAACTGATAACAAGAGAGTGCTCTTTTTCTCCTGTACATCATCTGCCTTTTCTCCTGTCCTGTGTGTGTGTGTGTGTGTGTGTGTGTGTGTGTGTGTGTGTGTGTGTGTGTGTGTGTGTGTGTGTGTGTGTGTGAGTGTGTGAGATATATAATTTATTTCTGTCCTCCCAGGCTCATTAGTATGTGCTGGAGACTGCGCTCGTTTGGTTATGAGACTGAACTCAAAGTTTTCCTCTCTAGCGAATTCCTCCACAGGCTGTTTGACCCTTATCTCTATGTGCATACAAGTCTGTGTGAGGATGAGAGCTTCTCAACCACAGCATGGAAACATATGGAAGAACTTCATTGAGGGATGAAAAGAAGATGCAAGCACACACACACACACACACACACACAAACACAAACACAAACACAAACACACACACACACACACACACACACACACACACACACACACACACACACACACACACGCACACACACTCTAAGCCTTCATCTCAGAGAAATTATTTGAGGCTTAAAAAACATCCTGACCTTCTGAAGCGGTTTGGGGATCTAATTTCAGCAGAGCTTGGTTTCACACGGCTGCCGTGACAAAATGGACGCTGTGATGGCTGAAGTGAAGGAGCTAAACTCTCAACAGCACTAATGTCCTCACACATGAAGAAATAAACACAGTATGTGAGCATGTACCTGGTCCTGGTCATAGAATAAGGGTTAGACAAACCGCTCCACCACAACTGAGTAACAGCAGGATCCCTTTCTCCCTCCCTCCCTCCCTATCCAACTACCGCCCTCTTTTCCTCCCTCCCTTCCTCCCTCCCTCCCTAAGTGACAGAGAAAAGTACAGGAAACATCCTAAGAAGACAATGGGGCCTGTATGACCAAGTGTTATGAACTGGCTCGTGAGGATTGGAGACAGACCACACACTTTACAAAAATAGGGCTTTATTTTATTAAAAAAAAGGGGATACAATAGTAAATGCAAAACACCACAAACCCATAGTACACACCAGCTTCAAAAAACGCATGGTGAGAATTCAAGCCCCCCTCCTGAAGGCCAGCAGCACGGCTTTTATCCACACCTCCTCAGGTTTGGACAATCAAGCTTATTATGCCTATTAACCACCCAAAGGCTGTTTCACTACCACTGCAAAGCCAGTGGGGTGTTGAGGGGCGTAAGACAAAGACAAGAGACACAGAGTCTACACTGTAGACTACAATCGGAAATTGGACACATGTGTCCGCACTGATGACAAAGCCAGCGGGTGTGTAGAGGGGCGTAAGACCAGGAGACACGTCAAAGCTGGGTCATAACTCATCCACATGTGGTCTCTGTTCCCCTTATATAGGCCCTGCAGTGCAACCTCATGAATCTGTTACTGCACAGACTACCTGTACTATCAGACTACCATCCTGTACATATCATCTGTACTAATCATCTACACTCAACTGGCAGAGCTGAATAATGTTGTCATTCATTATCACTGTCAGCTAAAACTATCGTCTAGAAGGAGGGCCATGTGCAAGTAAATAAATGCATCAATCTACTTGCACATCTAGTAAAATCTAGTATATGGGCTCTGTAAAGCGCCTTGAAACAATTGTATTGTTTTGGTGCTATGTAAATATAATCAAATTGAATACATAGAAAAGAAAATTGTGGTTTAAGTAGTTCTTTAACTAACATTTAAACTGCATTAGTGCTGAGAGTTATACTGCTTGCTTCCACTATAAGCACCATTATGATATGGTGCTGAAAGGTAAAGAGCAGAGTAGGTGGTGGAAGAATTATTCATGTCCTTGATTTGGGTAAAAGTACCAATACACCTATGTAAGAAAACTCCATTACAAGTGCTTAACTTGCACTTACGGCTTTTAACATTCCTGCACTTTTTCTTTTCTATTTAATTTAAAACATTTTTATTTCTTATGTAAAGTAGTATTTATTTATATTGTTACACCAGGGTTCTAATACTCACAGCTTTACTGTTCTCTCACTTGTACGTCGCTTTGGACAAAAGCGTCTGCTAATGACTAAATGTAAATGTAAAAGTCCTGCATTAATGTTTTTATCCTTTTTTGTGCTGATTCTGTTTTTTTTTTTTTTACCAATGTTTTGTATTTTTAAAGCTTGTTATATCATCCATTGTGTAAAATCTTCATCTTAAAAGTGAGTGGTAACTAAAGCTGTCACATAAATGTAGTGGCGTAGAAAGTAGCCTACACAAATTCCCTCTGAAATGTAGTGGAGTGTAGGTATAAAGTAGAAAAAATGGAAATACTCAAATAATGTACAAATACCACAACATTTTACCTAAGCACAGTACTTAATGTTAATTTTACTTAGTGGCTTTACACCACTGAGCAGAACACGGCAGAATGTTCCTATCTATAAGGCTCATATTCCTAGCACTACTGCCTGTATACACAAGGGGGCGCTCCAACATACTCTGTCATTTTTCAGTGTGAATTTGAAACTGAGCGCCAATTTTTTTCCCCGATTGGTGCCTAGAGGCTTTACTTCTCCAGTCTTCACGTAGCATCTAACCTGTTTGTCACACTGGCTGGAAAAAGCTGTGAAATGTGTGCGAGACAGAAATAATTTGATAAATGGCATTTTGTATTAAACAAATACGGAGAGTAGCTAAGCCTCACACTACCATCAGTACCTGGTAAGCAACAGTTACAGTTAGTCATTTGTGCCTTGTTCTCTGTCACGTTGTTTACACAACCCCGTTTGTGCAATATGGGGAATTCCTCTATTACGGACTGTACACTACGGCAGTTAGAGGATCACTCATCACTCTTTCCCCCTCTCTTCCTCTGACGCCATTGTAAACTTACATAGTTCTTCATTTTGGAAAGTCTAGGTAGAACTTACTTCAATGTGCACTTCAGTGGCACTGATGATTCATTTCAGTAGAAGCACAGTCTGATTATATGTAAGAGATACACTATTTTCCGCAAGTTTGTTGTCCAGGTTGGGCACCAGACAGATGTGTGAGACACTGGTTCACATAGCTCAAGTGTCAAAACCCAAATATCTTGACTGAATCTCTCTTTTCTTTTCCTATCAGAGTTATCTTAATAAACAAACAGGAAAATACAGTCCGTTATGCCACTGATCTTTCACAACCTGCAGCCTGTAACACACAGAAAAGGGAAGCAGTGTCACCAATAGCATCCCTTTTCTACTCATCCATCGTGTGTCGGTCGCTCACTGCTGAAGGACGTCTCGCTGTCAAGAGATCTACAGGAATGGAACCTGAATATATCACAACGCTGTCCATGGTGAGATTTAGACATCTATGATATCAGAAACATGGACCTCCAATCTGGCCATGCTTAGATATCCTGGGTTTATGCTTTATGCATAATATAAAATATTATGCTTTACCCAATCCAGGAGTTTCTTTTAGTGTGCCTTCAAGCACTGTCCTGTGTCTCTATGGGAAGTGATTTCTGTGGAACAATTAGTTTAAAAGGCTCAAAGTAACTTAAATTCTTGAATTCACTTTTCAGTTGTCAGTCAACTTATTATGATGTTTTGTTCTTGTAAAGTATTACGCTTATGGTGTAATTCTTCCTGTTCACCGATCCCAGAACATGGGAACAACCCCCACACACAACTCCACAGACCCTGGTTCACCCTGGATCCTGGTGGTGGGGCTGTCAGTAGCGGTGCCTCTGAGTCTCCTTGCCCTTACCGCTGTGGTAGTAGCCGTAGTCTGGATCCGCGGTCGGTCCTCAGGCCGGTTTGGGTCCATGGAACCGAGGATCAACACGCCAAAAACCGTTCAGGACGACTACCCTCCTGTGTCTTACCCCACCGACTCAGCCCATACGGAGGCCGTCTACGAGAACTATCAGACAGGAGCGTTTTCTCCTCACGCAGCGTCACAAGCTCCTGTCACCGCCAGCGGAGGTCAAAGGTCAGTTCTGGGGTCACGCCTGAGGGTCTTTAGCACAATTCAACATCTCACCATGTACAGTAGCTTTATGACAGCAGTCATTGCCCAGACTCAGGATGTAGCAACTCTTTAACCTGTGAACAACCTGCAGAATCCACCAAATGAACAGACGTCGTGTTGTTGATATATTTTTCTGATAATGGCGCTAAGCTTGTTTTTGCACTTTAGAAATAAAAGTGAATTAACAAAATATACATTTTCTCATAATGAGTAACTCTGCTAACTTATGGCTCCATTCATCTATATAAACGTCACAACATGTTTCCTTTTAAGCTCTTGTCGTACATCTATCCTAATTCCTACACTCGGATGAACACCAAGAAAAAGAAATAAACCCTGATATAAAAACCCTGCTATTTTTTCAAAAGAGGAAATAAAACACAGCCAAGTTTATTGTGTAAACATTGCATGAAATCGGACTGAAATATTTTGAAATTGTTCCAAAAAGCACTTCAGTTCCGTCAAACAGAATTGAAGCTTTGCTTAATTATTTCTCTTAATCATGCACTTTGACCGCTAAATTATATTCTGCCTTAAAAAACATGTGTTGTTCTAATCCCTATAATCTCCCTTTCCTCATATGCAGTATGGATGTATTTATGGACAAGTTTGTTGGGCACTTCTTTGCCTAAAGACCCGCATTATACAAAGCTTGGTGTCCAGTGCCGTGGTGAAGTTATGTGTCATTGTTATTTTTTCCTTCTTTCAGATATGACATTCACGGTCGCCACTCAACCAGGATGGTGGACCCAGGAGACACTGGAGTTTACGCCAACCTCCCGTCCACCTTCCCACCCAGAACCTAACAAGGCCCAACCCCTGAGCACGCTGTCTCCACGCTGCGTCTTCTCTCTGCTCTGCTGGTCCCCCACCAGATCAGGACTCGATTAGGACTAGATCACGTCCAGATAAGAGACGGGTCAGGACCTGATTGGGACCAAATTAGGACCAGACCGGGGTCGGATCACGTTCCAAGTTAGCTGCATTCTGGGCAGCTTCAGTAAAGTACTGCAGGCTGCACACCCTCTTCAGCTGGTTTGTCTCTGCAGTTATCTCAAACTGCCATCTTCAGACTGGCACGCTCCATAACGCCATCTTCAGACTGGCACGCTACATAACGCCATCTTCAGACTGGCACGCTCTATAACGCCATCTTCAGACTGGCACGCTCCATAACGCCATCTTCAGACTGGCACGCTACATAACGCCATCTTCAGACTGGCACGCTCCATAACGCCATCTTCAGACTGGCACGCTCCATAACGCCATCTTCAGACTGGCACGCTCTATAACGCCATCTTCAGACTGGCACGCTCCATAACGCCATCTTCAGACTGGCACGCTACATAACGCCATCTTCAGACTGGCACGCTACATAACGCCATCTTCAGACTGGCACGCTACATAACGCCATCTTCAGACTGGCACGCTACATAACGCCATCTTCAGACTGGCACGCTACATAACGCCATCTTCAGACTGGCACGCTCCATAACGCCATCTTCAGACTGGCACGCTCCATAACGCCATCTTCAGACTGGCACGCTCCATAACGCCATCTTCAGACTGGCACGCTCCATAACGCCATCTTCAGACTGGCACGCTCCATAACGCCATCTTCAGACTGGCACGCTCCATAACGCCATCTTCAGACTGGCACGCTCCATAACGCCATCTTCAGACTGGCACGCTACATAACGCCATCTTCAGACTGGCACGCTCCATAACGCCATCTTCAGACTGGCACGCTACATAACGCCATCTTCAGACTGGCACGCTACATAATGGCTTAAAAATGCTTTGTGTCATTATTTGGAGCAGTGGTGGAAACGTCCTGACTAGAAATGCATAGCAGATGATTTAATATTTTTGAAGTATTTGGATATATTTTATTATTACTATGGACAGGTGACGTCTCTCAAAGGGCGAAAAAAAATACATAATGTTTACATAATGTGTATGTGTCTAAGTGCTGTCAATCACAGTTAATTGCTTTTTCTTCATCTTAGGACTGAAGCTTCTAATAATGGATATTTAAATGAATGTAGAATCAAAACAAATAAAGTATATTAATTCAAATACTATTGTTTGACAACCTCTTTTTAACTCTGAACACAGACTCTCTCTTATGAGCTACAGATGTCCAATAACACCACCAAGGCCATCAAAACTGACAAGCAGCTTAAAAGGCATGATTGTTGCATGTGTAATAGCACGTCATGTGTGAAAGACTTTTGAAACAGGGCTCCAGATGAAGAGAAGAAAGACTTTAGGGGAGGGAGATAATAACTAAAGTAGTAAGAGCAGTCCTCTGGGTTAGTTTTAAGCTGAAGTGCTCAATAAACTTGCTAGCTTTTGAATTCAACTAAGCCCCGTGTCAAGTGTACGTTGGATGCCCCCAGATATTTTCACCATTACATATGCACTAACAGAAATAACTTGTTTTTTTATTAACAAGTTACATATTTCAAATCAATCGCAAAATGAATGCGTTAATTTTGACAGCACTGATATGTGTATAGTTTCTAGTAGTTAATTTGTTTCAGTTTTGCTTCTTGTGTAAATGTGAACTGTGTATTAGGAGACGAAGCATGTATTACATCCAGTATTGATGATGTCACAAACAGCACAATGAATACCTACACCTCATGGTAGGACTTTACACAGACATGTTATGTGTTTTTGAAAATGCACTGATTTGGCACTGTCTCTGAACAAGCCCCTAACCCAATTTTGAAGGTTGTGGAGGTGAAATCTGACGGAAAAGAAAGGCAGCATTTCATGTGTGGGGACACCAGGTTGGTTTGGGTGGGTGCATGACATTCCCAGTCTGTAGGATGTTACTGCCTTTTCTTTGAACCTGTACTATATGTGGAGGGTATGTGTAGTGTGCAGTTCAGTGCAATAATCATTTCTCCAGATTAGGCATCACTTTAATGTCTTCGAATTCCACCTCAGTGGAATAAACTGTATCGGGAGGCTATCATCCACATATGCATGTCCAAATCCTTTTTTATTTAGAACGTTGGTTCCAAAACACATAAAGACAACTAAAATAAAATAAAATCACCTCACAGAGGCAGTATGAGCTATCTATAATGTTAAAGATATACTTTCTCAGTTCAGAAGGGAAGGTCTCTGGATGTCCTGGTTGGAGTTCCGTATCTTTCCCAGCCCACTCTAGAACACTCTAGAACAGTTCTAAACCTGCTCTGGCGCAGATAGACGTCACATCAGAACTAGATGTGTTCTAGAGCAAGCTGCTATCTTTAATTTGCCTTTGTGCATGTGCTGCATGTGTAAACCACAATTTATGTGTGTGTGGGTGTGTGTGTTTGTGTGTGATCGATTTCAGTTTCAATACCAGGAGGACGTCTGAGGACGTATACAAGCCAATTGTCACAATATCTTTTATTCAGAATAAAGACAATAACATGTAGGTAAATCTAACAATGAACCCGGGTTGTCTGGGGGGTTTGTTTGCTAATAGCTAAACTGCAAAATGCCAAAACTGCAAAATGTTCAGTGAAATCAACCACACTGAAACCTCAAGCCGTGTAGGTGATGACGCTTGTTAACCAGTAGCCTCACAGACCCGCCTGATAGTTTCCGGCCAATGATGAGTGCATCTTCGACACTATGAAGCTCGTTCAGTGAACACCTCAGTCTGATGACATCATTGAGGGATAACACGCTCTGCGTACAGTCCCCACAGCTGTGCTTCTCCGGCTCTCCAGGCCAGATCAGGGTTCATCAGGTTAGAACATCTCATTGGGGGGGCACTGGCGCAACCAGTAGCCCCGACCACATACAGACTTGATGCCAGGGAGGACACAGGCTCGATTCCACCCTGATGTCAGTTCTCCTGTCCGCTCCCCTTTTTTCTCCCTCTCATTTCCTGTCCCACTCTTCACTATAAACTATCGATTAAAGTCCAAAAAGCCCAAAAATAACCCACCCCCCAAAAATAGAACATTTCATTGAACTAGTTTATTGTTCCGAGAGTTCCCATGTTCTCACATGACTAGTAGCTTCTGCAGGTAAGAATGCCCGGGTGGTCTGCTGAGGTCTACAGATAGTTATTTAGTTGTTACATGACTCGTAGGTTTGGTTGTTGTCACATGACTCGTAGGTTCAGGTCGAAGAACAGCCCGTTCTTGTAGACGGGCGATGTGACATCGCGCTTGTTTTCTCCCAATGTTCGCTCCATCGTTTCCGTGACCACGGGGATCCCGAGTGTCTGCCGCTTGTAGTCGGGGTTCAAAGTGACGTCACACTCATTTGTCACATTCATGACATCATCCTGCTTTTCCTCGTTCGCCTCCTCCTCTTCCTCCTCCTCCTCCTCACTCTCGCTCACCACCTGCTCCTCCCGCAGCAGCGTGCGCCCCTCCTCTTCTTCCTCCTCCTCCTCTGGGGTGAAGCGCAGAGTTTCGGTGGTCTTCCGCATGTGCTCCAGGGTGACCACATACACTTCCTCCTTGGGTGGGTGCACTTCCTGCAGAAGGGAGTTAAACCACACAGACAGAAAGTGTGACCTGAAGATGACATAAGGGGAAGTGTGTCAAAGTTAAATGACATGGATCAGTCTGAGGTGTCTGAAGGAGCAGATGCTTGAGAGCGGAGCAAAGCATGATTGGAGTTGCAGAGTCATCGGAACCTCAACGGCTCTTAAGCCACAACGCCTCCTCATGACATCATGCTCATGCTCTGTGCTGCTGCTACATGCACAGTGTGTGTGTGTGTGTGTGTGTGTGTGTGTGTATGTGTATGCATTTGTGCTTGCTTGTGTGCGCATGTGTGTGTGCGCATGTGTGTGTGTGTGTTTGTGTGTGCGTGCGTCTATGTGTGTGTGTGTGTGTGTACGTATGTGTGTGTGCGTGCGCATGTGTGGGTGTGTGTGTGTGTGCATGCGCATGTGTGCATGTGTGCGAGTGTGTGAATGTGTGTCTGCGTGTGGGTTGCTTCTGCTACAGCTTACTGTAATGTAAGCACTGGAGTTTTTAGACAGCAGGGGATTTCCTTCAGCCATGCTGACAGTTGAGCATTTACATTTATAGGGCTCTGGGCTCACTGTCCTCCTCCATCCAGTTACCTTTATAGGGCTCTGGGCTCACTGTCCTCCTCCACCCAAAACACCAACATCCTTGACCTCTGGAGTCCACCAGGGGGCGATCTTGGGGCCTTTATTATTATTCAACCTTTATATGCCCTTTATATGATTTCTTGAATCTCTGTTTAGTATGAACTGTGCTAAACCTATATATTTAATCTTGCCTTCCCTCGCCTTATGAGGTGGCCTCAGCTCATGGTGAATCAAATCATCAATAGCTTAATATAGCCTAAAATAGCCTAAATCTTCATCCAGAACCCTGGATGTGGTAGACCATGTTCCATAAACCTGTTACGTACCCACCACATTACTAAACATAATAATAAACATACTCATTACAGATTGATAACCATATTATGATACCAGTTATGGTTGAAGTGTTACTAAACTGGTCCATACTTATCACTCCGAAAGCAGAGCCTGATAGGTATGAACATTTTATCAGATAGCTGGTGCTCTGTGTTAGCTAGGTTTTGAGTAAATCACACACTGCAGGGTGTTTTACTTTCCTGGACCGTTTGTATCCTGAGAAACTATGGTGTGTGTGTGTGTGTTTGTGTGTGTGTTCTGTGTTAGCTGGGTTCTGAGTAAATCACACACTGAAGGGTGTTTAACTTTCCTGGACCATAGCTATATCTCAAACTGGACACTTGACGAAGTATACTGCAACACAGTGCACTGCAATACAGTGCACTTACATCTGTAGTGCATTCTGTGGCTGATTAGTGTTGTCTTTTATTGAACACTGGACATTTTAAACAAAGATGGTGGACCAAACTCCGCTGAGGGCCGTGTTTTGGCATTTTCTCGCTTAGATTTTTAAAAGTTACAGAGAAATCGACATTGTTCTATCAGATAACACAGTTCTTGTAACAAGTAATAATGGTTGAAGTGATTTGTGAGGCGTCAGTCAGCCAACTTTCCTAACTGAAAAGCTGCCGATGGCTCCTCCTCTTCCGCTACGTAGCCAAGATGGCGCCCGTTTAGGGCGAGTAGTGTCTATCGTTTTACACTGTATTTTTGGACCGTTTTCAGTGCGCAATCCGGGTACTTTCAGTGCCCTGCAATCTGCTGATTCTGTCAGTGTGAACGCCCTAAGCACTGAAAGCCAATGTTCAAAGTGCACAAGTGCTTGGTTTGAGACACAGCCCATGTGTATCCTGAGAAACTATGATGTGTGTGTGTGTGTGTGTGTGTGTGTCGAGGTCTCACCTGAGAGCTAGGGGAGTACTTTGCTGAGAGTTGGATGACGGGCTTTGGGATTGCTGGCAGCTTGTTTCTGAGTCTAAAAAAAAAACCTGTTATTTCCCGACTGTTAACTGCAGCTAATACTGTTATTTCCCGACTGTTAGCCACAGCTAATTCTGTTATTTCCCGACTGTTAGCCACGTGTCAGTTAGCAACCGTGTCAAGAAGATTATCGTTTATGGTAATGGCTCGTCAGGGGATTGACTAACGTTTTGACGGTTACCGTCCATTCCCTCATAACACCATAAAACGTTAGGCTCAGTCTCAATAAATGGGTTTCACTGTGAATGGTAATTGGTTTTGTTAGGTGCTGTAAAGTAGCCTTGACCTTGTCTGTGTAGACACTCACCTGATGAGGATGAGTGGGCAGGCTATCAAGACGGACAGACCCAGCAGAGAACCGATGATGATCCACTCACTCTGCGTGCCTGTGAGGGAGAGAGCAGGGCACAGGACTCGTACCTCAGGAGGCTACCTCACTTCACACCACATTTAACATTGCATCTCCCCATCCCCCCATCTCCCCATCTCCCCATCACCATATCTCCCCATCCCCATCCCAATATCTCCCCATCTCCCCATCACCATATCTCCCCATCCCCATCCCAATATCTCCCCATCCCTATCTCCCCATCTCCCCATCACCATCCCCATCCCTATCTCCCCATCTCCCCATCACCATCCCCATCCCCATATCTCCCCATCACCCCATCTCCCCATCTCCCCATCTCCCCATACCCCCATACCCCCATCTCCCCATCCCCATCCCCAGGGCGTAACCGTCTGTGATGAGTGGAACTGTTAGTGCCTGAGTGAGCTAACCCTCACTAGCACACCTCGCACAAGAGAGCAGAAAGTGGAGTGCTATGCTAACCCTCACTAGCACACCTCACACAAGAAAGCAGAGAGTGGAGTGCTAGTGCTAGTGCTAACTCTCAATAGCACACCTCGCACAAGAGAGCAGAGAGTGGAGCGCTAGTGCTAGTGCTAACCCTCACTAGCACGCCTCACACAAGAGAACAGAGAGTGGAGTGCTACTCTACCTGTCTGTCCTGTGCCGTCCTCAAGGCTTGTCCAGATGTTCTCCATATAGCTGGGCCCAGGGCCCATACTGGTCTTCCCGGCAACTGTGATGTTGTACTCGGAGGCAGGCTTGAGATCTCTGAATGTTTTGCAGGTCCGAGATTCTGGAACATTCTCACAATCTATCAGCCCAGGAAAGACGGAGGAGGCAAGATGATGAACATGTAATGTCTGATAGATCAAGATGGAAGTTTATTTGCCTTTTCATGATATTGATACTGAATGTTACACAGCCCCCTAAGGGTCATGATGGAAATTGTTTAAGTTTGATGGTGAGAAATGGTGTTTTGTAAGCTACCTTTGCATTCCCTCACAATACTTCTGCGTGTGCATGTTCCTCAGCTCCTGACAACAAGAGGTGTGTGTGCATGTTCCTCAGCTCCTGATGGGCATAGGTGTGTGTGCATGTTCCTCACCTCCTGACAGCCAGAGGTGTGTGTGCATGTTCCTCACCTCCTGAAGGCAGAGGTGTGTGTGTGTGGTGTGTGTGTGTGTGTGCATGTTCCTCACCTTCAGATAGGCAGAGGCCGTAGTGTGTGAGGAAGCCCCTCTGTAGTGGCACAGGGATGGGCTGCCAGCACACTGTCACAGACGTAGACGTCACCTCCACCATTGTAAGGTTCTGGGGCGCCACCAGCGGAGCTGGAACAACACAAATATCCCCAGAGAGCATGACTGTGTGTGTGTGTGTGTGTGTGTGTGTGTGTGTGTGTGTGTGTGTGAATGTGTGTGTGTGTGTGTGTGTGAGAGAGAGAGAGAGAGAGAGCTTCACCCAACAGAACAGCTACCTGGGCCTAGTCAGACATATTTTTCAGCTGTGGGGCATGATATGATATGATATGAACATGAAACTTGACACAACCCGATATGATATGATCTCTTGATGAGCCAGGAGACGTACTTGACTCGGTCTTGTACACAGGGCAGCTGTAGCGGGTGTACGGCCTCCTCTTACTCTTAGTTTGCAAGTGAGCAAAGTAGTAGTAGCGCACAAAGTCCTCCATGTCTGCAACTACAGACAAAAACAACAACAACAACAACAACAACAACAACAACAGGATCATGTGAGTGTCATAGACTTAACACTACAGCACTGAAGCATTACAGTAAAAGCTGAAGCAAATCAGCATCTTTTTTAATTTAGCTCTGGCTGATCTGGCCCTGATGCTGGCCCTGATCTGGCCCTGATGCTGGCCCTGATCTGGTCCTGATGCTGGTCCTGATCTGGCCCTGATGCTGGTCCTGATCTGGCCCTGATGCTGGCCCTGATCTGGCCCTGATCTGGCCCTGATGCTGGCCCTGATGCTGGCCCTGATGCTGGCCCTGATCTGGCCCTGATGGCTCAGACACACCTACTTTGTGGGCTAGCAGTCTACCCAGGCAGCACACATACTGATGATAAAAATGTCTCTCTGAACTGAATTGTACAGTAAGTGGCATTAGATCGTCGTTCATTAAGATGCAATACTAAATGTGGCCACTAGGGATTCTTCTTACTCTGTGTGATGTGAGCCTCTGTTCTCTTTGTAGCGTTCTTCACCCCTGTCGGTTCAGGTTGTGTCTTTCCGTCCTCCAGTCTGTACCACTCCCAGCATATCCCCTTCAACTCTTTCTTTGTCATCTTATCCATCTCCATCTCCTTGGAACAGTCTGCAGTGCAAGAGACAGATATTATTATAAAAGTAGTTCCCAGGGGGAAGTCTCGGGAAGTTCTACTGAGTCCTGTGTGTGTGTGTGTGTGTGTGTGTGTGTGTGTGTGTGTTTGTGTGTGTGTGAGAGAGAGAGTCTGTTTGTGTGTGTGATTAGGTGTGTCTATGTGAGTGAGTGTGTGTGTGTGCGCGTGTGTGATTATGTGTGTGTGTGTGTGTGTGTGTGTGTGTGTGTGTGTGTGTGTGTGTGTGTGTGTGTGTGCGTGTGTGTGTGTACTTCTCAGGTGCTGGGCTGCAGGCACAGTGATGTTCTGGCTCGGAGACGATCCTAAGGTGTTGCTGGCGTAGATGTTGACCCGGACCACAGATAAGGTGATGGTGGTGCTGAACTCTGTGCTGATGGTGCTGTGGCTGTGGGGCTGTTTGGCACAAGGCCAAATGTAGAGGGAGAGATTATAGTGCAAGCCTCCCACACTCGCCTCAACAGGAGGGGGCTGGAGGAGGAAGGGAGAGGAGGAGAGAGGGGAGGGAAGAGGGGGATAGAGGGGGAGAGAGGTAGAGATGAAGAGGGGAGGGGTAGAGAGGAGGAGAGAGGGGAGAGAGAGGGGGGAGAAGGTGAGAGAGCGGGGGAGAGGGAGGAGGAGAGAGGGGGAGAGAGAGGAGGAGGGGTAGAAAAAGGAGGGGAGAAGGGGAGAGAAAGGAGGAGAGGGGTAAAGAGTGGAGGAGGGAAGGGTAGAGAGGAGGGGAGAGGGGTAGAGGGGGAGAAAGAGGAGAGAGGGAGAGGAGGGAAGAAGGGGAGAGAGGGGAGGAGAGAGGAGGAGAGAGGGGGAAAGAGAGGGAGGGAGAAGGGGAGAGAGGAGGAGAGAGAGGAGGACAGAGGGGGAGAGAGGAGGGGAGAAGGGGGAGAGAGAGGAGGAGAGAGGGGTAGGGGTAAGACAAAGGAAATGAGAGGGAGGGAGAGAATGGGAGAGTGAGAAGGAGAAGTGAATAAACTTGGGAAACACTTCCTCTTTGTGTCCCATCCCTCTGTCAGCTCACTGCACAGATATCAGCTGACCCTGACCTGGAATCCCAATGGATCTAACAGGGATCTGGTGGAGGAGATCCAGTGGATCTAACAGGGATCTGGTGGTGGAGATCCAGTAGATCCAGGTCTCTCCCAGCTGCAGCATCTCTGTGGGTGTCCCTCCAGGGGCGTAACTATATAGGGTGCAGCAGGTGCGTCGGGGGTCTTGGGAGCCCGTAGCCGAGGCCAAAAGACTATTATGTCAATGTTAATAGTCTGAATAGCCAAGTTGCATTGCCAAAAACACGGATGTATACCAAAATCAGTATACATCCATGTATGTATGTATCAGCAAAATAATTACACTGCCAAAAATAGCTACAGGTAGATTAGTGAAGTATCATGACAGTTTCAAGTGTTATAAGCGGAATATGTGCGCGGGGGGAGGGCGCGTGGCAGCGGCTGTTACAAACATGACAAACAACTGCCTTATGCCATGACTAGGGCCCGTCATAATAGCCTGCACCTGGGCCTGTCGTAACTACGTTACACCAATGCGTCCCTCCCTTTTCTTTTTAAAGATTTATTTTTGGGCTTTTATGCCTTTAATCGGACAGGATAGTAGAGAGAGACAGGAAATGAGCTGGAGAAAGATTCGGGAGAGGGATCGGGAAATGACCGCGAGTCAGACTCGAACCGGGTCCCCATGGGTATTACAGCCCATTTATGGTATAGGGCTGCTGCCGCTTGTGCCACAGCTCCCCCCGTCCCTCCCTTTTCTGTGTATGTGTGTGTGTTTGTGTGTATTTGAAGTGTATTTGAAGCCTTGCCCCCCCCACACACACAGACTGCCTTACCTTCCAGGACACTTTGAGCACACGTGCATTCTGCTTCTTGTTCAGTGTGACGATCCATGTGACCACAGGAGGCTTGTCGAGCTCTGAAACGTTCCCACACAGGTACGTGATAGGATGTGAGTCACAGACCTGACCTAGATTATGTGCAACTCAGCAGGGTCTAACCCAGAACCAGAGCCACAGACGGCTAAGCGCCAGCACAAAGATTTAACTACACTCTGAAGCATGAACCCATTTCACTTTGAGCTTTCTTACATTTACATTAAGTCATTTGGCAGGCGCTTTTTATCCAAAGTGAGGTACAAAGGAGAGAACAATCAAGCAACGAGCAATAGAGACCTTGTGTAACAATAAATACTAAAAAAAAAATACAAAATGCAGGAATGTAACTAGTGCGAGTTGAGTACCAGTTAGAGGAGTTAGCTTTAGAGGAAAGATAAGGAGAAGTAGAGGAAGCGAGAGGAAGTGCTTATGTTATCTTTCTGTTATCTTTTCTTTTATCTATTAAAATGCAATCATTCAATGGACCCTCAGTAGTTTACTTTCTCACCAAACGGTGGTCTCTGCTGCATTAAAGGTACTCTTCAAACCAGGTTATTCAAATTAAAATGAGAATTTTAAACAATTTAAAGTTATTTTGCCCTCTTCAAATTGAAATTATTATTGTTGTTGTTGTTGTGCTAATTGTTTGTATTGACAGGGCAGACTCACGTATAGGCATGTAGATTGGTGAGCTCCAACTACTCCACGCAGCGTATCTGACCTCCTGAGCCCTGCGTCGGGCCTGGAGCTTGTAGGCAGCTTCCCTCGCCGCGCTCATTGAAAAGGAATCTAAGGAGGGAAAATCACCACGGAGACACGCGTCACTAGTATGTCTCAAGCTATCATGACTGCGATTGTGAGAGAAATTTATTAAAACATTAAAGAAGAAAAAAAAACATTAAAAATGCGTGCAATGTTGAGCAATGTGTATATTTCAGGTAAGATGTAATTTCTATGACAAAACAGAAAGTGATGGTGTAAATGTCAGTGTGTCGTTTGGAAATCCATGCGATATGCAGGACACATACCTGGTTTGTCATCTTCTGTTGTAAAGTTTTTCTTTACCGTGAGTGACAGAGAAAAAAAAAAACATCACTATTAAAAATTGGAAACGTAAGGGACAGAAACTGACAAAAAAAAGACAAAACACTTTTATTGTTAAAGGACAGGAGGACAACATGAAGCCTTACACATGACCAGGTGCTGCTAGGGTCTCCAGTCTCCTTATATCTGACTTCATAGTCGATACCCTTTTTGTCTTCAGACTTGTCCCACTCCAGGAAGAGCAGTCCAGAGGATCTCGAACTCATCCTTAACTTAGGCGCTGGATATTTAACTGAGGGTTTAAAGTGGAACAGTCAGTCAGACAACCTCTCCAGTTAAACAGCTGTGATTGAAGGACAGACTCCAGTATAAGTAGTGGAGAGATGGAGAGCAGGCTGTCTCTACCTGCCTGGTCGAGTTGTACTGAGGTGACAGCGGAGGAGCAGCTACTGTTGTCCCAGAGAGCAGACACCCAGACATGCAGGAGAATGTCTGCGCTCACATCTCCCAGACGCAGGAGACAGCCCTGCTCCTTACCAATCAGAAGACAGTCCTGCGTCTCACTAACAGGAATATCTTTAGTAAAAGGTTCTGTTTCATTCCTTGAACAGAAAACAAGACCACATTGATTGAAAGGCACTTCACAGGACATACTTGTTTATGACCTAATAATATTAAATGAAGTACACTTGAGTGTAATCTAATGACCTCATGTCAATACTTCAGGGCACTGTACTTGTGAGCTGTCAGCTAATGTAAAGTTAAAGTGTCACGTTGATTGTGTTTTTGTTTGTGTTTGTGTTTGTGGATGCTCATGTTACCTCAGGTGAAGTGTGTATGAAAGTCCACTGGTGTCCTCCTCTGAAGTCCACTCACATCTAAAATCCTCGTCTGCTCGCCTGCTTATCTTGTAGCACTCGGGCCTGGAAAGGGTTCTACACGGACTGTCTCCAACAGCAACCATACCAGCTAAACAGAAACCAACGGAGAGCAACCCATCACCTCTCATCCTGTCACGAAGGACTCAGTGGAGCACCAGTTGTCACATGTTCTGTATATTACTGTTAAGTGGAGTTAATGTGCATTACCATTCATTTTAAGCACAACTAATATGTGATGTTTAAATGCTTTATTGACTATTGTTGAGGGGAAAAAATGCAGTGGCATAATAGTTCAGATTGTTTGGAGATTGGCTATCAGGTGTGCTTCTCTGTGTGTGTGTGTGTGTGTGTGTGTGTGTGTGTGTGTGTGTGTGTGTGTGTGTGTGTGTGTGTGTGTGTGTGTGTGTGTGTGTGTGTGTGTGTATTCATGAGTCTTATCGTATATATTGATGAAAACACAACAAACCAGTAGTATAGTAACCATACTTGTCTGATAAGCTAACCAGAGGTTTCCGGCAATTGTAACACATCTGCTGTAGGTGTCTGTTCTTCGACGCGCTGGCTTTGTAGCACAGAGGTTAGCGAGTGCTGCAAGAAGCCACAATAGATGCCAGTAGATAAGAGCAAAACTTTACCTTTGAGTGGAGACGCGGCGAGGAGAGCAGCACACAGCACACACAGCGGCACACACATATCCTCTCAGAGACGGGGGGGGGGGGTGGGGGGGGTGGGGTGACACACTCTCACACACTCCTCCGGGTCTCTCAAGTCTCTCTTCAGAACCGGCCCGCTAACGGCTCGCTCGATCCGTCAGGCGGTGCAGGAACAACTGAGCACATGATCTGCCGTGCCCCTGTCGTCGAGAAGAGCCTCAAATGTCAGCACATTTCACACCTGCCCACAAACCACAGCACCTCCGAGGGAGGGGACTGACTGACTGACTGACTATCTCAGGACCTTATCAGACTGCTTGTCCCCATCTCTCACCTCAGTGTCTGCACAGGATAACTATACAGTGGCTGGTGTGTAACATTTGTCAAATATTCATACATGACAATACATACATACTATGAAGTCACAAACTCAAAGCCTCTTTCAGTATTTTTTTGTCATAGTGGGACTTGCATGAGCTTACAGTAAATGGAATGAGTTCCCAGAAACTGTCCATAAACTCTCACATCCTCATCTTTGAGTTCAGTTCCTAAAACACCACAGCAGTGGCTAGGTCCGAGTAGGGTGTTAGTCCAAGCTAAGGTGAAACCAACAGAGATAAGGTCAGAGTAAAGTGTTAGTCCACGCTAAAGTGAAATCAACAGAGACGGATCAAGCAGAAAAAAAAATGTGAGTTATTGAGAACATTTCAATGTTCTCTTTGATCTAAAGAGAGACTAAACCCCTATGACGAACAGAGCATGGAAAAAAAGATTTAGGTTAAGACAATAATGAACCACTTTCATTTACGTGTTATGAAACTCTGACACACCAGGAGCAACTCATAACAGCTAACACACACACACACACACACACACACACACACACACACACACACACACACACACACGGCTGAGGACAGTGGAATTTTACACAGTGGGATTTTCATGAACAGCTAGACAAGTGGAGGGAACAGAGAGACCAAAAGAGTTGTCAGTCAGCTTCCATTGACTCAGTCAGTTGGGTCAAATCAAAGCAGTTCAGTTAGTGTAGAGTTAGTATAAGTCAATTCAGTCAGAAGAGTCAATTCAGTATATTGAGCAGGGCAGAGTCCATGGAGGGGAATACACTTTATTTCACTTAATAATTAATAATATACGGCTTCTTAGAATATTGCAAAATGTTCCATTAAATTGTATAGCCTACCCCAAGGGTCGAAGGTCTGATAATTCTTCATATTGACCGCTGCAAATATTCATGACCGCTGCCATTGGCAACGGATTTTGTGCTTCTCATTCACATCTTTCATATCATTCTGCAAGTAGTTTGTTCACTTTTTGTTTTGAAATTTAGTGAAACTTGAAGTCAACATGTAATATGAAGCTGAAGCTTTAAAGCGTGAAGAACTATTTTTTTCTCAGCGGAAGCCACAAAACAACAACAAAATCACTTTTGGAAGAATGTCTTTTATCAATTGGCAAGTAACCGTATAAAAAGACGAATAATGTATAGTCCGCCGGTCAGTATTGAAAAATAAAGCCCTTCAGGACGAAACAAGACCCCTGTCCTGCCATCCTGTTAAGATTTATTTTCCTATATTTCCATATACTGACTGGCGGTACAGGCTAGCCTATGTCTAAAATGCATGTTTTTCTATTGGGTGTCAGAAACATGTATTCCTGCCATTAAATTGGTTTAAATTGCAATACGGTAACAGAGTATTGCTAGTATCAAAGTTTAAGTTCGCTTTGTCAAGCACAATAAAAAGAAAGTGTTGCTGCACTAAAAATGTCCAAAAAATGTTTGTGTGTAATGACAGTAACTCTGGCCAGGTTTAACTCTAGGTATCTACTTGCTCATAATGTCAAGCACAGCCTACATTACACTTGATGAAATGATCTACCGTTTACGTAACATCATCCTGAACCTTGCAAGGCCGATTCTTACATATACGGGCATTTGGTACAGTCAGGAAATGAGCAGCCCGCCTCCTCCAGCCATTCGCTGATCAAGACTCATCATTCACAGGAGTTTGCTACCCCCTCCTCAGCCGCTGCCCCACCCCCACCCAGCCTACTGCCCACCTTTTAGCATTTCTCAAAATGATGTCTCAGAGAAGGTGCTGAAGTTTCACTTTCACTTTTAAGAAATAGGTGGTTTCAGAGCAGACCATAGCCTACTCCACTCACATCCTTAATCAGCCACTGCAATAGCAGATTACATAAAGGCCCCTGTGCCCCGTGTTTTTCTCAATTGTTTTCAGGCATTTAGCGAATCATGGGTCAACTTCATCTAATGCTCACATCTTCTTTGCACAGCAAGAGTCTTCTCTGGCGAATGGGTTAAATATTTCTCATTGCTTTCACACAAAATTCTTTGAGGTTTTAACACACTTTTCAAAATAGTTAACATAGCATTCGTGTAAGATGCTCTACAGTGATGAAATTAGGGCAAGAGTCATCATCCGTAGTGAATCATGACCTCTCCATGAGAGAGGCTGGCCAAAGGGTTTATCAAAACCTGAGCCGTCAGACTGTGGCATCAATTGTTTGTATGTTCAGCAATGACAATGAAACTTTGCTGGCCTTTACAGTCAATATAATGTACTGTGTTTCACTGTTTTTGCACTCTTGGCAACAACTATTTCTATACTTTTGTAAAGTGTGTTGCCACAATACAATGTATACTGTAGTTTCACTAAAGTTATTTACAACATATACGATCAAATTCTGATAACCGTATTTACAGCCTATTGCACTATTTGTACAGAATCAACACACTGGCCCACACTGGTGGCAGGTGGAGATTGTTCACTGCAGAACAGATTTGACCTTTTTACTGTATATTGAAACCTGTCATTTTGATTTTTTTTTACAGAATATACATGTAATGTGGCAAAAGGACTGCAATAAATATTTTTGTGTCAGAATCTTTGCCGTTTTGTACACACTAGAACAAATGTTACGTAATCAATGGTGTTGACAGGTCCTTGTTTACGTAGAATATATTTTATAGTGTTTAGCAATACAAAAACAGAACTACAATATTTTTCTGTATACAAATTTTCAGATTTCAAATACTGTCTGACAGTATATTCCCTAAGTAAGAGTGCTCAGTACAAAACCCAAATTGTAGTACGTTGTGGTAAAATA
This sequence comes from Sprattus sprattus, assembly GCF_963457725.1. Lineage (NCBI taxonomy): Eukaryota > Metazoa > Chordata > Actinopteri > Clupeiformes > Clupeidae > Sprattus > Sprattus sprattus. Next base: position 34,807,268 of record NC_137921.1, on the reverse strand, counting down.
GTCAATACTGTGAGGGTGTTGCACAAAAGTTAAAGTGATGGTTTCAGAGGTTGATATTGAAAGCTGTAGTTTGAGTTTTGTTATCCATTGTTAAATAAATGAGAAAACATAAATTTTCAATTGAGCACAAATTGTAGGTTTTGATGGGTGTGTGATACGTTTTTGAGAAGGTGGTGTCATTCTGCAAACATCATATAGTGTTTTGTTCATTTCAGCTTCTGTTAAGGGCTGTGTGTGAGCTGTTTTGAAAAAGTAAACAGTGATTGGAAAAATGTGGCAAAGCAATTGAGAAAAACTGTAATGTCAAGGGTCATGCAAATATAACAGGATGTCATCTTACTGAGCCTTGGTGGTGTCACACACAGTGGTACGTACTTTTAGCATCTGATGACAAACAATGTAAGGATTGTGATAGGTGAGGTTCTGTCTCTGTGTGTGACTGCAGTGGGGGCTGTGGCTTGGCAGCTGAAACAATGCTGGCCTTCACCAGGGGCTGGTCTGCCTGTTTGTGTTGGCCTGCTCTGTGTGGAGGTATTGATGCAGAGATACAGCCAAGGCAGCTGATGGGATGAGGTGAAGATGAGAGATGAGAGAGAGAGGAAGAGAGAGAGAGAGAGACAGAGAGAGTGATTGAGTGTGTGTGTGAGAGAGACAGAGAGCGAGTGAGTGAGAGAAACAGAGAGAGTGAGTGAGTGAGTGAGTGAGTAAGTGAGTGAGAGAGACAGAGAGTGAGTGAGAGGGGGAGGGACAGAGAGAGTGAAGAGAGAGAGTGTGTGAGAAAGAGAGGGACCTTACAGAAATAATGCTTGAGCAGAGCCGTTCTCAATCCCTCTGACCCAAGCGCACCCTCTGAATGGACTACAGCTCGATGGAGGAGAGGTGCACGCTGGGATGGATAAGCCTAACATTCTGAGGCGCCGCGGAGTAAAGGTAGGACTCGACCCCCGTCCGGATCTGGGCAAGACTCCAGCCGGAACCGTTTCATATGCATCACCTGCTACTCTCCTCTGTAGCTAAGTCTTGAAATGTTCAATCCTAACTCAGCCTAACTTCAATGTTTACCGTATGGGACTCTTCTGCCAGTTTGCCCTGTGTTGTAATCCACAGGATGCAGACACTGTCTTATCAGACCCTGTGGGTTCTTTTTGCATTCTGAGCCATTGAGGATGTTGGCTCCGTCAGCGATGAGTCAAAGCGGACCTCTTTGACTGGGGTGAGACGTGGTGACTTCTAGAGAACAGGTGGTGGGATATTTTCAGCTTCCTGCTGGCCCCTCTTGCGTTACTGCTGAGGTCTGAGATCGACACATCTGAGTAATCTTTTGTATAAGGGCCTAAACAGCACCGTCCTTAAGGCGGACTTCAAAAACCTTGTTTTGCCTGTTTACTTAATATAGCCAGTTATGTATTACTTGGGCCCCGTAGCCTATTCATCAGATGATTTAGAGTACGTGACCCTATATCAGTCCCTCCATTTTTCGCGACTAAAAATCAACTATTTAGAGCATTTATTATTCGTGACTCTGATTTTAGATAGACTGCAACTACTGCCACTACTTTATGTTCCACTAGTTTAGTGTCAGGTAGGCTATGAGATTGATTCAACCACGGTGAAGTTAACTTGCTATTAGACATTCGCTTGTCGTTCACGACATACCTGGATCCAAGTTAAATGAACTACTTATACATGTTGTCAATCTGCCTTGTATTCAATAGCACGTAGTAAAAAGTGTTCAAACATGATATTATACTTGGCATATAATTATAAATGTATATAAAAGCCTGTTTCTTAATTCATGCATAGGTCCATTAATGGATATTTTAGAATATCATGTAGAATATTGGAAATAAGGCCAGGAATGGTCACCACATTTTGAATAATCATGATTTCTGTGCAGTTTTCTTTTAACAATAGTACAGGATTTCTCATGATTACTGTTCTGAATATTAACAAGAACTTCCACATAAGTAGGCTATTGTATTTCTCAGAAATGTTTCATTGCATGAAATGAAGCCATAAGAACACACAAAAGCAAAATAAAAATAATAAAAATTCTATTGCAAAAATATTTAAATATGTATATTACAGGGAAACGCATATAATCTATCTGATGTCTGTGTTTTTTTTTTTATCTCTCATTAATTTGTTTATTGTATTTGTGGAGTTTAAGTTGGGTTTAAAGATAACAAAAATCACAAACTTTCTTGCAGATTTTTAGAACCTTTTTCTGATTGAAGCAAATAAAAAACAAGACTCCTGGGGGGACCTCTACATACTGTAAAGCTATATTGTGTTTTTGCATCCTGCGTTTCTGTAACATGTTGGACCAAACGTGGGGTGTTGGCACAGGGGTTAGCCTTACTGCATTCCAAGCTGTCCACCTGGGTTGGGTTCCTAGCCAGTGCAAGGTGAGGATGCACAGCGTTGCCCGTCACTGGAGTCCATAGCTGTTAAGGCAGCTTTGGATGGGAGGATGCACGTGTGATCCTCTGGGACTAAACTGATATAAAAAAATGACCACAATACCCAGGCAGCACACACACACTGGTGGAGATACAGTTTGTATATGTAAAGTAAGACGCATTGGATAAAAGTGTACCACTGCAGGTTTCACTTTCATTGATGTGCTGAGTGGAAGGCCTGTCCAAACTCCAAAGAGGAATTTTAAACTTGCTAAATGATACCGGCACTGGCGGCAGTGAAAAAGGGAGCATTCAGAAAAGATAAAGATATGTCACAACAGCGTAATCTAGTGGCTGTAATCATACTTTAGTGGCTGTAATCATACCATAGTGGATGTACACATACTAAAGTGGCTGTAATCATAATATAGTGGCTGTAACCAGGAGGGAATGCATGTGCTTCTGAAAGTCTACCTTCAGGTATAACAGTTTAACAGTTGTATCTGATCCACTGGTGTTACCTGGCTTCTCGTTCTCTCTCGTAGAGGTTTGTGGAGCCAAGCTGGTGTTTGATGACTCCTCCTGGTAGTGCTGGTTGCATCAGCATCTGTTGCTATGGCTGCGGAGCTCAGTTCACATGCTTGTGTTTCTCCTGGGGGACATCCAAGTTCTGAGAGCGCACCCATGCCAGGAAAAACAAACTGTGGGAAACACAGTGAGACGTACTCACTCATCTCTCTCTATCTCTCTCTCTCTCTCTCTCTCTCTCTCTCTCTCTCTCTCTCTCTCTCACTCTCTCTCTCTCTATCTTTCCCTCTCTCCCTTTCAGTACCAACAAACTCCTGTTTTCAGCACACTCTGCCTCTCTGTAACAAAGTCCTGATTTCACCATACTCTCTCTCTCTCTCTCCTTCTCTCTCTCTCTCTCTCTCTCTCTCTCTCTCTCTCTATCTCCCTCTCTCATCTGAGTGGACATACGAGTACAACAATGAGATATTTTTATGTATTTCTTTAGCAGCCACTCTCTATCAAAAGTAACCTCTAGCAGAGGCTAGTGCAGATGTTCAGCTCCCTCCACATGAGCAAACCCAATGACCTTAATGATGTGAGCTCCTTGCTATACTAGTTGGGTTACAGGAGCAGCAGCAAGATGAGTTGTACCCTTCTCTTCTCTGCGAGAGAGGGGAAAAGAAAGAGTGAAAGAGAAAGAAAGAGCTAATCACTGGATGCTTGGCTTTGTCTCATCTGAAACTACTCAACACATCTAATCACTAGATGCATGCTTTGGTAAACTCCATGTGATCCCAACAGTTACAAAGAGCTGCATGTGAAATTGGGTTCATTGGCTTGCAGAGCTGTGTAGTGTGTAAATGGAGTTCATTGGCTTGCTGAGCTGTGCAGTGTGTAAACCATAGACATATGTCTTTGGTGTAAACCCCACGCCCTAACACCTTTGAGCACAGACATGCTCCTGCAGGCTCCGTCCATCTCGGCTCTTCACCTCTCAGAAACACCTCACGTTCTCCTCAGTGGCCACTGACTCACCTCCCAGTCATACTGCAGTAAAAGAGCTTGGTGTGTTGTTACTTTGTTTCTGGGATGACCTGCAGAGAATTATTGAAACAACGCTTCAATCTTCAACAACGTTAGTTCATGAACCGCTCCACATACATATGATTCAGAGGCGATGCCCTCTCAACTTGATACAGCCACTCATCTCAATACTCTTTACATTACTGGCACAGCAGGATTTATTCCAGCTACACAGTAATCACAAATATGGCAACTAGCCACAGTGGGATTATAGGGTACTCTTTGGCGGGAGATGCTGATTAAGTAATTGCATTGCAACTATCAGAAACTTAGCAGAAACTGAGCTGAAGGCATTGTACAGTGTATTTGTGTCTCTGTGTGTGAATGTCTGTGTGTGTGTGTGTGTGTGTGTGTGTGTGTGTGTGTGTGTGTGTGTGTGTGTGTGTGTGAATGTTTGCGTGTGTGTGTGTGTGTGTGTGTGTGTAAATGTATGTGTGTGTGTGTGTGTGTGTGTGTGTGTGTGTGTGTGTGTGTGTGTGTGTGTGTGTGTGTGTGTGTGTGTGTGTGTGTGTGAGCGTGTGTGTGTGTTTGTGTGTGTGTGTGTTTGGGGGGAGGCAGGGGGTGTAGGCCAAAATTGCCCCATTTATGAACACATTTAAAGCCCTCATGCACTGAGGCTGTGGTTTAAAGTGTGCTAGTTTGCAGAGTTTGCACCCGGGGCAGTGCTTCAGCTTGCAAAGCCAAGCTTGAGTATGGTGCCATACCTGCACGGCTACATGCATTGGCGCCACGTGTGTTCTCGAGCTGCTTTGCAGCATTGCGGGCTGTGACCTCAGAGCGCTGACCCAGGACTTAAAAGCGCCAGTGAGGCTCTGAAATGCTCTGAAACTGACATCAGCCTCTGAGAGAAAAACAACTCTTTCCACATGTCAGCTACCCCTGGGAGGCCGTGAGTGGCTGTAGCTGCTGTGTGGGTTTCCTGTACTCATGACTGCGTTCTCATCAGAAGTTCACTCCTTGTTCACTCCTTCTTCAAACAAGACAATTCTCGTGTCAGTAATTCCTTTCTGTTGTCCTTTGCGTCTGATTCGCTTCTGTGACATGTAGTACTCCTGCTGCTCTCAGCGAGACAGCGAGCCTGTGCTGTCACACTGGGCTACTGGGTGGACACGTTTGCCATGATAATATTACCCTGTTGCTTGAGGCTTGTTTAAGGTAGTAGCTCTCTTTAAAGACCCCCAAGAGCACAGCTTCAATTGAGACTTTATTGTAGTCTTAGCAACAGCTCTGTGTAATTTGAGACATTCAAACTGCATTCACACACAATATTGTGTTTCTGCTTCTACTGTTTCTCTCTCTGAGTGCAGACAAAACAACAAAAACAATTTATTTTTCCATTCTACCCTTTGTTTTCCGTGGGTGTAGCCTGCTTCTGTGTTCCTCTATGTTACATTAGCGCCATTTAGTGGACATGTATGCTATGTGCAGACGATAAAAGTTCTTGACATTTACCATCTCATACCCTCATAATGCTGTTTTGTTTTTCAGAAGGAGCTGAGCCTGCAGAGAAGACCCAGTTTGTAAGTTATTATTATATTTGGTTATAAAGACTGTTGTAACCCAGCATTATGTAATACATACCTGTGGCTACTTTTGTTTGCAGGTTTACTGTCTATAATGTACTGCCACTAACCTGTAGTAAAATACATGTCATTGATGAGTGGGCCACAGTTACTCCAAATCCAAGTAATCCAACGAACACTGCCACTCTTCTGAAGTGAAAATGTCTTATACACAGATAAGAGCGGTCATAGAAATCCATCATATATTGTCTCTTCATGTTTAGTATTGAGTCTAGGCATCTGGTGTTCAGTATTGTGTGTGGAGTGGAATGGTACCTATGTGTAGTTTGTGTTGAAGCCTATGCAAGCTGGTAATGTGCAACATCCTATTATGTTACAATGCTCATGTGGGGTGTGTATCCAGGCTGCACGTGTACTGATTGCATTTTAACCAGGCCGCTAATACGAATCATAGTGTATGTTTTGTGTGTGTGTTTGCAGATTGACAATGTGTAGTACTGTTTTGTGTTTGTGTCTGTTATCTCGTGATGCGAGGCATTATTTTGTATCCACACAAACATGTGTAGCACTGTGTTGTATCCAGGCTACACATGTGTAGCACTGTGCTGTATTCACGCTACACATGTGTAGCACTGTGCTGTATCCAAGGAGCATATCAGTCTCTGCTCTGGAATGATGCTCGGGCTAAATTGGTGAAGAGAAAAAAAAGAAGAAAAAAAAACAACAGTGGAAGGTAAGTCCTCGTAACCATGGATACCAGAGGATCTCAGTTCTTGCTACTATCCTGTAGCAACAAGCTCTTCGGAATTAGAGCAGGGAGAAAGAGAGGGAGGTTGTGAGAGAGGGAGGGAGGGAGTGAGAGAGGGAGGGAGGGAGAGAGAGAGAGAGGGGGAAGCCCACGGTTTGTTTGTTGCACCTTTGTTCCCCGGCAGAGACCGTGAGTCATACATTAGCATAGCGAGCGTCTCTTATATTAAACAGTTTAGATGAAATGTTTTCCTGCTGGAGGTCATGCAGCAAACCACCAAGCAAAGCTATTAAACAGCCTCCTTCCTCAGAGCAAACTCTGCTACTGGAGCGTGGCCAGATGGATTTCAGCTTCTGAGGCTCCAGTACCAATCTGCCAAATCCAAACCATATCAAGGCCCGATCCTTTCTAGATCCACTCTTGAATCAACGACAATCTAGAGATCTGGTGCTGATGGACCACAACCACAGTGATATCAAGCCCAAAGTCATTCCAAATCCACTCCACAGTCAGCTATCACCTAGGGATCTGGTGTTGATCTCGGGCCCATGTGGTCCCAATCTGGTGTATTTGGTGCTGATCTCGGGTCCATGCGGTCCCAAATATTGTTGATCTGGTGAATGCGGTGTTGATCTGGTGTGTGAGTCTGTGCCAGGTGCAGAGTGAGCTGTTTCACTTGTGCAAAGCAAGGGCTTCCCTTCTCTGCCACACTCTGTGCCTGTAGCCCTGAGTAGATGACGGGTGTCACTTGTGCCTCTGTGGTTCCTGTGGGCGACATGCCTGTGTCTCTCCCGTGATATTATCTGATCCTCCTGAGCCCACAAACACACGCACATACACACACACAAACACACACACACACACAGACAAACACACACACACACACACACACACACACACACACACTGGCCTCCCTGTAGCCGACTTCCATCGGCACGCTCCAGCCCCCAGCAACTGCTGCTGTCCCTCTCCACTGCCATAGCAACCACTAGTACTGCTGTGAGTGTGCGTGTGTGTGTGTGTTTGTGTATGCGTGTGCATGTGTGTGTGTGTGTGTGAGTGTGTGTGCATGTGTGTGTGTGTGCTAGTGCATGTCTGTTTGTATGTGTGTATGTGTGTGTGTATGTGTGTGTGCGCGTGCATGTGCATGTGTTTTTGTATGTGTGTGTGTATGCATGTATGTTTTGTTTCAAACCTTAATGAATCTAATTATGTCACTGAATACAGTCAGACTGGGTGTTGTTGGGCTACGCCAGCAGAGAAGAAGTCTGACCATTTAACCAGAAGTACAGCATGTCCCTCTCGTGGCAGCCAGGGACTGCCTTGTGGAGAATAACTGGGACAGCCTTTTTCTTAACTCCCACCCAACGCCAACGAAGTCTAACTACAGGTAGCAGCTCATGCTCTGTGCCGGTGCAGGCCAGATGCGGCCCAGATGAGGCCCGGATGAGGGCCAGTGCCAGCTGCTAACTGGGACACTGGCGGTTTGCACCACTGATGATCAGAGAGTGGGCCGGATGTGGTGCACTACACAACACTTTTGAGCACAGAGGAAAAGTCAATACTTTTTCCTTGCATTGCAAATAACCATCGCTCACATATACATATGATGCAGAGAGAGAGAGAGAGAGAGAGAGAGTGAGAGAGTAGGAGGAGGTATAAGAACAGTGTGGGTGCATTCCATACTGCTGAAAATACACCAGCGCGTTTGAAACAGCATTTCGTTTTGCTTTTGCACTGACTGGAAAAGCGATTGATTACATTGCTCAGTGCTCGCCCAGCTTCCACCTCCCCGCCAGTCGCATGGGAGTGGCGACGAGCCTACATCATCGTTAAAGCATTGTCACCTATCGATGCCTCGCTGATTTCGTACAGTTGGCTGATTCATGTTGCTGTGCCGTGTCCACTCCTAACTTAAAGACAGTTCTTCGCTTGAACTTGGTAAACTCGCCAAGAGACTTCGAGGTGTTATGCTTTTAAAGTCGAAGCGCCAGAGCAATACATCTCGGGGCGTTTGTTGGCAGATATTTATAGTGTTCATGATGAGAGCTGAACGCCTGGAGAATTCCTCTCTTCCGCGCCGTGACTGAGGTGCAACCAGTTTGAGAGCGCAGCGATTCACTCGCACTCTCCAGAAGGGATGAAATCACGGAGAGACAAGCTGAAGATTCCTTCCCTGACATTGGAGTAAGTTTGGCATGTTTTAAATATTATAGGAGCAATCTCGCTGACGGGGTAACCCTCTGATTTGCATTATAAATAAGTGGCGGCGGAGGGAAGGGAAGTCCCTCGCATCGTGAGAGGGTAGACTAGGAAGTGCTCTCTGAAAACGCGCACCAACTAGCGAACAATTCAGTAGAGTCGTCGGGTTTAGTGCTGCCATCAATAAACAGGCATACATCAACTTTTACAGATACAAATAATTACAAAATGACTTCTTTAACACAGAAGAATATATTTTAAGAAGATAATAATAGCCATGTATGTGGAAAAAAAGCGGACACTAAATAAAATCCATTGTAGAAAAAAAACATGTTTTTTTTGTGGTTATTTTTGTACAGGATTTTTTTTATGTTATGAAATGAGTATGGAGATAATATGTTGTGACAGACAGTGTCTCTCCTAATACAGACCTGCTGTGATGATAAACAAAAGTGCGTGGCATTTACAGTATGAAGACATGCGCACGTTTAAAGCAATGTGTCGCTCAGATGAGCTCATTTGCATACCGTTGTGCATGTTTACCGGAGCATGGACCCATTGAGTCTTAGCTCTTCTGGGGTGAAAGCTAGACCAGATCACGATCATTAAGAGATTGATACTTTCATTTTAGTTAGCACATTTGTGCATTACCTATATCCCTATACATTACTGTGACTTGAATGTATTGCATTTCATGATAAGGTTGGATGCTGTGCGCAGAACAGAATGCATTGCCGAGGTGTATTCTGCATGAATGTGGTCTGTGTGCAATGTCATGAGCCTGAGACCATGCAGGGTCTGTAGTCGTGAACCAGTGTCTTCAGGCATCTGAGGCCAGTGGGGATTAGAGATCAGTCTACTATGCAGGGCTTTGTGCATCTGCCCATATCCTGTCTTGTGTAAGTTCATGGTTTTCATGGGCCGTTTTTATTTATAAGTAGGTGGCCTTTTTTGTTGCAAATTATGTGAGATGGTAATGCTTTACTGGCTCGACTGTTGGTCCTTTCTGTGCAGAACATGTTTTCTGCGGTGGACATGTGCAGGAGAGGCAGATGGCAGAGGCAGACAAACTCACCTTCCCTCCCATTCCCAAACCTCAACTCAAGTGTTTGTCAAATAGCCCCTAACTCTGGCCCTGCTGCGTCCTGTTCTGGCCCTGTTCTGGCCCACGTCTGGCCTCGATCCGTTTCAGGGCAGTGAAGTGAAGTGAAGCTGTGAAGCTGCTGGTTGTTGCTCCAGTGCCAGCAGAGTGGGTGCAGCGTTCGCTTCGATTGCTCCTCGCTCTGGCCCACCAGGCCCCTGACGGGCGCAGCGGAGGAGTGGATGCTGCCCTCAGAGGGAGCGAGCGAGCGATGGAGAGAGAGAGAGACGCCCAGGGCGCTCCGCCGCAGCATCAGGACCACAGCTGATCCATCACGATTGCCCTCCACACCCTGCAGTCCCTGGAGTTAGCTCAACAGGGCTCTCCTCTAGGCATCATCAGGAACGGTCCACATCCAGAGACCACCTCGCTTGTACAATATGAGTGGAGATGTTGTTCTCCAGCCCTGCTTATTATTATGAGCGCGCTCTAATTCGACTGCGTGAATTACTGTGCTGACGGCGTCCAGGAGAGAGGAGTGAGTGAGTATGTGTGTGTGAGTGAGTGTGTATGTGTGAGTGAGTGTGTTTGTGTGAGTGTGTGCGTGTGAGTGAGTGTGTTTGTGTGAGTGAGTGTGTGTGTGTGTGAGTGAGTGTGTTTGTGTGAGTGAGTGTGTGTGAGTGTGTGTGTTTGTGTGAGTGAGTGTGTGTGTGTGTGTGTGTGTGTGTGTGTGTGTGTGAGTGTGTTTGTGTGAATGAGTGTGTGTGTGAGTGTGTGTGTGTGTGTGTGAGTGAGTGTGTTTGTGTGAGTGAGTGTGTGTGTGTGTGTGTGAGTGTGAGGAGTGAGTGAGTGTAAGAGTGAGTGTTTGTGTGAGTGAGTGAGTGTGTTAGTGAGTGAGTGAGAGAATGAGCAAGCAAACGTGTGTTTGAATGAGTGTGTGGGTGTGTTAGTGAGCAAACAACCGAGTGAGTGAGTGAGTGAGTGAGTGAGTGTGTGTGCAAGTGAGTAACTGTGTTAGTGAGAAAGCGTGTTTGTGAGTGTGTGAGTGAGTGAGGGTGTGCCTGTGTGAGTGAGTGAGTGAGTGAGTGAGTGAGCGAGTGAGTAAGTGTGTGAGTAAGTGTGTGAGTGAGTGAATCAGCGAGTGTGTGTGTGAGTGTGTGTGTGAGTGAGTGAGTGAGTGAGTGAGTGAGTGGTAGGTGAGCAGGGAGGTAGCGAAGAGGGAAAGTCCTCCATGGCGGAGCAGGGAATGGGGGGATTGTCCATTCTGCAGCTTGTTTTTCCAGTGCTCCCTCATCACTATGACAACCCCCTCATCTCCCTGTGGCGCAGTCGCTATGGCTATCTACAGTGTTGAGCCTCGAGATGTAGCCTGCACATACTCACACACACACAAATAGGTAACACATAAACACCCCCCCCCCACACACACAAATAAGTAACATATAAACACACACACACACACATATATACACGGCCCCCACACACACAGAGCCATGCACCAACACAGACGTGCCTGTCCAAATGCACACTTTGCATGCCCACACAAACTCATAGACACAAACAAGGACACACACACTGACATTACACACACAGATCTAACCCTTTTCATGCAGAAGGTCATACATGCCCATCCACACACACACACACACACACACACACACACACACACACACACACACACACACACACACACACACACACACAGACACACACACACACACACACGCACACACACACAGACACACACACACACACACACAAACACACACACACACACACACACACACACACTCACACACAAATACTCATGCATTTAGAAACAAACACACACCTCTGGACGAAGCAGTAAACATCTGTAAATCCACCAAAGAGGGGTATGAACCAATCATGTTGTACATCGCATTAGCCTTGCAGAAGCCCCTGATGCCCGCACACACAGTGCAGTTAGCAGAAGCCCCTGATGCCCGCACACACAGTGCAGTTAGCAGAAGCACCTGATGCCCCCCCACACAGTGCAGTTAGCAGAGGCTCCTGATGTCCGCACACACACACAGTGCAGTTAGCAGAAGCCCCTGATGCCCCCACACACAGTGCAGTTAGCAGAAGCCCCTGATTCCCCCACACACAGTGCAGTTAGCTGAAGCCCCTGATGCCCGCACACCAGTGGCGGCTGGTGGTTTTTAAAGTGAGGGAGGAAGGACTGCGCGCTTGGTTGCCATTGGCCCATTTGTACTGTTGGTGGCATAAGTATGTGAGACTCAAGTTGTTTCAGGGTGTTTTGGTGAACTACATCACAAAATAGCCGGGAGGGATAATTTTGTGAATAAAATTGATAAATTCACCAGTGGCAGCATTGTACTTTGAAAGCTGGTGGGCAGCATGTCTTTGATGGACTAGTCCAGGCCAGAAGGAAAGGATGCAAAGCCAATTAGTCAAATCAGGACTACTCTTGATTTGTAAAACTAAATAAAAGATTCTGGGCCAATCATTGGGCCTATTTTTTCCACTCAATGACTGAAGCTATTGGTTGTAATTTGTCTGATTATTTTCAGCTACAATTGTTATAAGAAGAATGAAGACACAAGACCATAATTGATGCCATTTCAAATGCATCATGCTCTGAATCATTCACTTACATCCTTTTTCTCAAGTATTATTGGCTAGAAAAACGGCGTTCCTGAATTGTACCGTGGTCATCAACATAGCGCAAGATGACAGACAGCTGAGAATGACAGCTAATGTCTGTGGTGTCGTCAATTTGCCAGGAAAAGAAGTGTGCCCTGTTAAGTTCCTTTTCTAGCTCTGTTTCAATCGAATGGTGAATGGCTGCAATTAGATCGTTCTGGATTGTTTTTGACATGCCTGTGAGAAGACGGTTGAGCTTTCCAGATGTTCTGCCAGAACACGGTCATACTTCGCTATCACCTCCGCAAGTTCCCTGTAATTGCCCTTGTTGTCAGAATGTTCCCCTTCGTCATGCCCCCTGAAAGACAACTCTAGCATGCCTTGGTAAGCCGTTGCATCTAACAGACGTTTTACCACCTCCCTATTGCCACGCACTTTAGCGTTGTGCTGTTGAATTTGCAGCCGCACACCCTCATCCACTAACCGCTCTAGGCATGGTGCCGCCTAGCAATGAAAGGCGGATAGCAGCACCAACGTGGTCTTGACATTTGTCGTGGCGCTTGGTTGCCCTGTCAATATTTTTTATATCAGTAAATCCATGAAAAGACCACGTTGGAGAGTTGACATTCATTAGTAAACAGGGCCAGCAATATAACCGATTGTTGGTAATGCTACCAGTCACCCATGAGTAGCCTACCTAGCAAACCATGTAGCACTCACGACACTGACTCTGCCGTTGCTTTTGGTGATTTCAATCTTTGGAATTGGTCTACCTGTTGCTTTAATGGCCAACTTGTCATTGTAACTCACCCCATGGAATGGTTTCTGTAATAAAACATGAACAATGTCCTCGGTTTCCATAGTTTACTTTATTTGCTAATTTGCTAATGTGTTCTCATTATTAAAATGATCAGATATTCTTGCTTAACTGTGTCTCTTAAAGGCTGATTCATGCTTCCTTACGTAAGCGTAAGCGCAAGCGCAAGAGGCCGCGCAAGCCCCTTGCGCGACCCTTGCGCGACTTCTTACGTCTTGCGTGCGTCGCCCCCTTTTTCTAGACTTGCGTCATTTTTTACGTAAGCCCTTACGCGAGCCTCGCAGCCTGCATTCTATCAACGAATGATACGAGATGAGGTTACTAAAATATTCTGCATGTCTACTCAGTTTTACAGTGCTTCCCAAGTAAAGGTTTGAAAATAACTTCAAGCTTCAGACTTTCTGTTAGGGAACCTGTTATCTATCTGCAGAGCAAATGTCAGGCTCATACAAAAACATTAACGTGAATTACTTGATGCTAATACCTAGCGCGGTGTCTATAGGATTTTCCATATACGTTAGCATTAAGCTAACGTATTTTCTACCACAGTTAAACATTCAATACTATGTGATTGTTTTTAGAAAACGAATGTTACGTGATGAGATTACTCAAATGTAGTCTGCATGTCTGCTCAGTTTAACAGTGCTACCCAAGCAAAGGTTTGAAAAGAACTTCAAGCTTCAGACTTTCTGTTAGGGACAAAGCTTTCTATCTGCCAGGCAAATGGCAGGCTCATGACAACACGCGCAACCTTTGGGAGCATGAACTGCACCGAGTAAATTTTGCGCAACCGTTAACCCCCAACGCTGTAGCATGCAGCCGCCTTAAGGCTGATTCATGCTTCCTTACGTAAGCGTAAGCGCAAGCGCAAGAGGCCGCGCAAGCCCCTTGCGCGACCCTTGCGCGACTTCTTACGTCTTGCGTGCGTCGCCCCCTTTTTCTAGACTTGCGTCATTTTTTACGTAAGCCCTTACGCGAGCCTCGCAGCCTGCATTCTATCAACGAATGATACGAGATGAGGTTACTAAAATATTCTGCATGTCTACTCAGTTTTACAGTGCTTCCCAAGTAAAGGTTTGAAAATAACTTCAAGCTTCAGACTTTCTGTTAGGGAACCTGTTATCTATCTGCAGAGCAAATGTCAGGCTCATACAAAAACATTAACGTGAATTACTTGATGCTAATACCTAGCGCGGTGTCTATAGGATTTTCCATATGCGTTAGCATTAAGCTAACGTATTTTCTACCACAGTTAAACATTCAATACTATGTGATTGTTTTTAGAAAACGAATGTTACGTGATGAGATTACTCAAATGTAGTCTGCATGTCTGCTCAGTTTAACAGTGCTACCCAAGCAAAGGTTTGAAAAGAACTTCAAGCTTCAGACTTTCTGTTAGGGACACAGCTTTCTATCTGCCAGGCAAATGGCAGGCTCATGACAACACGCGCAACCTTTGGGAGCATGAACTGCACCGAGTAAATTTTGCGCAACCGTTAACCCCCAACGCTGTAGCATGCAGCCGCCTTTAGACTGAGCAGATTATCTTTCGTAGCCTAGATTTGAGGGGATAACCCCACCCACCATATCCAGGGCCTCTGCTTATTGGTTCATAGCGCAGACGTGACTCCAGCCTATTCGTTAATAGATTTTAGCGCTATCCAGACCCCTAAACTAGTCACACCCTCTCAGAGGAGGATCGTCCTCCTCTCTGCCATTGAAGTCAACGCATTCCACGAGCCGCCAGCGCAGGCAGAGAAATGAATGGGAGTCAATGGAGGGTAGAGGGAGGAAGGTCCTCCGGCAGTAATTTTCGATAGCGATAGGGGGTGCTAATGTCATCTTTACCCAGGGAAACTAACATTACATATACAAAGGTATTAAAGTAGTCCTATTTAAGGGTTTTAATTAATCACAGTAGTCTGGGCAAAGTACACTTTTTATTCACAAAATGTTAAGGAGGATCTTCCTCCCTCTCCTCAATGGAGAAGCCTCCACTGCAGTGCAGTTAGCAGAAGCCCCTGATGCCCGCACACACAGTGCAGTTAGCACAAGCTCCTGTTGTGTGCTAGCATCTGAGTGTCTTTGTTCATGTCTTTGGTTTTGGTGGTTGTTTCTTTAGCTATCCCTGCTGGTGCTGTGCGATGTGTCAGCGGTGTTAAAATGAAGGTTCGGGGAATCTTTTGCCAGGGTATACTCTTCACAGAGCATGAGGTGTTTTTTTTTACCCAGGTAGATTCATTTCAGGAAAGGCACCTGACAGGCTGCCAGGACTAAGAATAGCAGGTGACACACACATGATAACCTTACAAGGATTCATCAGCACATGCCAATCAATTTCAGTCTGGACAAAAAGGCAAATGGCCTCACAAAGCAAACAAAACATGGCGGTAGATCCCAGTTTGGCTGGGTTGAACTGGTTCTCAGAAGATGACATCATTGTTTGACACACTGTGAATGGATAGTGATGTTAACTGCACAGAGCAGAGAGCCCAAAGCAGTGTCACCGTGGAAACTTGACATGAGTGAACGTGCAGTGTGTGAACACACGGTGACATGTCAGATTCACTTCTTCTGGCTGACTGGCTGACAGACAGAGATGTGGACAGGCTAAAAGACAGATGGGTTCAGTCGACAAAGCAAACGTATAAGTCGCTAACAAGAGAGACAGGAAGATAAACCTGTCAACACAGAGAAAAACAGACAAACCTATTAACATACAGAAGGATTTAGAGGTGAGCAGATAGGCAAATCCATTGACCAACAGAGCGATTAGAGATAGACAGACAGACCAATTGACTGGCAGAAAGACAGATTGTCAAACAGACAGACTGGTTGATAAGGAAAGAGACAGGCAAACAGGCAGACAGACCGATAGACAGGCAGGCAGAGAGACAGGCAGGCAGGCAGACAGGCAGACAGACTGATTGACAAGGAGAGACAGGCAGACAGACAGACAGACAGACAGACAGACAGACAGACAGATAGATAGACAGGCAGGCAGAGAGACAGATAGACAGGCAGACAGGCAGACAGGCAGAAAGACAGACAGGCAGGCAGGCAGAGAGGCAGAGAGACAGACAGAAGGAGCCGGAGAGTAACACAGATCCAGTGAGTGGGTGAGCTGATCCAAATGAACGTTGTCTTGCCTTGCAGTTTGTCCCCCACATGCCAGAGCCCCACCATCGTGAGCCCCTGCAGCCCCTGCAGTCCCTGCAGCCCCTTACAAACCTTACATCCCTGGAGGTAAGACACACACACACACACACACACACACACACACACACACACACACACACACACACACACACACACACAGACACACACACACAGACACACAGACACACACACACACACATACAGACACACACACACACACACAGACACACAGACACACACACACACACAGACAGACACACACTTACTGTGGTCTTAAAGCATTGTTAGACCAGAGGAGAGGAAAGGTCAAAGGTGACTATGTTCCTATTGATCAGTGAGTGAGTGTGTGTGTTTTTTTGTGTGTGTGTGTGTGTGTTTTTGTGTGTGTGTGTGTGTGTGTGTGTGTGTGTGTGAGTGAGTGTGAGTGCATTATCTGTCTCTGAGATCTGTTTTCTCTGTGCTCAGAATGACGCCATGTAATAGCCTGTAATGACATTCGGACGTGCTGATGTATGTAGGCAGTAATGTTATTACACTGGTGAAGACATTAGCATGCTGCTTGTTTCTTGCATTAGAAATGGGACGAGAAATTAAAGCTCTTGGAGAAGACATGACAGAGCACCTCTCAAGGGCTAGCTTGACCTTTGGGCTACTACTATAGAACAGAAAGCAGATGAATGTGTCGTCATTGGGCACGGGCAGTATGTTTTTGTGAAAGACTGCAGTAAGTTAAACAGATCAACCAGCTTGTTTAAGTCCGGAGAAACATTCAGTTGTTAATAACCGATGAAAGAAGCATTCGCACATGGCTGTCTGATGTTTCAGTTGTCAGTTTTGGATGCGTGGACTTGGGTGATCAGATGGCGTTGCTGCTCAGATGGCGTTGCCGAGTGACAGGCCTGATCCCTGCGGAGTCCGCATGTCCTGAAACAATCCCACTATTGTGCAAGTCCCTTCTGAAAAAACAAAAACAAAACTAAAAAAATAACACAAAACAAATGTCCAAATCATTATGTAAATGGGACATCGATACAAATCCGACCGATACATATGTGGGTTGCCTGGCAACCTCGTCTAGGCAGAGGAAGTGATTTCTACAAACAAGATTCAGCCCCTAACCTCCCATACACCATCAATAATCTGTGGGTCTGCCTGAGCTCCTTTGCTCTAATGAGAAATCACTCACCAGCTCACACAGGGGTGGATTTACTTCAGCACTGATCGTTAAAGCTCTGTGACATAAGTATCTAATGGCAAGCATGGGGGGAGAGTAGATCTCCATAGCGTAGTTATCAGAGGTTGGTATCATCCAGAGGTTTGATGCCAGTCTCCATGTGGGGTTGTGAATTCAAACAGTCTGAGTGGCTGTGAGCTGTTTCACCCTGATTATGCGGGTAATGGCTTGGACTGTTTATAATGACTGGTGTGAATTTTAAAGTCCAAGATTATGGCTTTTCGTGTTGTTTTATTTGGCCGTATGCTTTATTCAACATGCGCCCCATAACAGTGATTGAATACATGAGAGTGATTCCATGGGGTTCTTGTTGCTGTGGCATGCTGTGTCAAATGCAGGCAAACTAACCTTTCAGGAACCCTATTTTCATAACATTACTCAGCAGTGTCCGGTTTTAACACCATGTCTTGACTGAACAATTAGAGCTTTTAATCACTTTAGTTCGAACAGTACTTGACTTTAGATCATTGGCCCTGCGTCATGCCAGATGTGGGCCACATCCATTGCAGAGTTACTCATCTTAATTCGCCATCAGTACAGGGGAAGTTACAGTATTTCAGGAGGCACTTTTGCACATTGCTTTAACATTAACTGAGGTTAAATAGTGATTGATGTTTGTGTGTGTGTGTGTACTGTATGTGTGTGTGTGTGTGTGTGTGTGTGTGTGTGTGTGTGTGTGTGTGTGTGTGTGTGTGTGTGTGTGTGTGTTACCTCTGATGGACATGTTAGGGATATTACTGACAACACACACCAGATCCCAGCTCTCTAAGCTAGCCCATGAAGCATGTCAAAAGTGGGTGTGAGCAGACAGGGCCAACCCATGCGCTGCAACAGAAACAACAGCCACTTCCGGTCTGACTAGCAGGTCTTCTGTACAACACCCCCACCCCCCTCCAGGTTTCATCCACACTGGTGTGAATATCTGGAAGCAGTTGGGGATAATGTGTCTGCAATGAATTATGCTAATCAACTAGACACAACCAAGTATCACATACGAGATGAAGAGGGTGCTTCTTCTTCCTGTGCACTGTTGCTCATTTAGTTCTAGTTTTGGCAGGTGTCTTTTAAGGGCAACAATTATGAAACCAAACAGAGAACACATCCTTAGCGGCCCATTCAGTGTGTCACCCGGGGTCATGGTTTCAGGTACCCAGTATTAGACAGTACAAGGTATTACAGCAAGAGAGATTACAGACTGATTTCCTGTTAGATTATGTAAACTGTGCTTTGTAAAAAAGGGGGAGGGGGGGAGCGGCTTTTGTTAAGGGTGGGATTTAGCCCGGAGGGTTTCATCCTGTGTGTGTGTGTGTGTGTGTGTGTGTGTGTGTGTGTGTGTGTGTGTGTGTGTGTGTGGTGTGTGTGGAGGGTTTCGCCTGATTTCCCCCTCCTCCGCCGTGGCCTCGGGTTATTGCTTGTTTGGCCTTTAGGTGGCGCTTGCATTCTTTAAGATCTGTGTTAAAATGGCCTGAAATGTGTTGGCTTATCATTTTGTGTGTTTTGGTCGTTTTGACAATAGGGATGCAGTTAGAATAGTGGAATGTGGTGATTTATTTATTTTTTTCCAAATAGGAAGCGCAAGAGTCATAGAAGTATCCCAGTACTTGAGACACAGACCTGAAGGCTTTATATCAGTGAACGGATTATAACAGACTTTTGTGTACAAAAAAAAAGTAGTCAAATGTAGACCCATGAGAGATTCACTTTGCACACCACGTAAAGGCATCTTACATCTTTAATTTCACTGAAGTATTTGCTGCTCTTACTTGAAACCAAAAGCAGAAGTGTGAAATGCGGTCTAGTGATGCCAACCAATTGCTGCAGGTGGGAAAGTATGATACGTAGCTTGGCTTATCTACAGTACAGGAGTGTTGACTCTGTAATGGTAATGTTGAGAGAGATGTAAACTTTTACGTGAAACATATTATTTGTAGACGAAGTCTGCAGAAGACCTACCTGTGTAGTAGCCTACCTACAATGTAGTAAGCCTAGCACAATATAATGTCTAGATCAAATATGCTTTAACATCCACAACATTAAGGTAATTATAAAAGCAAGATAAATTCTGAAGGTTTCAGGGACCTGGAGTATGCCATGCAGTGTAGATTATTGATTTATTTAGACTAGGGGCAAAATTTAAGGATATCAAATGAATCAGGAAATTAGATGAAAGCAATAGGATTCTTAATATGACTGGTTGTTAAAGGATTTCAGGGACTTGTCTTTACTTTTGTTTAGAATACCAGAAGGCTACATCACAACAAAAATTACATATAGCCTATATATTTTGTCCTGTAGTCGCGTGTGTTTCAGAGACCTGTCTTGCCTCAGAAACTCTGTAGTCATGACTACCGGCACCGACCGCACGAGAGAAAGACATGAAGACGTGAGTTTACTCGGTTGCAAAAGTGTGGGTCGGCTCCCCAGGAGAGCTCTGAGTTGTTAGCCTGGGTGCCATCCGTTTGTACGCGTTCCACTGATTGCTGCCTTCTCGCTGAACAAACGTTTGTTCAGCTTGATCAGTGGAACGCGGACAAACGGATGGCACCCAGGCTACTGAGTTGTAGCAAAGGGGGTTAAAAAACGGAATGACAACCCTAATCATCCAACCAGTGGTCACATTAAGTATGACAATGCCCTTACAGCATAGTAGCCTGTAACTTATCTATTTGTTAGAGCCAAGCCTACTTTGTACTTATATAATATGGTCAGAGACTACTATTTGCCGTTGTGTAAGAAGGAATAGCTAGCTAGCCTAGTTAGGCTGTTAGTGCAACAGATATGCGCTTAACATATCTAAATCCAAATAATACAACAATGTACATTGCCAATCCTAATAGCACATTTGAGTTCTGATTGAGTATCTGATTGATAAAATTAAATTGAAAATGATTAACTGTACAAATGTGGAAACAAGGTTAAATCAAATCTAAGCGACCACTGATAGACCTCTGTTTTTATTAAATTATTAGCTGATTGATCAAATGGAATTGGTGGGGGGAGGGGTCGGCACTTTTTCTCATTATCAAATGGGAGACTGTCATCATGAAAGGTTTGGGAACCACTTTTCTAGATAGATTTTCTATAGCTTTATGTAATTCAATGTGTATTCCTCAATCCTCACCACCCAGAAGGATTTGTGGAGTCAATGGAGTTAACCATTTCAACCTCGAAGAGGAAGTCTGTGATCCCACCCTTTCGGAGAGAATGGTACATTCCAACGATGTTGTTAGCGCACCATCACAATGCAACTGAAACTTTGAAATGATGGAAGTAGCTATCGATAGGTAGTGGAATAGAAGTGGTACCTCGGAGAACGGTCTGTAGAGATGCAATTACCGAGAACTGGAATTGTGCAGGTCTTTTCGGCAAAGAAACATGCTGGTGACTAAAGCAAGACGTTACGTCTACATGGAGGCGGTAAAAGTAGAAGTAATTGCGGTCTGGTGTCAACCGACTGATGCTAGCCAACTCTTATAACTTATTGAAATCCGCTGGCTAGCGTTAACGTTAGCTCTAAACCCAGAACAGTCGCAGCAAACGGTAACGTTAGCTGGCTCAAAACAGTTATCGTCATGAAACGCTGGGTTAAAATAGTGTTCGTATTTGCTGTCCTTATGTTCGTCACACGACCAACAGGGGACAACTCTCCTGTTGTCTTCGTATAGGATTTTATTTTTTTTATTTTCCTTGGATTTCTCGGAACATCTCCACAATGTCTGATCCAAGTAACTGGACTGCACTGCCAAGTCACAAATCTCATTTTGTTACGGGGGCAATGCTGAAGCGATCAAAAAGGTAAAGGCTAAGTTAATACAACGGCTATGTATTAATTTCGTGAACTGCTGTTTCATATGCTGAGGTAACTGTAACGTTAGCCACCTTATAACCGGGGTTTTATCCTTATCATCACTTGCATTATTATAACAAACAAGTTGTCTCTCTGAACCAGATAACCTTCATAACCGGTCTGCTGGCGAACACCAACTGTTAACTTACCCGCCTCGCTCCCGCCGATGACGTCGTCTTTGTGTGAACTATACGAACTATTACGTTAGATGTAAACAAAGCCATTATGTTGCTACTAAACAGTTAAATCGAGGTGGTTGTCTTTGAACGTGCTGCAACAACGTGATTTCGTTTCTCTCATCCCTAACGTTTTGGTCTGTTCTTTTGTGGACTTGTGAAGCCATGTGGACTGAGGAGATGTGCTGTTTGCGTGTGCAGAGTGAGTGAAGGCTGCGGAGCCCTGCTTGTTTCAGGCGAGATGAAGTCATGTGGCTTATCAAATAACCATAAACAAGCATAAAATGTTAGATGAAGAGGGAAGTTTATTTTCCTGTGCACTGTTTTTCCGAGACTTATAGTATTGACATGTGTCCGGGATCATTGTCGTTTGTTCAGAGGGGATATGTTGCAAAATTCGATTAAAACTCGAATCCACCCTGTCCACAGTTGTAGAATAGCAGTTACCCATATTCCACACCTAAATTATAATTACATCTATCAGTCAGCCTGCATCCTACTCCGTGAAGACTTGTGGATCAGTCAGAGTGATTCCTGTTGCCATGTTGGCCATGGTCTGGCTTAATCTGTGCTCGGGGTATGTTCATATGCTCCACAATCTGAGGAATAGTATGGTGGCTCCTCCCTTTCCCTTTCAAAAACATTGTTTACGTCTTGAATGTGATCTCTTTTAGGGTATAGATGTGGCCCCGTGGCACATGTGGTCGTTGCCATAGCCCACTGTGCGTGCCAGTGTGTGTGTGTGTGTGTGTGGGAGTGTGCATGCGTGCCTTGATAAGGACATGCTGTCATTGACTCCCTGGACATCCGTAGGTCCAGCTAATGCGGCCATGAACGGTTGAACTGTGCCCTTTCATTTGCTTGAGAGACAGGGAAATAAACCATCATCTTCATTAACCTCTCCAAGCCTTTGGCTGTTGCACTGGCCACTGGCAGGGAGGAAAGTTGGGATGTTCCTAGTGTGCCTGCCAGCTGGCTCTTGGGGCACGGAACAGCATGTTGGCACAGACACCTTGCAGATAACAGCAGGCTGAGCGATGGTGTCAGTTTCGATTTAATACTGAATCTTAAACTTTTTTGGCGCCCCCAAT
>NC_137921.1:34777270-34779770 GCF_963457725.1 Sprattus sprattus | reverse complement strand
GGGGGCTAGTCGGGGGTGGGTTGATCCGCCTCTTAGCCAGATGTTGACATTCTTTTCTCATAGTGTTGCATCTCTGGTGACCACTTTCTTTTGCATTTTGATTAGAATGATTGAGATGTTATTTTTGAAGTTTTGTTGTTGTTGTTATACTCAGTGATGCAGTGGATGCGGGGAACAATGGCCCTCATTCATAAACTGCGCATGCTCAAAAATGTGTGTTTAGACCATCTGTGGCGGTTTTAACAAAATGTTTAGGGCATCCATTTAGGTCTTTGTTGAATCTGACCTGACAGTGGCCACAGACTGCAAGTCACTGCTGAATGACGTCAAACGCATCAACAATGGCTTGTCCTTTTGTATTTGTGTTTATTCAGCGTCATTAGAAGGAGTTTGGTTTGTCTTGCGTTCTAGATGACTCAGAACACAGCATAGCCTGCTAGAGCCGGCCTGGTTCTGTTTAACATGGAGAAGTATTCCTATGAAAAACATGACACAGCAGCCACTGTGACCACCAAACATTTTGTTCACTAATTTTCTGAAAGGTCATGCGGTGGCAAAGGTCCATACCCTGGCATCGTCAGACACCTGGGGTCAGGAGGCAAACTGAGGTGTGAGCGACATGCACCAATCGTAGAATGGGAATGGTGATAGGCCATCGAGAACCATCACAGGCAAAAGATCATAGAGAGTAACAAAAGTTTGCGAAACCTGTTTGCATTGAAAGCATAGGAGGTGTCTTAATCAGTATATATGGCTAGAGGTAGAGATGTGGTTCAGCTCTACACCGCTGATTCTGGAATATGTTCCACGTGCTTCTTGACTGCTTCATCCACCACCACAAACATCATTTTTTTCGTACAAATTTTAGAATGATGGTGTTTATCTTATAGAGCAGACATTATTTTGGATTTTTTGTTTTATAGATAGCTGTTACATTAGCAGGGGCCTTTGTAGTTTCGTTAGGGCTGTGCAGTATTCACAGTGTAGGCAGAGCTGACACATACCCTTGCATCTGGGCTTCGAGGGCTGCCATACACCAATTAACACATGTGGGCATGCCCTGGAACAATTAGAATGACAGATTCTTCAACATTGGGCAAACCCTGGCAAAACTATAATGACAGATTGTCCAACATTGGGCATACCCTGGCGAAACTAAAATGTCAGTTTTTTCAGCATTTGGCCCGACTGCCATGGCATTGGACGTGTTGTGCACAGTTACGTTCCCATATTAGGAAAAGATGGCCAGCATAACGCTGCTGTGTGTGTGTGTGTGTGTGTGTGTGTGTGTGTGTGGTGTAACCTATGCTGTAACTAACATACTGCCTTTACCTGAAGTCTTCAGCACTGATACTTACACTGCTCTTTCTCTCGTGTGTGTGTGTGACTGCCCGCCCGCCCCTCTGCAGTCATATGGCTCGCCCTGACAGGTAGGCCAGCACCTCACGCACACACACACACACACACACACACACAACAACCCTCTTTTTGTGATGTACTCCCATACTGCCCCATGTTGCTGAACTCCTAAAGACTGTTCCTTTCTCTCTTTCTTTCTGTTTCTCTTTCTTTCTGTTTCTCTCTCTCTCTCTCTCTCAGAGCGGAAGGACGGAGATGGTCACTTGCATCTCTCCCCTCGTCAGGCTACGGCACCAACCCCCCCAGCTCCACAGTTTCAGTAAGACAGACATACACACACACACACATTCAGTCATTAACCTACTTTACACAAACAAGTCAGCAGAATACAGGCAGAGCCCTGCCAAACACACACACACACACACACACACACATACAGCCGCGGAAAAAATTAAGAGACCACTTCAAAATTATCAGTTTCTCTGGTTTTACTATTTATTGGTATGTGTTAAAGTAAAATGTACATTTTAGTTTTATTCTATAACCTAATGGCAACATTCCTACCAAATTTCAAATAAAAATATTGTCATTTAGATCATTTATTTGCAGAAAAATGACAATTGGTCAAAATAGCAAAAATGATGCAGTGTCTTCAGATCTCGAATAATGCAAAGAAAACAAGCTCATATTCATTTTTAAACTACACAATACTAATGCTTACACTTAGGAAGAGTTCAGAAATCAATATTTGGTGGAATAAACTTGATTTAAAATCACAACTTTCATGTGTCTTGGCATGCTCTCCACCAGTCTTTCACATTGCCGTTGGGTGACTTTATGCTACTCCTGGCGCAAGAATTCAAGCAGCTCGGCTTCTTTTCATGGCTTGTGACCATCCATCTTCCTCTTGATCACATTTCAGAGGTTTTTTATGGGATTCAGGTCTCGAAATTGGGCTGGCCATGACAGGGTCCTGATCTGGTGGTACTCCATCCACACCTTTACTGGCCTGGCTGTGTGGCATAGAGCATTGCCCTGCTGGAAAAAACACTTCTCAGAGTTGGGGAACATTGTCAGAGCAAAAGGAAGCAAGTTTTTCTTCCGGGACAACGTTGTACTTTGCCTGGCTGAGGTTTGTAAA
>NC_137921.1:34724770-34772270 GCF_963457725.1 Sprattus sprattus | reverse complement strand
CCCAAACAGCCAAGCCCTGCGCCCATTACAGCCCGGAATAGCCCCATGTTTGCACCACAGCTAAGATATGCATCTAACCTCTCTCCTCCTCTCTTCACCTCTCTCCTCTCCTCTTCTCTTCTCTTTACCTCTCCTCTTCACCTCTATCCTATTTTCTCTTCTCTTCTTCTTCTCTCTTCCTCTCTCTTCTCTTCACCTCTCCTCTCCTCTTTTCTTTTCTCTTCTCTTCTTCTCTCTTCCTCTCCTCTCCTCTCTTCTCTGCAGCCCTGGCCGAACAAGTGGCTCATTTGACAACGAGATCATCATGATGAACCATGTTTACAAGGAGCGCTTCCCGAAGGTGAGTCATCCTCAGGTCTCTGGTACCCTCATTATGCAACTGGACATTTCAACACAGTTGTCAATAGCAACAAGCAACAACAGCAACAACAACAACAAAGTGTGTGTGAAAAAAACATGGATCAAGCACTGCATTGTACATGTCTGTGTTTGAGTGCGTGTCGTTGGAACGACTGTGTCCGTATGTCTGTTTGTTTTTCTGCTGTGTGTGTGAATCTCTCTCTGTGTGGTCTGTGACTGTCTTGCTGTGTGTGCGTGTGTGTGGTGGTATGTGTGTGTGGTGGTATATGTGTCTGTCTGTCTAATGGTGCATGCATGTGTAATGTGTGTGTGTGTGTGTGTGATTGTTTCTGTCCCACGGTGCTCATGTGTGTGTGATTGTGTGCCAGGCCAGGGTGCAGATGGAGGATCGTCTGGGTGACGTGGTGACCCAGTGCTCCCCGGACAGCTCGCTGCCTCTGGGGGACGGCGTGCTGGGCTTCATCCAGCACCAGCTGGTGGAGCTGGCCAGGGACTGCCTGGACAAGAGCCACAAGGGCCTCGTCACCTCACGCTACTTCATGGAGATGCAGGAGAAGCTGGACAACCTGCTGCATGAGGTGGGCCTCTTCGCCACGTCACACACACACACACACACACACACACACACACTCACACACATACGTGGGCCTCTACGCCACATCACAGATCATAAACACACTCCTGAGGAGAAGAGGCTGCTTAGAGCTATACACATAACACACACACACACACACACACACACACACACACACACACACACACACACACACACGTGGGCCTCTATGCCACATTACAGATCACATACACACTCCTGAGGAGAAGAGACTGCTTAGAGCTATACACATCACACACACACACACACACACACACACACACGCTCGGGCGCGCACCTATAAAAACTTACATGTACCTATAAACATATACACACATGGGGGATGAAGGGCTATAGGCCTATGCAGAATCATTGACTTGGCTAACTGCTGTGAATGCTATAGGCAGACATTGCTAACTGCTGTGATTGCTATCCTATGCAGCATCATTGACATTGCTAACTGCTGTGATTGCTATCCTATGCAGCATCATTGACAAGGCTAACTGCTGTGAATGCTATAGGTCTATGCAGCATCATTGACATGGCTAACTGCTGTGAATGCTATAGGTTTATGCAGCATCATTGACATGGCTAACTGCTGTGAATGCTATAGGCAGACATTGCTAACTGCTGTGATTGCTATCCTATGCAGCATCATTGACAAGGCTAACTGCTGTGAATGCTATAGGTCTATGCAGCATCATTGACAAGGCTAACTGCTGTGAATGCTAAGTGACTGAATCTAAGTAACTGATTTATAAGGTGGAACATAGGGGTGACATCACTGGAAGGTCTGGTTGGTGTGCAGCAGAGCAGATCTGAGTGTCTCTCATTGCTAGTTAGTGCTCACCGGATAATAGATTAAGTGTGTGTGTGTGTGTGTGTGTGTGTGTGTGTGTGTGTGTGTGTGTGTGAGAGAGAGAGTGAAAATCAGAGAAAGGGGAAGAAAAACATGCACTTTGCATTGGTGTGAAGGAGCAGAGGAAGTGGCACGGCTGACATTTCCTGCGAGCTTGTTACTGGGTCTGCAACACGTGTGTGTGTGTGTGTGTGTGTGTATGTGTGTGTTGAGTCTGGGTTGAGACATTGAGCTATGAGTCTGGTGCAAGCAGTGCAGAAGTGTGAATGTTGCCCTGACTACACACAGAGGAGATAGTACTGCAAGTCTCCGACTCCTGCAGAGCCAAAGATGTTCCATCTGATAGAGGGATGTAGATGAGGCAGAGGCAGGGCCAACACACACACACACACACGCACACACATACACGTCACATGTTGGCACTGAGTTACTCTCTGGTCACAGTCACACAGATGTGTGCAAATGTGGTTGCATGGTAGCAACGTGGTGAACATTGAGTCGCTTTTGTCTGCAGTCAAGGATGATGTGTCTGCGTTCTGCAGTCGGGGGTGATGTGTCTGCGTACACACACACACACACACACACACACACACACACACACACACACACACGTGATGTGGATCTGTGGCGGTACACTCACATTCTGGAGGGAGAGGTTCTAGTCAGGGTTAGCCCACCACAGTCTAATACAATCGCCTAATGAAATCCCTTGCTTTCTGTGTGTGTGTGTGTGTTCTGTGTGTGTTCTGTTTGTGTGTGGTCTGTGTGTGTGTGTTCTGTTTGTGTGTGGGGGGGCCTAGTGCTTGAATTGTCTCAGTGAAGATGATTGTTTTGCTGTTTTTGTGCTTGTCTTGTCTTCTGTCTTGTTATGGTGGGATGGTAGTTTCCATAGCAACACCACCTCTTTACCCTTCTTGCGTTAGACAGTGACTTTTGGCAGGCAAGAGTGAATGGATGTGTGTGTGTGTACGTCTGTGTGTGTGTGTGTGTGTGTGTGTGTGTGTGTGTCTGTGTGTGTGTCTGTGTGTGTTGTGTGTGTGTACATCAGTGTGTGTACATGATAAATGCCCAGCTAGTTATGTGTGGGGGGAGTGTGCTCAGTTAAACGTGTGTGTGTGTGTTTGTGTATTGGGGGGGGAGGGTGCATGTATGCTTTCCCATTGTCCGTGTGTGTTTTGTTTAAAGCTCCCTTTAACCTTAGAGTGGCCAGCACAGGTGTGTGTGTGTGTGTGCGTGCGCGCATGTGCAGGTGTGTATGTTTGCATGTGTGTGCATGTGCATTTGCGTGCATATGTGTATACATGCACGTGTGTGTGTGTGTGTGTGTGTGTTTTTGTGTGTGTGTGTTTACGTTTGCATATGCTCCTTTTATGTAGATGGCAGGCAGCTTTCAGCACAGCTATAATTACCTCACCAACCTGACAGGGCTGTTCCCTTCACACTCTCATACACACTCTCAAACACACACTCTCAAACACACACTCTCAAACACACACTCTCATACACACACTCTCATACACACACTCTCATACACACACTCTCAAACACACACTCTCAAACACACACTCTCAAACACACACTCTCAAACACACACTCTCAAACACACACTCTCATACACACACTCTCATACACACACTCTCAAACACACACTCTCAAACACACACTCTCAAACACACACTCTCAAACACACACTCTCATACACACACTCTCACACACACACTCTCACACACACACTCTCACACACACACTCTCATACACACACTCTCATACACACACTCTCATACACACACTCTCAAACACCCACTCTCATACACACACTCTCAAACACACACTCTCAAACACACACTCTCATACACACACTCTCATACACACACTCTCATACACACACTCTCAAACACACACTCTCAAACACACACTCTCATACACACACTCTCATACACACACTCTCATACACACACTCTCATACACACACTCTCATACACACACTCTCAAACACACACTCTCAAACACACACTCTCAAACACACACTCTCAAACACACACTCTCAAACACACACTCTCAAACACCCACTCTCAAACACACACTCTCATACACACACTCTCATACACACACTCTCATTTACATTTTACATTTAGTCATTTAGCAGATGCTTTTGTCCAGAGCGACGTACAAGGGAGAGAACAATCAAGCTAAGAGCATTAAAAACCTGGTGTAACAATAAATACTGCTTATTTTTTTTTCTCCAAAAAATAGAAAACGACATAGAAAGAATAAAAAGAAGTGTGGGCCTGTTACTGCTTAAGTGCAGGTTAAGCCAAGGTGCCAGTTAGGAAGGGAGGTGCTCTCTGAAGAGTTGGGTCTTCAAGAGCTTCTTGAAGGTAGAGAGGGATGCCCCTGCTCTGGTAGTGCTAGGCAGGTCGTTCCACCAACGTGGAACTACAACTGAGAATAGTCTGGATTGCCTTGCTTGCACCGGGGGCAGTGCCAGACGACGCTCACTGGATGAGCGCAGCGTCCTGGGTGTAACATTTGCCCTTACAAGAGCATTTAGGTAGGTGGGAGCAGACCCAGTAAGCACTTTGTAGGCAAGCATAAGTGCCTTGAATTTGATGCGCGCAGCTACCGGCAGCCAGTGGAGCTCAGTGAGTAGCGGGGTGACATGTGCCCTCTTTGGTTGGTTGAACACCAGACGCACCGCCGCGTTCTGGATCATCTGTAGTGGTTTTACCACGCATGCTGGCAGGCCCGTTAGGAGGGCGTTGCAGTAGTCGAGGCGGGAACTCACCAAGGTTTGCACCAGCAGCTGGGTGGCATACTGGGTTAGGTACGGCCTGATTTTGTGGATGTTGTATAGCGCAAAGTGGCATGACCTCGCGACAAAGGCGATGTGGGCTGTGAAGGTTAGTTGGTCATCAATAATGACCCCGAGGTTTCTTGCTGTTTTGGATGGAGCCAGAGATAAAGAGTCAGTGTTGATGTTGATGTTGTGGTGGATGAACTGTTTGGCTGGGAAGACCATCAGTTCTGTTTTGGCCAGGTTTCAGCTGAAGGTGGTGGTTTTTCATCCATGTGGATACATCAGCAAGACAGTCTGAGATCCGTGCCGAAACAGTGTTGTCCTTAGGAGGGAAGGACAGAACCAGTTGAGTACCATCGGCATAACAGTGGTAGGAAAAACCATGCGAGCGGATGATAGGGCCCCACTTTCAAACACACACTCTCAAACACACACTCTCAAACACACACTCTCATACACACACTCTCATACACACAATCTCATACACACTCTCATACACACACTCTCAGACACACACTCTCAGACACACACTCTCAAACACACACTCTCAAACACAAACTCTCAAACCTGGACTGTGTTTCCTGAAAGCATCGTTGAGCCAGAGGTAACCTTGGACAGAGAGTGTTTTAAATCATAAAGACTATCATTTAACTCTGGTAGTTGTTCAACATCTGCATTTAAACTGTCACTCAAACACACACACACACACACACACACACCCACACACACACACTCACACAGATATCAGACAGACATATCACACACACACACACACTCTCAAAGCTGGCCCAACATGGAGACCAATTAGGCCATGATTTACCTGAGGTTCCAGGTTTGGGCAGGACTCAAGCTGCTTTTGTGGTAATGATGTCACACCCACACACACACACACACACACACACACACACACACTAACCCTGTGTTACTGCACACACACACACACACACACACACACACACACACACACTAACCCTGTGTTACTGCACTCATACACACTCACTCGCGCACACACACACACACACACACACTAACCCTAGACGCATGCAGAAGCCCCAGTGGGGTCCTCCTACTAGCAACCTTTCACATCGTGGACTGCGTCACCCAGCCACAAGGTCCTCTGCCTTGCAGGCACGCAAACAAACAAACAAACAAACAAACAAACAACAACGTCAAATCAAGTTAAAGCTTATGAGTGAACAACACAGGAGACAGATGTCCAAGACTGACATGCCTGGATCGTGACTTCCTCCACAACGCACACTATTTATAATCTCTCTTTCACACACACACGCACACACACACTCTCACACACACACACACACACACACAAACATAGATACACAGATACACAGAAAATGAAGCACAGTCGCTGTGGCATTTTGACATGTGGTGTTGATTGGAGGGGTGTATGTGTGTGTGATGTCAGGGGGACCACGGCAGTGGGTGAGTCACACGTGATATTCAGACTTTGCTGGAAGGAAAATCGTGTAGTTGCCTCTGGTGATCTGTGTTTGTGTGTGTGTGTCTTAGGTGTGTATGTGTTTGGTGTGGGCGGTATTTCTGTATTGTAGTTGTCTACGGTGTTACGTCAGGCCACCACATGTGGCTGTTTGCGTGTTTTGTAAAAGTAAATGACACGCACCAGGACCTCACTCAAGTCAGGAAATGTCAACAGGCTGCTGGGCTTTGCGAGCGAAGTTTGAGTTTTAGTTCCCTGATTTCTTGTTTTTTATTGTAACGGTTAATTTAGAGAAACTCTTCAAGCCATTTTCATGTTTATGTTAATGAAACAATAGCATTGTGTGTTTGTGCATGTGTGTGTTCATTTGTGCGAGGGAGCAAGTGTGTGTGTGTTGATGTATTTGTATGTGTGTGTGAATCTTGAATCTTGAATGTCACGATATGAATCTTGCGTGTGAGCATGCATGTGTGTTGATGTATGTATGTGAAGGGGCATGTCTGTGTGCGTGTGTGTGTGTGTGTGTGTGTGTGTGTGTGTGTGTAGTGTGCGTGTGTGTATATGTGTGTGTTGCTAGTCCACCCATCTGCTGCTGAGCGCAGGCCTGGTGCTCTGTTGGACTTTGTTTCTCCCTCTGAAGTTTATCTTTAGGAGAGCTGGCTGTTCTTTCCACTGTTGTGCTATGACTCAGGCTCTCAAGGAGGAGCAGAGGAGTGTGTGCGCCTGCGTGTGTTTTTGCGTGCGTGCGTGTGTGTGTGTGTGGGCTTTGTGTGCGTGTGTGCACTTGTGTGGTGTTTGTGTGTTGTCTGATCTGTCAGATGGTATCCAGATGATGCTCTGTATTGTAGGGGGGTAAGATACAAGTGCATATATTTTCATGTGGAACGGAAATGGGTCTGTGCTTCTGTGTCTTCGGCTTGGTTGGCCATGACTAATGCTAGCTCGAGTAAGCTTCTCTGCTGTTTGTTTGTGTGTGTGTTTGTGTGTTTGATGTGTGTGTGTGTTTGTGTAAGATTCAGGCACAGTTTAGTCCTAAGGGTGTTCCTGTCTGAAGCCCCCACCCACCCACACACTCACATACACACACACACACATACACAATGTGTGCAGGCAGGCGAGTGCTAACGCTATCTGTGGGCTTGGCTACACTCTTGTCTTGTCCAATGCGCTTCCTTGCCTTTTGGCTGCCTGGTGTCAGCTCTTGTTTCCTGACGGTTTTCTGAGACGCCGTCATCAGTGGGGTGCTCTCAGGTTAGGCTCACTGCGGCTGGGCGTCTCCGAGCCGGCGAGCCTTAAAGAGAGGGGAGGTGAAACCGTGCCACGCCCAAAGTCTGTTTAGGCGTCTCTATCTGGTCGCGCTGCAGTTCCTCATATCAGTAACCGTGTTTTAATCAGATGGGCTTAGCAGCTAATGGGCCCCTGATCCAGGCGGGATTTCAGTCTGACCGGTTCTACTGCTTATGACACCCCGCCTACAAGTAGTGTTGCTTAAAGGCTGGATTTTACTTCACAGTACAGCACGATTTTAGGCACATAGGAACGCCTTCAGGTAGCTGGAATGCCTTCTCAGGTAGCTGAAACGCCCTCTCCGTGCTCTCCAGAGCCCTCGGACAGCTCTCCGTGTTCCCGCAAAAATTTCTGTCGGCCCGTTCATGGCGACGGATACTACTTGGCCGTGATTGGCCCACTACGACATGCAGAGGCTCACAAACAAGCCCCGTTAAAAGTACAACCGCGCACGAGAGGGAGATAAGCATATTGAAATTAAATTAGTAACATTGAAAGAACGGAATGAAATAGCCTACACATTACACATGATAGGCATCTGCTATGCCCAAATAAAACTCACATTGTATGCTGTACCAGAAGAGGCACAACAGAAGGGTCTTACCATTTTTAAGATATTTGTTTTTTCTTGTAAACTTGAAGTCCACGTATACAACGTAAGCACAGGATTTTTCAATATGTTGTGATCATTTTTCGATATCTCCACTAAAAACCACTTGTTAGGAATGTCATCCATTCATATCGATGTGAATCAATCAATACTCATACAACTTTACCTGTGATGTGTTTTCCTTTCATTTCACAACTTATTTATTGTATAATTCAGATAGCAGTTGCCCCTTTGTAAACATTAGGCTACACATCATATGGTCTCGTCACATGATCAGATAGAGATTTGACATTGGACAACAACACAAAAATTACCCAGAAATCATCATTGAAAATCTGACGAAAATACCGAAGAAAATAAGAATGTATGCATTTAATTGAATCGTTTTTTAATAGTTTCTATAGTGTAAGATAAGCATATCATTTTGTTGTGATTGCTACTGTTTCTCCCACAAAAAAAAACCTACCATGATAGAGATAAGTTTGCCCTTTCAGGTGTATATATAACATTAGATAAAGTCAAAAAATTGTGTGTCTGCTACAAGTTTTAATTGTATTAAACTGTGCTTTTGCTGAGAGCTGTTTTTAGCACTCTGAGATTCTGCTGGAATGAAGAGTGCACTACAAATAAAATGAATTATTATTATTTTATTTTATTTACCTGCTGCATTTGAGCAGTGACAACGGTAGGTAAGTGACAGTTGTGGTGTAGAGGCAATGCTAACTAACGACAGAAAGACGCCATGGAATTGCATTCCTTTGAGAAGTAAACCGCTACTGCGCCTGCAGTTGAGGTAATGAATTGTTTTCAGCACCCACAGCCGTTGGAGCACTATAACGGGACATAAGTGCTTACTAGTACGTACTATCCGGCCACCCGCCCGACTATCCGACCCGACAGTTTGAGTACTTTAATGGCACCTTAAGTCAGAAGGGTTTCACAGCAAATGTGCCACCCAAGGCGACAACAGCAGTTGTTTAATGCAGCTCCCCATCCAAGCAATGGTGTTCTGACCAGATGGGTTCTGCAGCTAATATGCCCCCCCCCCACCTCCGTCTGTCCCCTGGCATAGCGCTTATGTCTGTCGCCATAGTGTTTATGTAGCTGTCTGTCCCAATAGTGTTTATGTAGCTGTCTGTCCTCGTCGTGTTTATGTAGCTGTCTGTCCTCATAGTGTTTATGTGGCTGTCTGTCTCAATAGTGTTTATGTAGCTGTCTGTCCTCATAGTGTTTATGTGGCTGTCTGTCTCAATAGTGTTTATGTAGCTGTCTGTCCTCGTCGTGTTTATGTAGCTGTCTGTCCTCATAGTGTTTATGTAGCTGTCTGTCCTCATAGTGTTTATGTAGCTGTCTGTCCCAATAGTGTTTATGTAGCTGTCTGTCCTCATCGTGTTTATGTAGCTGTCTGTCCTCATAGTGTTTATGTAGCTGTCTGTCCCAATAGTGTTTATGTAGCTGTCTGTCCTCATAGTGTTTATGTAGCTGTCTGTCCTCATCGTGTTTATGTAGCTGTCTGTCTTCATAGTGTTTATGTAGCTGTCTGTCCTCATAGTGTTTATGTGGCTGTCTGTCTCAATAGTGTTTATTAGGGGTGCACGATTCAGAAAATGTCACGATTCGATTCGATACCGATTTTTAGGCTCACGATTCGATTCAAAATCGATTTTCGATTCAAAATCGATTTTTGATTCAAAAAAGATTCTCGATTAAAAAAAAATTGATTCACAGTATGTAAATGTTAGTGCTGTCAAACGATTAAAATATTTAATCGCGATTAATCGCATTTTTGTCATAGTTAACTCAAAATGAATCGCGATTAATCGCAAATTAATTCATCGCAAATTTTATTTTTATGCTCTTATCATGGAAAAGTGGATTGGCTTGCTTTATCCAATGTTTTATTTTATTGAAAAATAACATTGCCAAACAGGGCGGTACAAAATTAAATTATAAAGTGCACATTTCAGACTCAGCCTATAGTGCAGTTAAACCATGGCTTAATATTTTTTCAAGTTTGCTGTGAACATAGAAGTCAGGCCTCTTATTTCAAAAACAATGAACCGTAACAGTAAGGTTAACAATAAAAGGTAAGCCTACTACTTCTGTGCTTTCAGCCAGCTGCCTGTTGACATTTTCAGACAACAGTGAAGCTTGCTTCTTTTGCACAACACAAATTTTAAAGGTAAACTTTCTATTCAGAAGCTTTTTATCAACCATTTCGCCGTATTGCGCTCACCATCACTCAAACCGTAACGTTAGCCTACTACACAGTTTGCGAAGCCAAAAAGAACGTTAATCTTAAAAAAAAAATATATATATATATATTTTATAAATATGAATCGATTTTTAGAATTCTATGAATCGATTCTGAATCGGGAGCACTTGAATCGCGATACGATTGTGAATCGATTTTTTTGCACACCCCTAGTGTTTATGTAGCTGTCTGTCCTCATAGTGTTTATGTAGCTGTCTGTCCTCATAGTGTTTATGTAGCTGTCTGTCCTCATAGTGTTTATGTAGCTGTCTGTCCCAATAGTGTTTATGTAGCTGTCTGTCCCAAAAGTGTTTATGTGGCTGTCTGTCTGTCCCTTGGCATAGTGTTTAGTCAGACTGGCACAGCGGCAGAATCTGCTCAGGGCACCCTGGCATGTGGTGGAAAGCGGGCAGTTGAAAATGGCATGGTGTGTGCTGTGTGGCACTGATGGAGTGAGTCATGCCTGGCAGCAGAGGACCCAGCTTCACCTTTTTAAAATCACAAATCAGAACAGAGCTGTTGTGTCCACAGGCAGGCCATTTTGGCTCTCACGTCTCAGTTTTATGTATCCAATGTTATCAAGTGAGGAGTTGTGCTCAATAATAAATAATTTCCCTTTGTCTGCTGGTCTCTCTCTCTCTCTCTCTCTCTTCCTCTCTCTCTTCCTCTCTCTCTCCCTACCCCCATTCCCCATCCTTTCCTCTCCCCTCTCTTTCTCTCTCTGTCTTTCCCCTTCCTTCTCTCTGTCCCTCTCTCTCTCTCCATCTCTCTCTCTGTCTTTCCTCTTCCTTTTCTCTACATCTCTCTCTCTCTCACTCTCTCTCCCTCTTTCTCTAGGCCTTTGAGCGCTCTGAGAGTGAGGAGGTGACTGTCATTAGTCAGCTGGTGAGGAAGATGCTCATTATTATATCGCGGCCTGCCAGATTGTTGGAGTGTCTGGTAAGATTGAGACGTTTCCCCACACAATCGTGACATTTATACTGTTTGTGTATGTGGATGTGTGTGTGTGTGTGTGTGTGTATGCTTGTAAAGGAGAGTGTTCATGTTTAGTTAGACAGACATTTCTCCCCACTCCAATCTAAACAAAGTCATGACATTTATATTGTAACCGTCTGTGTGTGTGTGTAAAAACGTCAAAGTAAGTTTGTCTGTGCGTATGTTTGTCCACTTAGGAAGCCAACTCCTGGTGTGTGTGTGTGTGTGTGTGTGTGTGTGTGTGTGTGTGTGAGGCCCGTCAGACCTCAACGTCTCTGTGAGGTAGGTCTGAGTGACACTAATGAGGCGTGATTGGCATTGGCAGGAGTTTGACCCTGAGGAGTTTTACCATCTGCTGGAGGCCGCTGAGGGCCACGCCAAAGAAGGCCAGGGCATCAAGACCGACATCCCCAGATACATCATCAACCAGCTGGGCCTGAACCGAGCTGACCCCCTGGATGGTGTGTGTGTGTGTCTGTGTGTCTGTGTGTCTGTGTGTCTGTGTGTCTGTGTGTCTGTGTCTGAACCGGGCTGACCCCCTGGATGGTACACACACAACCTCCTCAAAACCCACCCACTCTGGCCAGCCCTGTCCAGTGTCCCTGACTGACTGTCATGTGCAAATGTGTGCGTGTGCACGTGTGTGTGTGTGTGTGTGAATTTCTGTACATTTGTGCTCTGGCCTTTGCAGGCCGTGTGTGTGTGTGTGTGTGTGTGTGTGTGTGTGTGTGTGTGTAATTGTGTACCCTGGCTTTTGGTAGACATGGTGTATATGTGTGTGTAAATGTGTGCTCTGACCTTTTTCAGGTATGGTGCAGTTGGAACAGTACGACTCCGGCCCATCACTGACCGTGGAGTCCCAGGAATCCCCAGAGGTGAGACATACCTGACTGCGTCTGAGACGTTTCTGAGGCATGGTCTCGCCATCTGAGACAAGTGGAGACACCATCTCACCTGTACCTCACCAGACCTCAGCATGCTAGTTAAACTGTGACATAAACTGTGACACACACCACCATATGTGAGCTGTATCTGAGGTCCTATCACATCTGAGATCTCTCCACGTGCTCTTTAAAGTGTATGTGAGACGTTTCCGAGACATGGTCTCACTGCAGATGAGATGTACACGTGAGGGCTGATGCCCATCGCGGGCGTGGGTGAGCAGTAGTGGAGAAACACGCGGCACATTAAAGCACCGTCAGCCCCACTGCGCCGCATCGCGCTGAGCCTCTGTCTGTTCCCACTCAGCCCCACAGGCAAAACAGGAAGGGATTTACATTCTAATCAGGGTCTCTCTCTCTCTCTCTGTGTGTCTCTCTCTCTCTCTCTCTCTGTGTGTCTCTCTCTCTCTCTCTCTCCCTCCTTCTCTATACCTCTCTTTCTTTCTTTCTTTCTTTCTTTCCCTCTCTCTCGCTCTCTGTATCTCTCTCTCTTTCTCTCCCTCCTTCTCTCTCTCTCTTTCTCTCCCTCCCTCTCTCTCTCTCCCTCTCTCCTCCCACAGCAGAACCGCTCGCCGCTTACACCGACTCGCAGGAAGCCGCTGGAGAGCGATTTTGAGACCATCAAACTCATCAGCAACGGGGCTTATGGGTAATGCTGTTTTTCACATCGCAGAGGCATGCACTCAGACAGCAAAGACGAATAGCAAAACTACCAGATATGTCAAGAGACGCTTAAATAACCCTCTCATGTAGGGTCTATATAAACATAAAAATAGACTGGAAAATAAACATGAACAAACATTATTCATTAACATAAAACATAAACATGGAAATGGATATCGCCATAGCTACTGAATTGGCCTTTAAGCTGTTGTGCGTCCGTGCCTCCTTGTTCTAGGGCGGTGTATCTGGTGCGGCACAAAGAGACCCGGCAGCGCTTCGCCATGAAGAAGATCAACCGCCAGAACCTGATCCTACGGAACCAGATTCAACAGGTGTTCGTGGAGAGAGACATCCTCACCTTTGCTGAGAACCCCTTCGTCGTCAGCATGTTCTGCTCCTTCGAGACACGCAGACACCTGTGTATGGTCATGGAGTATGTGGAGGGTAAGAGACACACACACAAACTCATACTCACACTCACAGACAAACACATACACACACACACACACACACACACACACACACACACACACTCACTCATCTGAGACCCTGCAGACACCTTTCTATGGTCATGGAGTATGTGGAGGGGAATACAAGACAGAAAAGAGGATCTGATAACGTCATATTTACGCAAAGATCTGATTGCTTAAGGGTGTCATTAGCTGTGTCATGACGCATAGTCATTCCAGTGAAGCACTTGTGACCTCCGTCTGACCTGTGAACCTGTGCCCTCTGGGCGCTGCCTGCAGGTGGCGACTGTGCCAACCTGCTGAAGAACATGGGGCCACTGCCCGTGGACATGACGCGCATGTACTTCGCAGAGACAGTGCTGGCTCTGGAATACCTGCACAACTATGGCATCGTCCACCGAGACCTCAAGCCAGACAAGTGAGTAGGAGTGTGTGTGTGTGTGTGTGTGTGTGTGTGTGTGTGTGTGTGTGTGTGTGTGTGTGTGTGTGTGTGTGTGTGTGTGTGTGTGTGTGTGCAAGAGAGGACAGGGAGTAGCACTGGCATAAGCATACAAAGACCTATGTGTGTGTGCATATAAATGTATATCGTAAGACCTATGTGTATGTGTGCATATTAGTGTATATCGTAAGACCTATGTGTATGTGTGCATATTAGTGTGTATTGCAGGACCTGTGTGTGTGTGTGTGTGTGTGCGCGCATATTGATGTGTATTGTGTCATTCCTCTTATGAACTCCTCCAGCTTGTTGATCACCTCCATGGGCCACATCAAGCTGACTGACTTCGGGCTGTCCAAGGTGGGCCTGATGAACATGACCACCAACCTGTACGAGGGCCACATGGAGCAGGACACACGCGAGTTCATCGACAAGCAGGTAGGCCCAGGGGCGGAGATCCCATTTCATTGCAGGGGGGGACAATACATGGGAACATTTCAGAGAGTAATTCCGGGGGGGGGGACATGAAAAAAATTGCTGTCACGAGAGCTAGCATAACTTAGCTGCTAAATACCGAATTCTCTAATAACAGTGACAAACAGAAATTCGACGTCAGTTTTAAATTCTCTAAGCGGCAATTAAGGGTGTGCAAAAAAAATCGATTCACATTCGAATCGCGATTCAAGTGCTTCCGATTCAGAATCGATTCATAGAATTCCAAAAATCGATTTATAGTAAAAAAAAATCTTTTTTTCTAAGATTAACGTTCTTTTTGGCTTCTTTTATGCTAACGTTACGGTTTGAGTGATGGTGACCGCGATACGGTGAAATGGTTGATAAAAAGCTTCTGAATATAATTATTATTTTTTTTTTTTCCTAAGATTAACGTTCTTTTTGGCTTCGCAAACTGTGTAGCAGGCTAATGTTGCGGTTTGAGTGATGGTGAGCGCGATACGGCAAAATGGTTGATAAAAAGCTTCTGAATAGAAAGTTTACCTTTAAAAGTTGTGTTGTGCAAAAGAAGCGAGCTTCACTGTTGTCTGAAAATGTCAACAGGCAGCTGGCTGAAAGCACAGAAGTAGTAGGCTTACCTTTTATTGGTAACCTAACTGTTACGGTTCATTGTTTTTGAAATAAGAGGCCTGACTTCTATGTTCACAGCAAACTTGGAAAAAAGAAAATATTAAGCCATGGTTTAACTGCACTAGAGTCTGAAATGTGCACCTTATAATTTTATTTTGTACCGCCCTGTTTGGCAATGTTGTTTTTCAATAAAATAAAACATTGCATAAAGCAAGCCAATCCACTTTTCCATGATAAGAGCATTAAAATAAAATTTGCGATTAATACATTTGCGATTAATCACGATTCATTTTGAGTTAACTATGACAAAAATGCGATTAATCGCGATTAAATATTTTAATCGTTTGACAGTACTAACATTTACATACTGTGAATAAATTTTTTTTTAATAGAGAATCGTTTTGAATCGAAAATCGATTTTGAATCGAATCGTGAGCCTAAAAATCGGTATCGAATCGTGACATTTTCTGAATCGTGCACCCCTAGCGGCAATACATGTCCTAACACACAACATCTACTCATAGACAAATAATGTTGAAAGTTCAAATGCATACCAAGGCTCTTCAAGGAGGAATTCAGCTGCATGCAAATAAACGTCTTCTCTAGTGCCCTGCGCAGCCGTGTGAAGTCCATGAGCCGTCCATTGAGTTAAAAGTAACTAATAAAATCAGGTCAAGTTCCTGTGATAATCTCCAAGAAGTCTGTTGATATAAAATATAGCACTTGTTGTCTCACAACATCTCACTTATGGTGAGATAAACTCACTTTCATTAATCCAGCTTACTGATTTTTGCTTAGCCTCCTACCTTGATCTAATACTTTTTATTCAGACTTTAAATAACTTTCATGACCAAAAATATAAATTGGCCAGCGATTTAATTAGTTTTTTTGTTCATAAATGAATGTAGGATGGTCGGAGCAAAGCCTCATGGGAAATGCCTTTATCCAGTGAAAGTAGGGAAATGACTGACCGGTTGTCAGAGAGAGAGAGAGCAGGTGAGAGAGAGAGCAGGTGAAGCGGACCTGATGGAAACAATGAATGTAGACATATTCTCGTATTTATTATTGTTTTATTTGTTTAAATCCCGATACTGTAGAATCAATAGCACACTGGGTTAAGCATTGGTTACCACGCCAGCGACCCGGGTTCGCATCCGGACTCCGGTGACCTGACAATATTACTATTTTTTATTTTTATTTATTTTTCCCCCCCCGTCCCCCCGGGATCTCCGCCCCTGGGTAGGCCTTGCCGCACGCCACTCACCTGGGATCTCCAGTCAGTCAGTCACTCACCTGTCATCTCCAGTCTGGGGGCGGGGCTTTTGTGTGTTACTCACCTGTGCTGGGCATGGCTTTAGTCACTCAGCTGTGATCTCCAGTCTGCTGGGCGGAGCTTTAGTGTGTAACTCACCTGTGATCTCCATTCTGATGGGCGGGGCTTTAGTATGCACTCACCTGTGATTTCCAGTCTGGGGGTGGGGCTTTAGTCACTCACCTGTCATCTCCAGTCTGCTGGGCGGGGCTTTAGTGTGTCACTCACCTGTGATCTCCAGTCTGGGGGCGTGGCTTTAGTGTGTCACTCACCTGTGATCTCCAGTCTGGCGGGGCTTTAGTCAGTCGTTATAAGATGTCAACACAGAATTACTTAAAGTATGTAAACGTAATGATGGAAATAACACTGCATATGTAATGCACGACCAACTTTTAGCTGAAGCTAATGGTAGCCCCTTCACCATTTCTAC
Organism: Sprattus sprattus; assembly: GCF_963457725.1. Classification (NCBI taxonomy): domain Eukaryota; kingdom Metazoa; phylum Chordata; class Actinopteri; order Clupeiformes; family Clupeidae; genus Sprattus; species Sprattus sprattus. The sequence goes on along the minus strand of NC_137921.1, from coordinate 34,755,742 downwards.
TAAATGTGAGATGTTGTATAATATGTATGTATGTGTATGTGTGTGTGTGTGTGTGTGTGTGTGTGTCAGGTTTGTGGCACCCCTGAGTACATCGCCCCAGAGGTGATTCTGCGTCAGGGCTACGGCAAGCCGGTGGACTGGTGGGCCATGGGCATCATCCTGTATGAGTTTCTAGTGGGGTGTGTGCCGTTCTTCGGAGACACGCCGGAGGAGCTGTTTGGACAGGTGGTCAGCGGTAAGACCTCTCATGTGTCTGTCTGTTTGTGTGTGTGTGTGTGTGTGTGTGTGTGTGTGTGTGTGTGTGTGTGTGTGTGTACAATCACACTCCTCTCACCTGAGGAGCTGTTTTGACAGGTGTTCAGCGGTAAGACACAAAACAGTGTGAATAATCTGATAAGGGCTATTTGCACTCAGCTCATGTGGAGTCCTGTCTGCTTTGTGAAGTGCACTCACACACCTATCCTAGTGTGTGTGTGCAGCCACTCTCCTCTCGCGTGTGTACACACACACACACACACACACAATCACACTCCTCTCTTGAGTGTTTGCACAATCACACTCTCTTTTCTCTCTTGTATATACAATCACCGTTTCGTGTGTGTGTGTGTGTGTGTGTGTGTGTGTGTGTGAGAGAGTGTGACATGCAGTGAGGTAAATGTAACAGCCTGGCAGTCTCTGAGTTTCTCTCCTCCCTGACCCCAGCTGGAGATGGCCTACCCTGCTGCTGCAGAGCTGCCATCCAGATAAACACTCATACATATTTTAATTTGAGATTATAACAGTATCACCACAGTGTTTCCCACAGGTCTGATATATAGTGTATACATGTATATATCTTTATATTTATGTATACATGTGATGGCATCCAGCGGAAAGGGCCGGCATTACCTGTGGATGGTGTCGTTCCTTCGGACAGATACATTTTCTTTTTTTTTTCTTTTAAAGACTGCAATTATAATCATGGGAATGACAATCCATCACATTGATCGATCAGTTTTGACATATCGACTGTAAAATATATTTTGTCATTACAGACTTCTAACACATCTCAACACACACACTATGCAACAGTGAACACATCTCTGCTTACAAACTCATAACACATACACTCTGTATCTATATATTTTACTAATCTCTCACAACTCTCTCACAAACTCACATTTACACACTCTTTCTCTTTCCCTCTCCCTTTCACTCACTCACACACACACACACACACACACACACACACACACACACACACACACACACATACATGAATGTTTAAGATGTCCTGGTAGGCTGTTGGCGTGCTTCAAAGCAGAGCCTTGACATCTGAAGCTTCTGACATTGCATAACCCAGTTTGAGTAATTGGATTAACATTATGTGTGTGTGTGTCTGTGGGTGTGTAGATGAGATCATCTGGCCGGATGAGGATGACGCTCTGCCTGTGGATGCACAGGATCTCATCACCCGTCTCCTAAGACAGAGTCCGCTGGAGCGACTGGGAACAGGCAGGTTACACACACACACACACACACACTCACTTATTTATATTTTCAATCAGACAGAGCCCATTAGGGGTTTCTAAGAAGACACACCTTTCATGATATGCGTGTGGTAATCAGAATGAAAGACTTTCCTTCTCTTGCGCTCTCCATTTCTTCACCTTCCCCTTTCCTCTCTCTCTCTCTCTTTCCCTCTGTCTGCTCCCCTCCCTCCCTGTCTATAGGTGGCGCTGCTGAGGTGAAGCAGCATCCCTTCTTCTCTGGCCTGGACTGGAACGGCCTGCTGAGGCAGAAGGCTGAGTTTATTCCTCAGCTTGAGTCTGAAGATGACACCAGCTACTTTGACAGTAAGTACACACAGGCACACACACACACACACACACACACACACACACACACACACACACACACACACACACACACACATACACACACACACACTTACTGACCACTAGCTACTTCGACAGTAAATCATTTACACACAGGCTCAACACACATAAATGGACACAAACCCAACACCAGGCACTTCAGTGGAAAATCCCCCAAAACTACACATCACACACACTGCTAGTACGTGCCAGTTCAGAGGACAGAGAATCCCCATCAAGCATGTTTGTGATATGAGCATACACTCAGGGTTGAGCGGAAGGAGCTGCATCCCACCATTGTAGGCAGGGTGGTGTGTGTGTGTGTGTGTGACTGTAAGGCGGGGTGGTGTGTGTGTGACCGTAATGCGAGGTGGTGTGGTACTGTGTGACCGCAAGACTGGGTGGTGTGTGTGACCGTAAGGCTGGGTGGTGTGTGTGTGTGTGTGAGACCGTAACGTGGGGTGGTGTGTGTGTGTGTGTGTGTGACCTTAAGGCGGGGTGGTGTGTGTGTGACTGTACGGGCGGGCTGGTGTGCGTGTGACTCTTTACTGTTCCCTTCTGCAGCTCGCACAGAACGCTACCACCACCTGGGCTCAGACGACGATGAGGAGACCAATGATGAAGAATCTTCACTGGAAATCCGTCAGTTCTCGTCCTGGTCCAACCGCTTCAGCAAGGTACACACTAACTGACACACAGTCTTTCAGCATTGTGGCATTATTCAGCAAGGTACACACCAACTGACACACAGTCATTCAGCATTGTGGCATTATTCAGCAAGGTACACACCAACTGACACACAGTCATTCAGCATTGTGGCATTATTCAGCAAGGTACACACCAACTGACACACAGTCAATCAGCATTGTGGCATTATTCAGCAAGGTACACACCAACTGACAACATGTCATGTTCACAAGGCTTTTAAAACCCTGTAAGCACTATGGTACTATGTCAACACTTCAACACACACACACACACCCACATGTTCAGGCTCTTGTGTATGTGTACCCCTCTGGCAGGTGTACAGCAGCTCGGAGCATCTGGCGACCCCGTGTAACCTGAGCTTCTCGTCTGAGCGCAGCCCCAGCGAGGACAAGGAGGAGTCCAGAGCAGAGTACCACCGGCACGGGGGAGGGGACGACCGCAGGCTGACCACACAAAGAGCCAGGTCGGTCTCCGAGAGGTGTGTGTGTGTGTGTGTGTGTGTGTGTATGGGTGTGTAAATATTTGTTCATCTGTGAATAAGCTTGGTTTTTATTGAGTATGCGTTTTGCATGCATGTGGTTGTGTGTGTGTCTGGTCTGAGTGGGTGTGTGACTGTTTTTTGTATTTGTTACCTGTATTTGTAACAGGTCGGGGCCCAACAGACACCCCGCTTATTTTATCAAATCTATATTCCATTAAGCTAATTGAATCTATCATCCATTCATTGTAATTAATAAGCAACTGTTATGTGTGAGAAAAAGCAACATCAGCAACTGCCACAGGTGGAAGCCTATAAATAAATAAAAGAAAATCTAACTCTAGATATTGCATCAAAATTGTATTGTGCACCAGAAAACAACATAAATACACACAGAGAACTTAATTGCAGTAGGCCTAGGCCTATTTGTGCACAGCAAACAAGCAAGGTAATCAAACCAGAAAAGACCCAAAAGATAGCATGTACTCAAAACAAGTGATGGAACATGCAAACAAGACCACTCAGCTAGCCTAATTAAAATAGGTGATGCTTCAGACATGCAAACAAATAGGTTCAAATAGGTCAATATAATGATTAAAATAATTTAAATAATGATTTAAATCTGTGGCTGCAATCTATAATCAACATAAATAGCAACAATCATTCCTGGGCAGACGTTTGAGTTGGTAGCTGTCCACAGAAAAGAATAACCACTCCAATGATAACGCACAAAAACAGCACTAATGCAACTTTACTTACGTCCATCGAATCCTTTACATTTACGAGTAATCACTTCAGACAACGTGTATTTTAGACACTGTTGTTTAATGGTATTTTTTTCGTGTTCTCGCCGTCAAGCAAGGAATATATGCAAAACACAATGCTGCCACTCAACGGTAAAACGTAACAATTATCCCCTGAAGCAATTCGGAACACCTGTCAGCCCACCGTCTTCACCTATGTTGAAGAGCCGACAGTCACCACCAACCCAAACTGATACAGCGTTGATAACCTTTTACGGACTGGTCTAGTTATTTTCCTAGAAACGTCGTGGAGTGTGGGTTGGCAACCATCTAACCTGGGGTTGCTTTCTGTCGGGTGCTTTTGCATTAAGGTGATAACTTAAAAACAAGTTGTTTCTGTGACAGCTAAATTCAGGTTGACAAATGCTACATACAACTTTAGATTTGTCGATTGTTCCGTCATTAGGCCTCTTAAACAGAAACTTTCCGCCAAACAATCCCTCAGCTCTCCATCTTTCACTACTGTCTCGGTCACTCCTGCCTAACTGACTGCAGGCACAAGCCGGTTTATTGTCAGTGGTCAACGCACACCGGAAGTAAACAAAGTTGCGTCAACTGAATTAAAATATTTGTATCACATTAATCTCGGCCACAATAATATCATAGATGTACGCGTTAACTTTGACGCCCTTAATTAATATTGTTATCAATTTAAAATCAGTTACTCGCTCCGCGGCCCACCAATGGGAAAAAAAAAAACTGAAACATTTGGGAAACCCTGCTTTAAAGCAAAGGCTGTCCATTGATCTGCACTGTGTGTGTGTGTGTGTGTGTGTGTGTGTGTGTGTGTGTGTGTGTGTGTGTGTGTGCCAGATGTCTCTTACCCATCTCTGTGTCTCTCTGTGGTGCTAGTTTGCGTGTGCGTGCCTCGTCCAGCTCCTCCCAGTCTGAGCGCAGCGCCAGTCCTCTGGTCATCAGCAGCACACACAGCCTGGAGACCATGCCCCGCTTCGCCCTGTCCACCGATGATGAGGGTGAGCACACACACACACACACACACACACACAAACACACAGCCTCGAGACCAAGCCCCGCTTCGCCCTGTCCACCGATGATGAGGGTGAGCACACACAAACACACACACTCCACACCTCACAAGTTCTTTGCTCTGTCTACCGACAATGAAAGTTTACCAATGACAATAGTGTGGGCACACACACAAAACACCTTGTTGTACTCAAGTCTTGCTCACACCATTGTTATTGTAATTCACTTGATTATATCATACAAGGGTGTGTGTGTGTGTGTGTGTGTGTGTGTGTGTGTGTGTCTGTGTGTGTGTGTGTCTGTGTGTGTGTGTGTGTGTGTGTGTGTGTGTGTGTGTGTGAGCTCTCTTGCAGCCATTGTCTAGTTGAATGTTTACGCCTGTTTTCTTTCTCCCAGCAGAAGTGGTGGTATCCAACCTCCACCGCATCAGGATCCGTAGCAACAGCACTGGAGCCAAACACTCGTCTCCTAGGGAACAGGGCAGTTCACGGCGCTACGGCAACCAGCTAGAGACCCCAGATAAGCAGAGGATGCCATCTGGGGGCAAAGTGCCCAAATCTGCCTCTGTGTCTGCACTCTCTCTGATCATCACTGCAGGTGAGATACACACACATACACGCACGCACGCACGCACGCACGCACGCACACACACACACACACACACGCGCGCACACGCGCAAACTCTTACCAGTAGCACTGATAAACGAATCATAAAGCAGGGATCAAAGCGCTGCTGATAAGATTCATTTAAACTACTGACCAACAGATTAAACTTCAGGCTCAAGCTGCCCTTTGATAACCTCCCTTTGTGTTGGGGTTTTTGCATGGGTGCACGTGCGTGTGTCTTTTTTTTTTTCAGTGTGTGTTTGCATGGGTGTGGGTGTAAGTGGCTTTTTGTTCTGGGTGTGTGTGTGTTTATATGGGCGCTGTGTGTCTGCTTTTGTATGTGTGGGTGTGTGTGTGTGTGTGTGTGTGTGTGTGTGTGTGTATTTTTGTATGGCTGTGTTTGTGTGTGTTTTTGCATGTCAGTGTGTGTGTATGGGTGTGTAAATATTTGTTCATCTGTGAATAAGCTTGGTTTTTATTGAGTATGCGTTTTGCATGCATGTGGTTGTGTGTGTGTCTGGTCTGAGTGGGTGTGTGACTGTTTTTGTATGGCGTGTGTGTTTGTGTGTGTGTGTGTGTGTGTGTGTGTGTGTGTGTGTGTGTGTGTGTGTGTATGGGTGTGTGTGTATGGGTGTGTGAATATTTGTCCTTCTGTGAGTATGCGTTTTGCATGCGCGTGTGTAAATCTATGCTAATCTGTGTGTTTGTGTTTTCTGCACTTAGACGATGTGTGTGGTGGCCTCCAGCCCAGCCCCATCTCCCCGCGTTCCCTCTCGTCCAACCCGTCGTCCCGAGACTCGTCCCCGAGCCGCGACCTCTCCCTCAGCCTCAGCTGCCTGCGGCCGCCCATCCTCATCCACTCCTCAGGGAAGAAGTACGGCTTCACCCTCCGCGCCATCCGCGTCTACATGGGAGACTCTGACGTTTACACCGTACACCACGTCGTCTCGGTCAGCAAACAGACAACACACCACATTACTGTCTGTCTGTCTGTCTGTCTGTCTGTCTGTCTGTCTGTCTGTCTTATTTAAATTTAATTTATCTATTTATTTATGTATCTGGTTATTTATTTATTTAATAATTGCTTTATATATTGTTATAATATTTGTTTATTATTTGTAATAATTGTCATACATGTGATAATTAAGCATAAAATAATTAATAAAATGAATTATTATTATTATTATTATTATTATTATTACAAAACTATGCCTTTACGTTGTTCATATATTTGAAAATAAACCTAGCATTGCCACTTTAGAGAATTGGCAGGACAGGGTGCTTCTACAGTTACTGAACCTGTAGAGAACCCCATGTGTGGCTCCTCAGTCTGAACTAAAGAAGTGTGTGTTGTCTCTCTCCCTCGCTGGTGTGTGTTGTAGAGTGTGGAGGACGGCAGCCCCGCACACGAGGCCGGTCTACGGGCCGGTGACCTCATCACGCACGTGAACGGGGAGTCGGTGCAGGGCCTCGTGCACACGGAGATGATGGAGTTACTGCTCAAGGTGGGAGGAACACCAGCGTGTAGGGTGTAGCGTGTGTAGCGTGTGTAGCACTGTGACTGACTGTGACTGACTGTGACTGTGACTGTGACTGTGACTGTGACTGTGACTGTGACTGTACTGCATACAAACCAGACCTCTTGGAAACAGTTATAATCCATTAGACATTAGTCTGTATTTATAACCTCCTCATATAAATAGAATAGAAATTAATTTAATTATTTGCCACATTATACTGCCTGTATTGCAAAGAGAATTGATCTCCTTTGTGTATAACTTGGAAGTCCCCACTATAGCCATCTGAAGTGGACTGCCACCATTGTGTGTGTGTGTGTGTGTGTGTGCGCGTTCGTGCGCAGTGCTCATATCCATAATTGGCTTTTAAGATATGGCCATATCAGCATGCAGATATTTCCAGCAGTGCGTATGCAGGCTAGGCACAAGTGCTGCACAGCCTGTGGGGGTGAGCTTAGCAGTCATTTTTGTTGGTTTGCAAGTTAGAGACTGAAAATGTTTTCATGGATTTTGACAAACAGAGGAGATGAACATCTAGCTGTGTTTGGTTTCACTCTGGTGACATCATGGTCAACACATGTAGTTTAGATCGTATCTGATCTGTGTTCCTCGTGTGTCTGTACCTGCACAGAGTGGCAACAAGGTTGCGCTACAGACCACTGCCCTGGAGAACACCTCCATCAAGAGGGGCCCGGCCCGTAAGGCCAGCTACAAGGGCAAGATGGCCCGTCGCAGCAAGAAGAGCAAGAAGAGGGACACCCAGGACCGGTGAGAACCACCGTCGGGTTGGGGGGGGGGGGGGGGGGGTCTCTGCCCCCGTGTGTTTCTGTGGACAAGCTCGTCTGAATGTGTGTATGACTAATGAAGCTTTTGTGGATCGGTGTGAAACAACCCTTGTTTAAGGCCAGCAGCAAGCATAACACATCTGCAACACACTGGATTGGGAGCACACACCCTCCTTACACACACTCATTCTCTTGTGATGACAGCTGATGAGGCTTCACAGGATTAGAGTGTTAGTCACATATTACTCATGCAAATCTCCTGTATGGAAATTCAACATGCAAGTGGTGAACATTGTAGTGGAAGTATGATGATGAATCACCTGATCAACATACTGATTATACAGTAGTGTAATTACATGATTATCATGTTTCATAATCTGGGTTATAATCTGTTATATTCAGTGAGCAGAATAAAGGAAGCAGGTTCTCTGTGAAGTCCTACTCCACACTCTGTAGCTGTTGATGTGATGTGGCCTTCTCAAGTGAAAGTGAAGCAGAGGGGACTTTCTGTTGTGTGTGTCTCCCCCTGCTGGACGATAATACCATAGCACAGTGACGGTGACAGTGTGAGGTTTTGTGTAATGTTTGCCTGTTTGTTTTGTGTCCTGAGGGACAGTGTGTGGGTGTGTGTCTACTGAGAGCATGTTTCTGTGTCTGAGCTGTGTGTGTGTGTGTGTGGGGGTGTGTGTGTCTACTGGGAGCATGTTTCTGTGTGTGTGTGTGTGTGTGTGTGTGTGTGTGTGTGTGTGTGTGTGTGTGTGTGTGAGTCTTTTTACCATCTATTTGTGTATTTGCATATGTGTATATGCGGTACATAAACATAGCACAAAAAGTAAGGACATTTGTGTTTGGTAGATTATTTCTTTGTTGTAACAATGCTTCTTGGCAATAAATCTTATACTGTTAGAAAGCCTGTTTATTTCCCTTTTAAATGGTGCCACATTTGAGCAGGGGATGAGCAGCAGAGCTGAGTAAAAATTGCTGAGTGACCAAAATTGCTAAATGCCAAGCAGTTTATTCTTATGTTGGTATTCACTCTTGTTTTGAGTTGTTTGGTGGATTGGATAATTGAACTCTCGATCAATAACAAGGAACAAGCAAGACATATTGTTAATATTACATTTTATTAATTTAATACACCCTCAGGAGTGGGTGGAAGATCCATATGCAGCCACAACAGCCTGGCACCACCTCCTCATGCTGGTCACCAACCTGCCACACATTGCTGTGGGATGGCATTCCATTCCTCAACCAAGAGTCGTTGCAGATCAGCCATTGTGGTTGTGTTGGTCACTAACACGTACAGCACGCCCGAGCTGATACCTAAAGTGTTCAATTAGGTTGAGGTCTGGACTCATGGCAGGCCATTCCATTCTCTCCCTGATGGTGTATTAAATTAATAAAGTGTAAAATTGCCAATATGTCTTGTTTGTTCCCTGTTACTCATCAAGAGTTCAATCATCCAATCCAACAAACAACTCAAAACAAGAGTGAATACCAACAGGAGAATCGAACAATCCTGAATTTCTGTATTAAGTTGTATTGTGTGTGTGTGTGTGTGTGTGTGTGTGTGTATCTTTAGGCGTCGCAGCATCCTGAAGAAGCTGTCGAAGCAGGGTAGTGGTGTTATGCACGGCAGTCGCAGCTTCTCCTCTGGGCTGCAGCACTCCGTGTCCTCCAGCGAGAGCCTCCCGGGCTCCCCCACACACAGCCTCTCTCCTGGGCCGGCCACGCCCTGCAGGAGTCCAGCTCCAGACCACCATACCACAGGTGAGAGAAATACACACACACACACACACACACACACAGCCTCTCTCCTGGGCCGGCCACGCCCTGCAGGAGTCCAGCTCCAGACCACCATACCACAGGTGAGAGAAATACACACACACACACACACACACACACAGCCTCTCTCCTGGGCCATCCACACAGTCCTGACACACACACACACACACACACACACACACACACACACACACACACACACACACAGCCTCTCTCCTGGGCCATCCACACAGTCCTGACACACACACACACACACACACACACACACACACACACACACACACACACAACATGCAACTTGCAGACTCCACCGAGCCTGTTTTCCTATCCTATCAACTAACTCTCTCTCTCTCTCTCGCCCCCCACCCCAGACGCCGTCTCCCCCCAGAGCACCTCCCCCTGCTCCAGCTCCCCCAGCTCCCCTGCGGCCCACATCCGGCCCAGCTCCCTGCACGGCCTGGGCTCCAAGCTGAGCGCTCAGCGCTTCACCAAAGCGGGCCGGCGCAAATCCACCAGCAGCATCCCACCCTCGCCACTGGCCTGCACCTCCCCGCAGCGCTCGCCGTCGCCCCTGCCGACCATCGCCAAGACGCTGCACTCCTCCTTCCACGGCCGCACGCTGTCCCCGCCCACGCTGGTGCGGCAGGCGGTGCGTCCGCGCAGCGCAGAGCCCCCCCGCTCCCCTCTCCTCAAACGCGTGCAGTCGGCCGAGCGCCTGCCTGGCGCCTACCACCACGACAGGAAGTCCTTCGCCCCGCGTCGTCACACGCTGGAGGTGCCCCACACTGAGGCCGACGCCCTGGCCGAGCTGGAGCACGACGGAGGCGGAGTAGGGGGCACCGCCCGTCTGAGCCTGGGGCTGAACTACAGCGCCACCCAGAGGCTGTGGTCGTCGGCGGGCAGCATGGAGCAGCTGGTGGTGATGCGCAAGCTCAACCTGTCGGAGCGCCGCGACTCCTTCAAGAAGCAGGAGGCCGTGCAGGAGGTGAGCTTCGACGACCCGGATGAGAAACCGGCGGCGGCGGCAGCACCGAGCCCCCTGCAGCACCGCGCTGCCTGGCTGGTGGGCCGCTCGGAGTCCGGCGGAGAGGAGGAGGGGGCGATGGTGGTGCGGAGGTGCCCCCTGGTGCCACAGATCGCTGTGCAGGGATCCGAGAGCGAGGAGCAGGAGGACTGGGTGCCCTGCTCTGATGATGATGAGGAGGAGGAGGAGTTGCAGGACTCCGAGCACAACACTACCGCTCGGAGTTTTGCTGAGGCAGCTTTGCAGCCTGGGCCTGTCGCCCTCGGCAACGTGCAGTGGGTGGTGTCAAAGGTCACGCCCCCCAGCCCCAGGAGAGGGAAGGCAAAGGAGAAATGAGGGGATGGGAGGAAGAAGAGAAAGGAGCAGTGGCACGGATGGATCTCATATCAAAGACACAGGAGTGCTGTCTACCTGCCAGCTATACATAGCCAATAAAGGACTGACTTACTGAGCTCATGTTGCCAAACACATCATAACGAAGTACATTTTGTAGTTTTGGATCGTTCTGTTCAGGGGTTGTTTTGTGTACATTTTGTAAATATGTAATGGAAAAACTTGAAGGTACACTGGCAGAACTGGCTGTTACTCTCCAAAAAAAAAGCTTCTTCCAAGTCTAAAGCTCCTTCCGAGGATAGAAAATTGATCATTTGTACTCATTTGGGAATATATATGGTTTTCAGACAGAGTCTGAAAATGTTATAAGAAGATACTTTAAATTAGGACCAACAAATGAGCTTGAACAGAGTTTGAGAACAGATCAGTCAGACTAATAGAAATGTAGCTGAGGAGGAAGAAGAAGATGACGAAGAGTCTCAGGCCATGTTTTGATGGTGCATAGGTCAGGCTCGACCGTTAATGTCTGTGTAGATCATGTGATGTTCTTCAGACCTAATCAGCTGCATGCGTGTGCTTTATTTATTAATGGACCAGCCAGGAAGCTAGTTTGGTTGGGATTCTGTAAGCCATACCCCATGGTGAAAGCATGGTGTTTATTTTATTTTATTTTATCTCTGTTCTTCAGTCAGAAAGCTACACAGAGAACCACGCTACTGCAGTGTGTGTGTGTGTGTTCAGTCTGTACACTGCACAGAGACCCACCCTACTGCAGTCTGTGTGTCTTCACTTCATCTTGTTGGCTGATCACAGCTCACCTGAGGATTACCATGGACTTGCAACTTCTTCATTGTTCTTTTTCTTTTAAAAAACCAAACCAACAACTAAAATAGAGACCTGGAGAAAAACACACACACACTTTCACTCACACTCACACTCGCACACAGACTCACACACACACACACTCGCACTCACACACTCTTGTAGACTGTGTTCCAGTCCGTCCAGCAGGTCCAGACTGCCTCACTCCCCCTGGTGTCACTGTTAAAGGGAGTCACGGGGTCCATGCTTTCTTTTTCCAGTACTACTGTTCCCGTGTGTGTTATGCAAACCTGACCCCTGACCTCTGACCTCTGACCCTGGTTCCTCCGTCCAGCCCAGCATGAGGCCTCGACCCTTGACCCTCTCAGCGACCTGCTTGTCTTAGCTTCCTCCGTTTTCCACGGGTTAATGTTTACATGTGGGCAAGAATGTCCTGACTGAAACTCACCATGCTGCAGGTTCTGTCCTACTGGAGGAGGAGGGGAAGGGAAAAGGAGAGAGAGAAGGAAGGAAGGAAAGAAAGAAAGAGACAGGGATGGTGGGATGCACACGCAGTAAGATGGAACATTCAGTTATTTTTTTTTAATCCAGGGCTCCCTCTGTATCTGACTTGAAGAGTCGTTTTTGTTTCTCCATTTTTACCTGTATGAAGTGTTGTACATTTTGATACAAGTGTTATTTCATGGGACTTTTGAATGCATTTGTGAATAACTTGAAGATGCTCTTGTGGTGGTTATATGGACTTTTATTGACTGCTGTGTTGCACTCGAGAGGGTTAAGAGGTTTCAGATCATGTGTGTAGGAGTGTACCATAGATATGCCAAGTCTATTTGACCAGTCTTGTAATATGTAGATAGTGCTGCTTCAGGAAGGCTTGACAGTGTCACCTTCCTCTAAGAAACGGTACTTCTATGGTAGTTCTGTGCTTCTGTTCTGTTCTCAATATGGATTTTAATGTCTTTTAATGCCCACAAAGCCACAAAGCTTTCTTTTTGATGCAATGTTTTATTTAACATAGGATGTGAAGACTGGAACCTCCCGACTCTAAAGAAGGGAGATGTATAGTGCAGACCTGTTTCAATGAGGGTTTGTCAAACATGTTTACATTATGTGGGGGGTGTCCGTCTCCCTTGAACATAAAAACAACAAAAGGTGATTTTGTACTTCTGTATTTCTACTTGACAGCACAACCACTCTGTTTGATACCGCGTCACGTGAGACTTGTGTGTGCTGGAGTCTGTGCATCCTAACACTACTCTCACTTTTGAAATGTTTTTATTGTTTGTTTCTTTTCTACTGGCCCTCAATGTTTACCATAGGCCTCTCCGCATTCCTTGGAGATCACCTTTCTCACTTTGGCATGCGTCATGCGCTGTTCGCTTTCCAGGATGTTTTTTAGAAGTTGCATGCAGCATGAGCACATGGCCATACACACATTCACACACACACACACACAGACATACACAGGTGTACATGCACACAAGGTTGCACGGCAGAGTGGGTAGGAGGGTCCAACCTGTGTTCTAGTGTTGCGTGTGTAATGTTCAACATAGGAACGAGCTTTGAGCTCAGATATTTTCCCACGTCTTCACAGAATCGTCATCCCTCCATGTGGTATCGTTTTTTTTTTTTACCCCCATTGGAAAGATTCTCACTTATGTTTAAGTCCACTTTTGAAGTCTTTTTTTTTAGCCGTCTCTGTGTCTGTTGTGAGTGTAAGAGGCGTCACTGCCCTGAATAATCTGGTCTGTGGTCCTCTCCAGCTCCCACCCTTGCCTCTGGTCACCCTGTGCTAGTGATCACCCCATCACCCTCAGCTGTCATACCTCCTCACAGGGGGCCGTCGCATGGGTGAACCTTGGCTGTCTCTGTTGCACCTTAAACTCCACTGGAAGATATGTTCTTTGATAAGGGTCATGTCTTTGGTGTTTCCATGTCTCAAGGGATTCATCCATGACACTTCAGTCTCACTGGGTCGCTGAAAGCTAAGAGCAGTTGCTAAGAGATCACTCATGTTGGCTCAGTACCTAAGGATTCAATGCTTTGTTTTGTTTGCGGCAGAATTGTTTGATTGGTTGACTTCCAGAACAATGCAGATTTTGTGCAAATACTTATTTATTCTTTTTTAATTATGATTTACTGTTCATCAGTGTTTTGATAATAAACTATACCCATGGCTTTGGTATGGTGCAGAATTCCCTTTTGCCTTTGTATATTCATATAATTTTGCATTAGACGTTTTGTTGAGCATTGCGAAACAGTCGGGATTGCAAGAATAGTTTTGTTGTTACTAAAATTACAATTCATTATTAGTCACTTTTGTAATTTGAAAATGTACTGATTTCCAACACATACAATACAGATAATAAGCTCTTGACTTTACTCACTCTCTCCCTCTCTATAATATATATATATATATACATAATAGGGGCATTGATTTCCTGTCATGCTTAGCTTCCCGTCACGAATAGTGGACTACCACCTACAAGTCAACCTATCCAACTTTTCAAGCCTAGTCCTCGTCTCCGCTTCAATTATATCGCCTGAAGTCAGGGGGTCTCGTTCTGTGCACGCCTGCACATTCCCGTATCCCTCTTTCCATTTCGGACAGCATACGTCTTCATGTAGTGAAAAGTAAAACAGGAAAACGGACTTCCTCTGGAAATTACAAAGCACGGTAAGAATAATCTGAGGGAATAAAATGCTTTAAAGGGTGGGCACATGTAAAACGTGTTGTTTCCACTGTCTTTGTCATCTCGAACTCAAACTGCACACTTTATTGTTATGTTACTGAATAGGTCAAACAGAAAGTTTAACTACAACTGTTGACTCGTTGAAGCTAGCTTGATAGCATAGCCTAATAGAATAGCTGCAGGAGCATCAAGCTCACTTGACAGTAAGGTCGCTGAGGTTATGTTGATACTGTAAACTAGTAAAGTAGCTATGGCATGACTGCAGTCAGTTTATCTCCGAAATGTGTCAAGTTTATCGAAAGTATAGCTACTATTTCATGAAATTACGTGGTGGAAAGTTTTCAGCAGTTATCCTAGGTTGCCTTTCCAGCTAATGTTACAGGGAAAGCACTGTAACCTGCTAGCTATCAAGCCCGTGTGCATTGCCTGTCCTGTTTAACGGACTACCAGAATTTGCCAGATGTCTATAAGAGCACATCGAACTGTTAACATGGGTCTTTGTTTAATATCAGCTTGTCAACTGGCAGGCCAATCATACATTTATGTAGAGACAATAGGCTACCCCTCATCACATACCAAGCGCATCCTTCCTGGTTCGTCAGATGACATCTCAGGTTATCATAGAGACCTCACTGCAGCTAGTGATGCTGCGATTTCTTAAAGATATCAGCTACAGAATCAGAGTCTATCAGATCCATTTTCCCCGCCCGTTTTAACAGTCTGCACGGCAGTTTTCATGTCGCTATCGGCTTAAGTAACATTTAAGGTATAGTATTTGTGAAGCCATCCTCAGCAAGTGTCCAAGGATCGTCGCTTGGGGAAAGCCAACTCACTTCATTTCCTGCAGTTTGATAACCTATTAATTCTCTAACACAGCTGTGACGTTAGGCTATAGGCTATTTAAGACTTGCGTAGGTAGGCTAGTGCAAACACACTACCTGTGTTGATAACCATTCTCTCAAGGCTGTCGGAATCTGATATCGTAGCCCGACCTATTATCCCGCACGACCTATTATCCCGCAAGCGCTGGTACACGTTACTTAATATTGATTTCGGTGTCATCCAGGATCGCAGATTTCGGAAAACTTAAGTCCCTGCCCAAAAAGGGTATTTCAATTAGCTTTGTAGCAAAAATGCCACATATACAGCGTATTGAAGTGTATAAGAAAGTGTTGTAATACTGCGTGTACAAACCAGCCTGATACAAATAGTAGAATTTTGATTTCGCGACGTTCGGTGTAAATTCTTTTTCTTGTTGAGCTTGATTCCCAACGGCATTTTACATCAATGCGGGATAATAGGTCGTCGCCAACTTTGTTGCCATTTCGCGACTGTACAAAACAAATCGGAAAATACGTTAAGAAATGTTCCTGCTGAGAGTCAAACAAGACTTCGTGCATGTTCTACACACCTGTCACTTCTGAAATATGTAAGGTTGATTCATTAAACCATATTTATATTGATAAAAACATATTTGTTAAGCGGATTTTTTGGTGGCCCGCGGGATAATAGGTCGCGTTACTATACATGGGTTACTACGTCTCTGGCTATTATGCCGTTTGATTTAAAGTGTGACCTAACTACACTGACATAATCCCATCACTTTTTATTGGCGAAATGAATGTTGCACAGTGATAGCATTAATCGTATATCGTATCGTCTTTTGTGACTGAATAAATATCTGTTTTGTACACTGCTCTGTTAAGTTATGCATATTGGAGACGAGGCGCATCCAGCTTTTTAAAAAATGTTTTTGCTTTTCTTGGCCAAAACATTACAATTAACTTTTCAATATGTCAGCAAGAACAAACTAGAATGCGTTTCGTGAACGAACTGCGAGAGTGTGCTTGCTCTGTGACAGAGAGAACAAGTGCCAATGAATTAACATGTATTTACATCTACTCAATCAGTGTAGTGGGGCCTTCTTCCAATATATTTTAGCAAGCAACCAAGCTCAACCATTATATTTTGGCTCCACTGACGTTTAGACATATGAGGGTATCTCAGAGTTTCGTTATACTGACTTACTGAGCTAAGTGAATTGTTGAAATTACTATCTTGGTAAAAGGAAACATCTCTGCAACAATATTGGAATGAATGCGGTTACATAGCCAGCTTTACTTAAAGTTTATTGTAAGATAGGCCTATATGTTAGACTTAATGCAGTTAGAGTTAGACTGTAGGTCTAGTATCAAACGTAAGCAACACTTTTACTGTATAGATAGAGAGCACGTGTATCACATTGGTTTATAGTCTGTCAAATTAGTTCTAGTTATTGGTGTTCGTTGCCATACAAAGTTAGTCTTCTCTTATAAGCCTAGGTAGTACATCTGATTAGAGCTAGCAACCATGAATTGCAGATTAAGGGGTCCCCTATCTCAGTGTTCATTTTGGCAGCTATTTTTAGATTCAGTCTTAAGACAAAAATGCATATTAGTTTTGGTCACATTTAGTCATAGTTATCCTTCTTAGTTTCAGTCTAGTTTTCGAAAACTCATTACAATTTAGTCTAGTTTTAGGCACATTTAAAATTCCATATTATAGCCACATTAAACTCATTCCCTTCCCTTCTCAGGCCCAGGGACCTCCTGTGTTGTGTCAACTGCATAGTAGTCTAGCTTGCAGTACTTACATTGTGGATGCAATTAGTCTCCAAGATACAGATCTCATGCCTACAGCTGAATTCGAATTTGTTTGTAATAAATAATCGAATGTGATGATGAAGTACGGTACGCAGCGTCTTAACTGAAGCTCAACTCAACTATTACAGCAGTTAGCTTGCCGCTAACGCTAACTGAAAACACATCGGAACACAGTGGCTAGCTAGGTAGCTAGCTGCTAATAAGTAACATATATAAGTAACACATCAGCAGTAATGAATCAAGTGTACTGATATTAAATGTACTACTAAATGTACTACTAACATGCCATTCTTAAATTAAAGCCAGTGACATGATGGTTAACGATTAACGAGTTAACGATGGATACCGACAATTAGCATACCTAGCTAGGTAGCATTACCATTGGATTTCAATGGCAGTTATGCTAGCTCTGGCTATCCAGTCAAAGGAGCCTTGTTTCTGGACACGTATCACTTGACGAGCGAGGGCAATACAGTCATCTGGAAAGTTTAAAATGATACTAAACGAAGGGAAATCTACTGTATGGAGAATTTTCTGCTCAGTAGACAATGCAGATTCTAATTAGGCTGGTGGATATGTCCAATGTAAGAAGTGTGAAGTTTTAATGAAATATGATTGATGCAACTGTCGTTCTCCATAACAACTTGGATTAACCTGGATGGCTGGATGAAGTTTCAGACCGAACGTCAAAGATCTTCAATGGTAAGACTTGTCGGTTGTGCCTCTGTTGGTGTCTCGTAAAACGTGAATTTTATTAAAGCATAGCGTGTGTATTGTGTAGCTATTTCATTCCGAGATTGCAGGGGAGTGAAATGCTCCGCTCTGCTGCTGGTATACAGACAGCCGGAAAGGTTAACAAACGGAATGAAATAGCTACACATTACACACGCTATGCCTTAATAAAACCCACGTTACTCACATACTGGTTAACACTGTTAGAGCGGGTGTATAAACTGTACCTGAAACTGTTGCCACTACATTCGTTTTAATATTTTGCACTCTCTATCTAACCACTTCTGGCATTTAAGAGAGCTTCTCCTATGTCAACTGATCTAATGTCAGTTGGCTAGAGTGCGTGACGTCACAATGGCTCAACCTTCCCCATGTAAGTCAATGAGAGAAAAAGGGGATGAAAAAGAGGGATAAAAAAGGAGTGGCAAAGAGTATCGCCACGAAAAGTCATAGCAACCTGCACCGGATCGGGCCGGACATTTTGGTGTTTGAATGGCGTCTCTAGCTCAAACGGGCGAGGAGGAGTTAGCTGCAAGAAAAACGGGGAGAATAAATAAATAAATAAATAAAGAAAACTTGACGATAACAATACTGTGCTTCCCTTCGGGCAAGCACACTAATAGGTCATTAAAACCAAAAATACAGAAATTAATTGTTTTCCGTCTTCTTTTATAGCCGGAAGTGTTGATTTGATATCAAACATTATTAATAACTAAACATAAGTGAAATTTAGTGGCTGCAGAAAGTGGCTTCTGTTTTTATTTAAAAATGCAAGTGACAGATAGCCTACTGATGCTGGTAAGATATTGCTCCCACTAAATCAGTAAATAATCCATATCTGTCCATATTTATTGGGCCTAGTTATATTTTTATTTGTGTTGTACTCATAAGAGTCCAAACATTTGCAAGCCTGAGATTCATGACAGATAAACACGATCAACAGCAAATATCAAGGGATGTTATTTTCTGAATTCTATGACTGGACTAGCACAGGGGAAGGTAGCCATTGCCTAATGCCATAGTTTCAGTCACAGTCTGTCCGTGTGAGACTCCATCATCCTGTTCTTGGTCTCATCACAGAAACCTGTGAAACTAAAGGAATCGGGTCAAAAGCAGCTTCAGAATAAATCATTGTCCTGTAAGGGTTAGGCTACAGTATGACACACCAGTGATGGGTTGTTGTCTGTTGGTTCTATAGACCCTTTTTGTGGTTTTGTGCTTTAATGACAGTGTGTCCCCCAGGCTATTTGGGCTCCATTTCTCTTGGGCAAATAAGCTGTTTATGGTTGGAAATTGCAAGAGCATCATACTCTTTAAGTTACATTCAGTTTTCACATGTAAGAGTGTGTGTGTGTGTGTGTGTGTGTGTGTGTGTGTGTGTGTGTGTGTGTGTGTGTGTGTGTGTGTGTGTGTGTGTGTGTGTGTGTGTGTGTGTGTGTGTGTGTGTGTGTGTGTGTGTGTGTCTGTGAATGTGAATGTGCAGTCAGCCCCGCGTTCATTCACTTGGAGAATAATCAGACTCTGGTAAACCAGCCTGTCTCAGATGTAGGTCACTGAATTAAGGCTAGCATTTATGCTTGTTTTTCTCATAACCGTAACAGTTTTACACAGTATTGTATACATTTTTTTTAAATCTTTGACCAAATCCACGCTGTTCCTAAATTATCTGTTCTTTTAGATGTTTTATTTCATGCAGTCTTAAAAGTCCTTTTCTTCCCCCTCGGTGCAGCCTTGTTTGTGTGTGTTTGACCTGTCGAGGTGCGTTTCACGCAGTGATTTGCCCAAAAGCAAGCGGTAACTCTGGCAAGTTCCACGGAGCTGTGCTGTGTGGCTGCCCGGATACATTTTCTAATATTAGAACGTTTCCTTGATTTGCTCCGGCTTCACTGCTGACTGTTCAGCACATGGCATGAGCCGGCCAATCAGAGAGCAGGAGGCCAGGCAGCACCCTCTCTCTCTAGCAACAGCGACTTCCTCTTATTTATTTATTTATCTCGTGCCACCCCCCCGCTCCCGCTCACCCACAGACGCTCAAAAACAACAGCAAAAGAGAGGGAAAAGTGAGAGGAGAGCAGAGGAGAGGAGAGGAGGAGAGAAGAGGTTTCTTTCTTTTCCTGTCTGGACTGGGGTAACTCTGGAATCTCAGCTCTGTGCTCAGAGGAGTGAGACGCACTCGAGCAGAAGATCTGGTTCTGGAGTTTGGGGCAAAGTGACGGAGCAGGAGGAGGAGAGTTGGGAAAAGCTGGGTTTTGTTTCCAGCTCTTTTTTTGTGCTGTTTTTTGGTTCCTTTTTTATTGCTTTGCCAAATGGAGCCGGACACTAACCTTAGCCATTCAGGGGCAGCTCGTGATCTGGGAGTATGTTTAAAGACAGGACGACTACTGGGAGATGGAGAGGCGTTTTTTTCTGTCCGGTGGGGGCGGAGTGGAGTGGAGGAGCGAGTATGGGGGGGGCGGGGGGTAAGAGTGGAGCATGGGGCAGTTTTTTGGTGGGGGGGGGTTAAGGGATGGCGTGAGGATCCTGGCCTGTGGTTGGATGAGACTGGAGCCACGTGTCTCTAAGCCTAGGCACCTCTCCAACCCCCCCCCACCCCCCCCCCCCCACGGCGCGCCTTGCTCCCGCTCTCAGAGGTAGTGAAGCGCCAGCCCACGGTGCCTGACCAACCGCTCCACTCAGCGCAGCAGTGCCCGGCGCCCGCCCGCCAGAAGCTTGTGGTGAGTGAGTGTGTGTGTGAGTGTCTGTGTGTGTGTGTGTGTGTGTCACCCCGTCTGCAGCCTCCGTCCCGCGCACCACTTTAGTGCAGTTTAAGAGTGTGTTTTGCGTGCAGAGAGGTTGTGGGAGAGTAGTGTTGTAGAGGTGAAGGGAGAAAGAGAGTGATAGACAGAGAGAGAGGGGGGAGAGGAGAAGAAAAAGAAGAGTGCGTCATCAGAGAAATGCCCGGCTGCATGCCCGATTTCTGCCATTGCCAGCGCTGCCTCTGCCGCCGCTGACGCTCCACGCACGCCATGCCTGCTGAAAGGTGAGCTGTCACTTGAATGGGGCACAATCTGGCTTTTAGGGGCGATGGGGGGTGGCTGAAGAGGTGCTCGTGGGGGGAGGTCGAGGTGGGAGCCATGTTGGCGTGAGACGCCGGCCTCAGACGGGCGCCCGTGATTCTTACGCTGAACAAGCATACAGCACCGCAGAGGAGCCTGAGTGCAGTCGGCTGTCTGGGGCACGGCAGAGGGCACGGGGCGACCCACAGACACGTAGGCCAGGAGCCGGGGTATCCCGTGCCAGGCTATGGGGCGTCCAGCATGATGGCTGCCCAAAGCGCCTACCAGCGTTCCGCCGCCGAGGCTCGCCGCACTCGTGTGCAGATTTGGGGGTGGGGGTGGGGAGGGCTTATTGGGGTTGGGGGAGGCACTGTCGCCACCATGAAATGCAATTACCACCCCAGCAATGTGCCCGTCCTACTTCCCAAAGCCCTTACATAAGCCCGAATGGCATCCTCGCGCCTCTTCTGCAGCAAGGGTCGCCTCTGTGCAGGACAAGCTCAGAGAAAGACACCAAAAGTCTCCTGTTTCGTCGTCTTTCCTCTTATTCTTATTCTTCTTCTTCATCGTCTTCTTTGCCCGGTACGAGGATCCCATTCTAGAACATTCCGCTGGAGTCTGGTAGGGTCTGCTCTACTCCCCCCCCTTTCCCTTCCTTCGTTGTCCATATTTGATGATGTCTAGTCCAGAGCTTGAGAGAGAATACGATGACTACTAGATGAACAAGAGCAGTATTTCCCTAGAAGAGAAAAATCCCAATCCATTAATATTGGTGTTGAGACTACCGTAGGCAGATGTGCAAAGGGATTGGGATTTTATTTGGCGTCGCCCCTGCGATTCACAGCCATGAAAAGTAGATGGCCGATGTTGGACAGGTGTAGGTTGGCCATGCTGTAATCTCTCACTCAGGCCAAGGCCAAGCCTCTCAATGGCGTCTCAATCAATGCTCCCTTCATCAAGGGTGTGAAATGACGCAGCTGGAAAAAAACAGACACACTATAGTATCACTAGAACGCACTGCCTAAGCTCGGCCATTTTGTAAAGTGCGTTGCGGCCATCATGCCTATCGTTTCACCTGGACATAGCAGAAGACCTAAAAGGTTTTGCCACATACATACAAACACACTCACACACACACACACTCTCAAACACACCAGTCCCTATTGGGTCCGATATCACCAGGAAGTACTGCTCGAGTTGGGTCAGAATTTAATGCACAGCAGAAGCATACAGAGAACTGTACAGAATGTTGTACTGGCGTGTGTGTGTGTGTGTGTGTGTGTGTGTATGTGAGTGTGTGTCTGACCGTCTGACATTTAATTTCTCAGAATTATCTATTTTAATCTCTTTCAGCAGTTTCAGCCCCCTTTAGTATTTTTATATATTTAGTTTTCAGCGCAGTATGGTGAAGCCATACCACGACCACGCATCAGACCCATATTACCTCTCTGTTGAGAATCTCAACCCTTTTGAAATGGCGGTCTCACTCCCACATTAGTAAAGAAAGATTACACTACAGTATGCATGCAGTACAAGTTCGGCCATTTTATAAAGTGAGTCGGCCATCATGCCTGTCGTTTACCTGGACATGGCAAAAGACTGAAAAGATTTCAGCACACACACACACAACCACACATAACACACACTGAAACTCACTGCTCCTGATTGGGTCAGATATCACCAGGCAGCATAACTGTTGTTAGGTTGGTATTTTACTGCACAACCGAGGTGCACAGAATCCAGTTGAGGTGTTTTTAGGAGGAAGGTAGATATGTATGTAGCGGTGATACAAATGTGTGTGTGTGTTTGTGTGTGTGTGTGTGTGTGTGTGTGTGTGTGTGTGTGTGTGTGTGTGTGTGTGTGAGCGACTGACTTGCGCATTTGATTTTTATAATTTGATCACTTTAGTCTCTTTTAGCAGTTTCAGTTTATTTTAGTGTTTTAATCTTTATTTTTAGTTTTCAGTACAGATGCCATGATGTCATAGAGAGACCATGCATCATTCCTCTGTTGAGAGTCTCAGCCTTTTAAAGTTTTATTCTCAATTATAGTTCCTTCAGTATTTTTATTTCTTTAAGTTTTAGTCTC
Organism: Sprattus sprattus; assembly: GCF_963457725.1. Taxonomy (NCBI): domain Eukaryota; kingdom Metazoa; phylum Chordata; class Actinopteri; order Clupeiformes; family Clupeidae; genus Sprattus; species Sprattus sprattus. The sequence continues at coordinate 34,732,848 of NC_137921.1, read as the reverse complement.
ATTTAAAGTTCCTTTATTATTTGTATTTCTTTAAGTTTTAGTCTCATTTAAAGTTCCTTCAGTATTCTTATTTCTGTTAACATTTGATGGTGTCATGCACAGGGTGTATATTCGAACTGCGTCACTCTGACTTTTAAATGTCTGTTCACTCAGCTTTTAGTAAACACAAAAGATAACACTACAGTGTGTGTGAAGCCTAAGCTCGGCCATCTTAACTGTGCTGGTCATCATGTGAGTCGTTTACCTGGCCTAGGCAGAGACCGTAGAGGTTTTGACCCACACACTCTCACAAACACACTAGTCCTGATTGGGTCTGATGGAACTGGGCAGCACTGGGGTCGGATCAGTCCGAATTTCGGTCGGTCCAGCAGAAGTGTACATAATACTGTTTTGGGATTTTTAGGGTGACAAACAGACGTGTGTGTGTGTGATTGTCTGGCAGATTTGATTAATCTGATTTTAGCACTTTTAGTCTCTCAGTGTTTTTCTCTTCATTTTCAGTGCAGTCTGCTCATTTTATGCACAGTTCATAATATATCAGGCCAACATGACTCTTCTGTTAACAATCTCACCCCTTTTTTAGTGCCCATCTCACTCCCACTTAAAATAACGAACAAAAAACACAAGAAAATGACATTACAGTGTGCATGCAGCCTAAGTGCTGCCATTTTGTAAAGTGTGTCGGCCATCAAGCCTGGGGTCCACCTGGACAAGGCTTCGACACACACACTCTTTGAAATACAACTTTCCTACTGGTGTCTGATGTCATCAGGCGGCAGAGCTCTTGTTCGGTCTGTTTAGTACAGCAGAGGTGTTCACCATCTTGAGGTATTTTTTATGAAAACTATACATGTGTTTTACCTGTGTATGACTGTGTGTATGTGTGTGTATTTGTGTTTCCTATATCCTTTTGGGGGTGTGTGTATGTGGGTTTGTGTGTGTCCCGTATTCTTTTCGGGTATGTGAGTGTGTGTGTGTGTCCCGTATCCTTTTCGGGGTGTGAGAGAGTGTGTGTGTGTGTGTGTGTGTGTGTTTGTGACTGTTGATTTTTCAGTTTGCACCAGTTTTAGTTTTATTTATCAATTTGAGTTCCTTCAGTATTTTTATTTCTGTTAACTAGTGCTGTCAGTTTAACGCGTTATTATCGGCGTTAACGCAAGCCCATTTTAATGGCGTCAATTTTTCTATTGCGTGATTAAAACTTTTTTTTTTTTTTAATTAACGTTCTTTTTGCTCTCCCAAACTGTGTAGTAGGCTAACGTTACGTTTGAGTGAATGTTGAGCGCGATACGGCGAAATGGATGATAAAAAGCTTCTGAGTAGAAAGTTAACCTTTAAAAGTTGTGCTGTGCAAAAAAAGCGAGCTCCACTGTTGTCTGAAAATGTCAACAGGCAGCTGGCTGAAAGCACAGAAGTAGTAGGCTTACCTTTTATTGGTAACCTAACTGTTATGGTTCATTGTTTTTGAAATAAGAGGCCTGTTCACAGCAAACTTGAAAAAAAGAAAATATTAAGCCATGGTTTAACTGCATGGCCTAGAGTCCTTGTTTATCTGCACTTCATAATTTTATTTTGTACCGCCCTGTTTGGCAATGTTGTTTTTCAATAAAATAAAACATTGCATGAAGCAAGCCAATCCCCTTTTCCATGTTGATAAGAGCATTAAAAAAAAAAATGATTGAAGGGACATTTAGAATAGATACAAAGTTGCGATTTATACATTTGCGATTAATCACGATTTATTTTGAGTTAACTATGACAAAAATGCGATTAATCGCGATTAAATATTTTAATCGTTTGACAGCACTACTGTTAACATGTGATGGTGTCATACGCAGGGTGTATATTAGAACTGCGTCACCCATCCCTCTAGCGTTCGCTCAATCTGGAATAGAAAAACAGTACAGTAAGGACACACACACACCCACACCCACACCCACACACCCACCCACCCACACACACACACACCACACATAGACACAGCTGAAGATCAGCCTTTTTCTAATGTTTGTTGTTCACGTGGGAATCTCCAAATACTGAAAAGGTTTTGACACACACAACACAAAACACAAATTGGGTGTGATCAGACTTGCACAACAAAAGGGTAGAGAATCCTGTTAAGCTTTTGGGGGAGTTTTGGTGGGGTGTGTGTGTGATGTGAGTGTGTGTGCGTGTGCGCGTCCAGCACAATCTATCCTTTATATTTGAGCTGTTCCCATTCACCAGTTGTGGTCCCTTTTTAGTGTTTTTATCTTCTTTGGTCTCAAGATTAAAGTCTAAATATTTGGTGTTATAATAAACAGATAAATAAATATAATACATATATATGATCTTAATACCAAAATACCCCAACCCCAAGTCTTGGAACCATATATGCAGTCTTTGATCTGATCATGTTGAGTGAGGGTGTAGTGGAGAGGGTGGCATCATAAGGTGGCATCATTAGGTCTCTGTGTGGGTGTAGTGGAGAGGGTGGCATCTTAAGGTGACATCATAAGGTGGCATTATAAGGTCTCTGAGAGGATGAGGTGGAGAGGGTGGTAATAGAATATTAATAAAGCACGCTAAAGTTGAAGAATGGACCGGAGGCAGAGTCAGTTTCAGTTGGCTTGTATTTCAGCATGGAGACCCCTCTCGCTGTTGGTTCAAGAACGGTCTAACCTGGTAGCAGTATGCAATGGCATTTATACAATTCAGGTTACAGTACAAAGGGAGAGGGCCACACCCTTTTAGGTGAGAGAAGGGGGGTGGGGGTTACAGTCAGAGGTTCACCTATGGGGGGATGATGCCAGGACACAAGGCCTCTAGCAGGAAGAGGGGGAGGGGAGGGTCACATGTCATTTGCATTGGATCTCAGTGAGAGACAGACCTAGTACACAATCAGAGTGAGTTGTAGATACAGAGCAGTACATCTTTACCTATAATAATAACAATAATTCCAGTTCCATCAGTGGCATCATAAGGTCTCTGTGTGCCTGAGTGAGGGTGTAGTGGAGAGGGTGACATCATAAGGTCTCTGTGTGCCTGGGAGAGGGTGTAAGGTCTCAGTGTGGTGGAGAGGGTGGCATCATAAGGTCTCTGTGTAGTGGAGAGATTGGATCATAAGGTCTCTGTGTGGTGGAAAGGGTGGCATCATAAGGTCTCTGTGCCTGGGAGAGGGTGTAGTGGAGAGAGTGGCATCATAAGGTCTCTGTGTAGTGGAGAGGGTGGCATCATAAGGTCTCAGAGTAGCGGAGAGAGTGTAGTGGAGAGAGTGGCATCATAAGGTCTCTGTGTAGTGGAGAGAGTGGCATCATAAGGTCTCTGTGTGGTGGAGAGGGTGGCATCATAAGGTCTCTGTGTGGTGGAGAGGGTGGCATCATAAGGTCTCTGTGTGCCTGGGAGAGGGTGTAGTGGAGAGAGTGGCATCATAAGGTCTCTGTGTAGTGGAGAGGGTGTAGTGGAGAGGGTGGCATCAAAAGGTCTCTGTGTAGTGGAGAGAGTGGCATCATAAGGTCTCTGTGTAGTGGAAAGAGAGGCATCATAAGGTCTCTGTGTAGTGGAGAGAGTGGCATCATAAGGTCTCTGTGTAGTGGAGATGGGGTAGTGGAGAGGGTGGCATCATAAGGTCTCTGTGTAGTGGAGAGAGTGGCATCATAAGGTCTCTGTGTAGTGGAGAGAGTGGCATCATAAGGTCTCTGTGTGGTGGAGAGGGTGGCATCATAAGGTCTCTGTGTGGAGGAGAGGGTGGCCTTATAAGGTCTCTGTGTGCCTGAGTGGAAACTCTAAAAATTGAAGTGGATAAATAACCTCTGTTTATCTATAAGTAAAGACAATAAACAAAACGTATTGTTCTTGACAGCACAGAATCACTTGACACCTGACCATGAGGTTACACATTAGCTGTTAGTCCTTAATTCAATTCAAGGTTATTTATATAGCGCCAAAACAATATCATTGTCTCAAGGCGCGTTACAGAGCCCCCATAGAGAAAGTACAATGGCGACAGGGGCAAGTAAAAGCTCCCTGTTAATCAAGAAGAAACCTTAAGCTGAACCGCAGGACAAAAGGGGGAAGAGATAGTAAGGGTAGGGGGGGGTTGGCCTTGTCTCTTCGCTAGTGTTTGTTCCTCACCTTCTGGACCTCTAGAGGAGACACACACACACACACACACACACACACACACACACACACACACACACACACACACACACACACACACAGCGTCTCATCACCCCTTACCACTTGGTTTCTTTTCCGTGTTTTATGTAACATTTGCGACCCCCCTCTCTGTCTCTCTCCATCTCCACAGACCTCCCTCCCTGCCTGCCGATCAGAATGAGTGAATGACAGGCAACCAAACCAGCCAATCAAGAGCGAGTGGTGTCTCCGACCTCATTGCCTCATTGGTCAGCTACAAGAACAGCCCTGAACAGGTTGACTTCCTGTTCCCCATACGGTGCCCAAGTGAAGCCTGAGCACAGAGCTGTGAAGGAGGAGCGTAGTGTGTGTGTGTGTATGTCAATAAGAGTGTGTGAGGAGTGTGTGAGGAGTACGGTGGCGATGCCATCCCTCTGTTCCATCATGTGGCTCAAGCGTGGCTCTAAACCGAGGAGAAGTCTCCGTTGTCCTGCCCTCAACACAGGCCAACACTGACCCTCCCCAAATACACACACACACACGTGCTCTCACACACACACACCAGGAACATGGCTCCTCTCCCTCCTAGCTGATAGGAGCTGACCACCCCCCCAGGTCTCGGTCCTCTCTGCGGGCCCAGTGTTTCAGGCCCCCCCCCCCCCCCCCACCACACACACAGACCTGCAGCCGCTGCCCTGAGCCGCCCGCCACCGCCGCTGCGGCCACTGCCACCGCTAACGCTACTGCTGTTCCGCCCGTGGCCTGCAGATGGCAGCAGAGGACGGCTTCAAGTTCCGCGTGCTCTTCGCTTTGGGTCGCGAGCGCCCGGGGGACCTGGAGCTGGCCCCGGGGGACCTGCTGACGGTGGGGCCAGGACTGTGCCAGGCGGAGGGGTACCAGGAGGGGGCGGAGGGCGCCCCCGCAAGCTTGGGCTGGCTGTCAGGGGTGAAGGATCTCACGGGTGAGAGGGGCGACTTCCCCGGAACCTACGTGGAGTACGTGGGCAGGGTCAAGACGGATACGCCCAGTCAGATGCCACGCCCACAGAGGCCGCTGCCCCCTACGCCACCAACACACACACAGCTTGGAAAGACTAAGACAGGTGAGAGATTTATTTATGTATTTATTTGCACACACACAAACAAACACACGTGCACACAACCTGGGTACTGTTCGGCGACGCTCGCTAAGCGGTTTAGCGAGCTAAATTCCAGGCTAAAAAAAGACAACACCGCTTTAGCGAGTTCGGCGTACCAACTTTTGCTCGATAACCATGGTAATTAATCGCTTAGCACTAACCTGCTCCAGGGCAGGCTAACCAAAGTTTAGCTGGCTAAACTTGCCACATCCACGCCAAAAGGAGGGATCCCATTGACAAGGAGTCATATTATAGTTTGATTGGCGTAGGAAGAGTTCTTTGCGATCGCCAAGAAGATCCATTTCTCCATCATGATGAGTTCTTGTATAAGCGCTACCGATCCACCCGACAAGGAATAATTCATTTAAAAGACTTTCTCGAGTCATTTATTGCATACAACCACCGTCGAACATTGAATGTCTTCACTTTCTTGCGACTGCCTTCATTTTTGTAATGTCGGCGATGCGGAGAACAAAGCACTCATAATTATATGACATTGGTACAGTTGATAAACCAGAAATAACTTTCATTAGCAGCCTGAGACGTGATTTTTAGTTTGCACATGAATAGCCTACTAACGTTTTCTTTGATCCCAGGAAATTTGAGCACATAACCCATCTCCATTACGGAGATATTGGCTAAAGTTGTTTTACCTACTTTAACTTACATCATTGCAAACATTTAGTTTAGCAAACGTGTCTAGTTTTTGTGCAGTAGTGAATGGTGGATGGTGGAGGTGGATGGTAAGGTGGATGCATGATAAGAAGAGAGAAATAAACACAATTTATTTGCATTGCTTCAATTTATTGAATTTCTTATTAATACATTCACATTTAGTCATTTAGCAGACAGTTTTATTCAAAGCGATTTAAAACTAGAATTCTTACGAAGGTGAGGGGAGTCGAATCGGTGATCTGCTGTATGCAAGTCATACGCTCTACCCACTGCACCAAAGTCACATGTTAGGCTACTGAAAAGATATCACTTCTTAGACAGCCTATAGACAGTTTCTTTAATGCTGTCGCAGTCGCAGCAGTGTTGAATTTTGACATGATTATGGTCTTGAATTCTTCATAACGCGTTCATGGTCATATCCTGCCTTAGCGGAGAAAAAAATGAGCCTATTTCTTTGAGTTTAGACAATGGTGCCGTTATAAATATCATGGTTTTGGTGATCGACCTCTCCTGCCTTTTGAAGAGGGACGTACACGCGCAATTTAATTCTTACGAAGGTGAGGGGAGTCGAACCGTTGATCTGCTGTATGCAAGTCATACGCTCTACCCGCTGCACCAAAGTCACATGTTAGGCAACTGAAAAGATATCACTTCTTAGACAGCCTATAGACAGTTTCTTTAATGCTGTCGCAGTCGCAGCAGTGTTGAATTTTGACATGATTATGGTCTTGAATTCTTCATAACGCGTTCATGGTCATATCCTGCCTTAGCAGAGAAAAAAAATGAGCCTATTTCTTTGAGTTTAGACTATGGTGCCGTTATAAATATCATGGTTTTGGTGATCGACCTCTCCTGCCTTAGCGAGCTAGTTAATCTCCAGTTGCGAGCTAAATTAATTATCTTAGCTTCAGTTGTACGCTGAACAGGGCCCTGGTCTTTTCTGGTTTGTGAAGTGCTAGACTACCTTATGTAGTGCCTAGCTTTCCTGTGGAGGTGTGTCCTGTGGAGGTGTGTCCTGTGGAGGTGTATCCTGTGGAGGTGTATCCTGTGGAGGTGTGTCCTGTGGAGGTGTGTCATGTGGAGGTGTGTCATGTGGAGGTGTGTCCTGTGGAGGTGTGTCCTGTGGAGGTGTGTCATGTGGAGTTGTGTCCTGTGGAGGTGTTTCCTGTGGAGGTGTGTCATGTGGAGTTGTGTCCTGTGGAGGTGTGTCCTGTGGAGGTGTGTCTTGTGGAGGTGTGTCCTTTCATGTCCTGTGGAGGTGTGTCCTGTGGGGGTGTGTCCTGTCTTGTGGAGGTGGGTCCTGTGGAGGTGTGTCCTGTCTTGTGGAGGTGTGTCCTTTCATGTCCTGTGGAGGTCTGTAGTGTAGTGTAGTGTTGTGTAGGGTGGTTTAGTGTAGGGTAGTGTAGTGTAGTGTAGGGTAGTGTAGTGTAGGTTGGTGTAGTGTAGGGTAGGGTAGTGTAGTGTAGGGTAGTGTAGTGTAGGTTGGTGTAGTGTAGTGTAGTGTAGGGTAGTGTAGTGTAGGGTAGTGTAGTGTAGGGTAGTGTAGTGTAGGGTAGTGTAGTAAAGTGTAGGGTAGTGTCGGGTAGCGTGGTGTAATGGCACTGGTGCCAGTCTGTGTAGTGTAGTGTAGTGTAGGGTAGTGTAGTGTAGGGTGGTATAGTGTAGTGTAGTATAGTGTAGGGTGGTGTAGTGTAGGGTAGGGTGGTGTTATGGCACTGGTGCCAGTCTGTGTAGTGTAGTGTAGTGTAGTGTAGTGTAGTGTAGTGTAGTGTAGTGTAGGGTAGTGTAGTGTAGTGTAGGGTGGTGTAGTGTAGGATAGTGTAGTGTAGTGTAGTGTAGTGTAGGGTAGTGTAGTAAAGTGTAGGGTAGTGTCGGGTAGCGTGGTGTAATGGCACTGGTGCCAGTCTGTGTAGTGTAGTGTAGTGTAGGGTAGTGTAGTGTAGGGTGGTATAGTGTAGTGTAGTATAGTGTAGGGTGGTGTAGTGTAGGGTAGGGTGGTGTAATGGCACTGGTGCCAGTCTGTGTAGTGTAGTGTAGTGTAGTGTAGTGTAGTGTAGGGTGGTGTAGGGTAGTGTAGTGTAGTGTAGTGTAGGGTAGGGTACTGTATGGTGGTGTAGTGTAGGGTAGGGTGGTGTAATGGCACTGG
>NC_137921.1:34357270-34717270 GCF_963457725.1 Sprattus sprattus | reverse complement strand
TACCCAGTCTCCAAACACCAGCAGGTACACTCACACACACACACTCACACACACACTCACACACACACTATCCCCACGAGTCCCTCGCACAGAACAACAGCAAGCTGGACACACGCCTACTGTACCCGATCACCAAACACCAGCAGGTATTCACACACACACACACACACACACACACACACACACACACACACACACACACACTATCACCACGAGTCCCTCGCACAGTAAAACAGCAAGCTGGACACACGCCTACTGTACCCTGGTCTTTTAACACCAGCAGGTACGCACACACACACACACACACAAACTCACAAACACTCACACATTCACCACAAGTTCCTCCCGCATTACAGCATCAATCTGGACACACGGATGCACACACACATTCTTGTGCAGATTGTTTTGATTGACGTTTATTTGGAATGAAGTAGAAGCCCTGTACCCACCTCTCCTCTTTTTCCTCTCTTCCTGTCTGTCCATTCACCTCCCTTTCTCTCTGCTCCTCTTTATAATTTCATTATCTCTCCATTCCTCTATCTCTCCCTCCCTCTCTCTCTCTCCCTCTCTTCCTCTCTCTCCTCCTCTCCCTCTCACTCTTTCTCTCTCTCTTTCTCTCCCTCCCTCTTTCCCACCCTCTCTCTCTCACTCCCTCTCTTTCTCTCTCCCTCTCCCTCTCTCAGGATCTCCTGGTGAAGGAGGACAGTATAGAGGCAGCAGGGGAGCAGCTCAGAGTTTATCATGAGCAGTACCAGGAGAAGAGCAGAGAATACGACTCACTGTATGAGGAATACACACACACTTCTCAGGTGAGCAGGCACTGGACACACACACACACACACACACACACACACACACACACACATAAGGACAAGTACACACACACACCCTGTTCTGACTGAATTTGTGTGCCGTGTCTCAGGAGCTGCAGATGAAGCGGACAGCCATCGAGGCCTTCAATGAGACCATCAGGATCTTTGAGGAGCAGTTTGAGACGCAGGAGCGCTACGGCAAAGAGTACATGGAGAAGTTTAGCAGGGAGGGCAATGACCAGGAAGTGCAGAGGTACACACACACACACATATGTGATATGGCACACACACTCTCCACCAACATGACAACAACAGTACTGTGCTATAGCTCACCTTTTAGCTGTAGTATATCACCATGTCGTCAAACATTATGAATTACAATAAAAGTATTAATACGGACGTGCCATGTATATGTGTGTGTGTGTGTGTGTGTGTGTGTGTGTGTGTGTCAGGATCCAAAATAACTCTGAGAAGCTTCACTCCCGTGTGATTGAGATCCACGACAGCAAGCAGAAGCTGGAGCAGGACCTGCAGCAGCAGGCGGCAGAGAACCGCGAGAACGACCGCAAGATGAACAGCCTCAAGCCAGACCTCATGCAGCTACGCAAGATACGAGACCAGTACCTGCTGTAAGACACACACACACACACCTGCCTTTATCAGACACAACCCAGCTATCATTTATCAGACACAACCCAGCTATAACTTACCAAGATACGAGGCCAGTACCTGCTGTAAGACACACAAACAAACACACCTTTTATCAGACATAACCCAGCTATATTTTATCAGACACAACCTAGCTTTAATTTATCAGACACAACCCAACATCAGACACAACCCAGCTTTAATTTATCAGCAATCTGTGCTGTTAGCTGTTGTCTGTGCTGTTAGCTGTTATCTGTGCTGTTACCTGTTGTCTGTGTTATCTGTGCTGTAAGCTGTTAGCTTGTTTGCTAGTCTAAGACACAAACCCTGTAATGTGTCTTTTAAAAAAATGTACATTATTATTTTGTCATCTGTGTGTGTGTTTCATTCTAGTTGGCTCACACAGAAAGGCACCAAGCAGAAGAAAATCAATGAGTGGTTGGGCATCAGGAACGACACAGAGGAGTGAGTGCCAAAGTAGACAGTTCCGACAAGTTGTCATTGGCCTGCCTGTTTGCTATGCATTGTGGGATTGCTCTCTAGCGCCACCTGTGTGTTCTCCCCAGTGTGTGCACGCTGGTGTGTGAGGAGGAGGAGGATGTGGCACACCTGGATGAGCAGAGCTGGTACCTGGGCGATCTGAAGCGGGCCCAGGCGGAAGAGATGCTGAGGGGCCGTGCCAACGGAACCTTCCTGATACGAGACAGCCAGACACAGAAGGGCGCTTACGCCTGCTCCGTAGTGTGAGTGCACACAGCATACACACAGCACACAGCACCCAGAACAGAGCACACACAGTACACAGCACACACACACACACACACACACACAGCACACCTCACATAACTCACAGCACACAGCACACCTCACATAACTCACAGCACACAGTACACCTCACATAACTCACAGCACACAGCACACCTCACATAACTCACAGCACACAGCTCATAGCACACAACACACAGCTCATAGCACACAGCACACAACACATAGCTCACATAACTCACAGCACACAGCACACAGATCATTACTCAAGGCACACAGCTCAAAACTCACCACACAGCAATGTCAGTCTATATCCCTTTATCACAAAGACCCCCCCCCCCCCCACACACACACACACACACATATTTATTCGTCTGAGCTCCAGCCTCTGGGCGACTAGCCCACCCACTGTCATCAGGGTTCAAAGCCCCACCCACTATCATATAACTGCACATACCGTTCTCCTCAATGCCAATGAATGCCACTTCACTCATAAATGTGTGTGCGTGTGTGTGTGTGTGTGTGTGTGTTTAACAGTGTGGACGGCGAGGTGAAGCACTGTGTGATCTTCAGGACGGCGTCCGGCTTCGGCTTCGCGGAGCCGTACAACCTTCATAGCTCTCTGAAGGATCTGGTGCTGCACTACAGACACCACTCTCTGGTCCAACACAACCAGGCTCTCAACGTCACACTGGCCTGGCCTGTGCTGTCTCAAACACACTCAAACACATAACTACAGACACACACACACACACACACACACACATGCGCAGACACAGAACTACACACAAACACATACACACATAAATGCACAGATACAGAACTACACACACGTACACACACACACATGCGCAGATACAGAACTATACACACACACACACGCACCCACTTGCGTAGATACAGAACTATACACACAATCACATATGCGCAGATACAGAACTACACACACACACACACAGGCGTGCGCGCGCGCAGATACAGAACTACACACACACACACCCACACACAAATACAATTCCCTGAAGGACATGGTGCTTCACTGTAAACACACCCAACTGCTTCAGCAAAATGAGACTCTATCACACTCATCTGGTCATCAGCTTATCTGTCCTGTTGTACACACACACACATATATATAAACCCACACACACACACCCACATATATATAAACACACACACACATACAGTTTGCTGATGGACATGGTGCTTCACTGTAAACACACCCACATGCTTCAGCACTCTCATTTTCACACTGTTGTACAAACACACACACACACACATACAAACATACACACACACACAGACACATAAACACACACACTTAAACACACAGAGCTCCCTGAAGGACCTGGTGCTTTGCTACAAACACACCACTCAACTCCAGCCCAATGAGGTATTCTCACACTCCCTCTGCTCCTCCACAGTAAGAAAACCATACACGATAACCATATCTTTGATGAACGTGTGTGTGTAGTCCAAAACAGACACAAAGTGTCAGTGGTTCAAGCACGACCTCAGCCGTGTGTGTGTGTTTGGGGGGGGGGGGGGCAGAGCGCCTCGTTCCACAGGAGAGCTGCACACACCCAAACTCTGAGATTCCTCATCCACAGAGGGGGCTGCTCTGGTTAGCACGTAGCACAGCATAGCCTAGCATGCTCTCTCGCATGGGTCAGTGCTCAGAGTGGCCGGAAGGGGGCGGTATTCTCAGTTCCCTGTTTTAGTTTGATCGTTTGTCTTTTTGTTTTGGCTTGTTTGGTAGCCGTTTGTTCAGCAGCACCAGCAATTAGTTTGCACCTTGCTAGTGAATACCAGTGATGTATCAGGCACTGGAACCTCTGTCCTGTAGACAGACAGAACCGTTCAGTTATTTGTATGCGTGGATGTATGTGGTTGTTTGTGTGTGTGTGTGTGTGTGTGTGTGTGTATGTGTGTGCTCTCTTGCACTTGTGTCCCCAGTGATAGCTGATGGTTGTTCTACAGCACAGCCATAAAATAGCACAAACCACACCACTACTGGCTCCCATGGTTACGACCTCCACCTGACCTTCCATCTCGACAGCTGTCACAGGGACAGGCCTCTTGTCAGTCTCGCTGGGTGCTGAGGCAGAGCCTGAGACGTGCCGAAGGGGAAACTTTTGTCCTGGGAATCCCAAGCTCTACCTTTGCTTACCAGCATGTTTAGTAGTGGGTCATAGGAAGTGTGTGTGTGTGTGCGTGTGTGTTTGTGCGTGTGTGTGGAGTGTCATGTCATACATGTATTTGAGCTGTGCTGTATCGTCCTAAAGAGAGGAATGCGTAACAGTCTTTTGACAGCTTTAAGGATTTAAGCTCTTTTTCCCCTCCGTTCCTAGGAGGGTTTGCACTGAAGGATCAGCTAGCGTAGTCCTGATCAGTAACCCGGCAGCCTGGCTGCCTGACTAAATGTCTGAAAACAGAGAGGAGTTGAGATGGGGTGTCACGTGTTTCTCTCCAGATGAAGTGTTGTCTGCAGCCAAGGCACCTACTTTGATCCCAGGACTACATGTAATTAATGAATTGATTGATTCATTGTTTTATTGATGTACTTATCGATTCGTTCAGTTTCATTCAAATTCAGAGCACTTTTTCAAAACTCACAAACATGTGAGGTGGGTTTGGGCTTTAGCTTTCAACTGTCTGCAGTGAATGCAGATGTGCATGTGGATGATAATGTGTGTGTAGTGCAGCTGAACCCAAGTGAAAGAGTTGTGGAGGTGATAAAACATATTTTGCACAAATACTTCCTTCCCCCACTGTTACTGGTGAAATACCAGCTGTGTGTGTGTGTGTGTGTGTGTGTGTGGGAAGAACACACGACACACTTGAGTCAACCATCTTAAAAAAAAAAGTCTAAGTCCCTTTCAAGTGGACGACCAGAAGAGGGCGTTGATCATCCCAGAGGAAGCCATTAAACCAGTCTATGCTACTCTGACCTGCTCTTGTGCTCCATAATCACCTGACCAGGAAACACATTTAGTAGCGTGAACTTTCTGTTGTATTCTGAATATAATGATAATATGTTTACGATCACCAAATAATCTAGTAGCAGAGAGTGTGTGTGTGTGGGTGGGTGGGTGGGGGTGGGGGGGGGGTTGGGAGAGAGAGAGAGACCTGTCTCTGAACTAACCAGCGCACTGTAGGACCCTGTAAGTTTGATATTTCATGTCCTGTTCTGTTGGTGTAAAATGTATGTTTAATGTTGTCAGACAGAGGTGGTCTTGATTTGTTTCTTTTTATTTGTGTATGAGTGAAGTTCAGGGGAATATTTTTGAGTCTGGTTGGAGTTTGGGGGGAATATTTTTGAGTCTGGTTGTTGATTGAACCTTTTACTGACTGGAGTCCAGCTCTTCTCTCACGCCACAGGTGGCACAACAGTGACAGCACACATTCATTTAGTTGTACAATCAGAATACAAACGTACAGTAATGATGTGTTTAAAATGAGGTGCTCTCCTGACACGTCCTCAGATAAGGCCAGCCTTGGAGTGGATAAGTGAATCTTCACGAAGACAAAGGCAATCAGAAATAGTGGCATTACCTTTCTCTGTTGGCTGAAATGACTGTCTCAGACATATTTGGGGATATATCTGTGAGACGATTGTGTGTGGATGTCTTGTTGGTGTTATGGACGTTTATTTTGTTAAAAGGACATTTCGGATGACATTAAGCGAACGGCATCAACATTTTTTTCTGGCTTTGTGCTGCCTTGCTGTCCCCATTCAAATGGTACAACTGCAATAGTAATTAACATAAAACAAGAGAAAAAATATATGATCAGGGGCCGTATTCACAAAGAATCTTAGGGCTAAAAGTAGCTCATGAGTGGCGAATTTAGGAGAAACTCCTAAAAATAATGGGCGTGTCAGTCTTAAATGTAGGACTCCTAATTTTTTTTACTAAGAGCAATTCACAAAATATTTTATCCCTAAAAGTAGCACCTAAGTCTAGGACAGCTTAAAACTCCTCATGAGGACTCCTAAGTCACTAAGACCTATTCACAAAAAATCGTAAGATGGCTGCAGCCGACTTGGAATTGATAAAAGACATTGCTTAAACCGTGAAGGTATTAATATTGTCGTAGAATTAGCGCGGGATGCAATGACGCCTTTAAACAACGATGTGTCCCGAAGTGAAATGTTTGGAAACATTCAGCCGTTTAATTCATCAAACTATCAACGCACTGTAGACCCCACATCATCCAACAGTTGGATGTACCGATGACTTGTGCATTTCAACGGAGAGCGGTCTGCAGCAGGTTTTTGAGAACTTACCAGCTGGATGCCGCTGGGGTGACAGTGGCTATTGGTCCTGGGACCAGTAGGCTTTCGCTTAGGCTATACGTTTCACGTTCGTTTCGCTTTGATCAATTAAGATTGGAGGGCTTAAAGGGCCGCATGTGCTGATATTTGAAGTGGTCAAGGGCTGTAAATATTATAGCCTAACAGTTTGCTGGGTGCTTTAATTATTACTGCCTTGATTACATGCAATTGCCATATTTTATATTGATCGCTTTATATTTCTCTTAACGTGCAAAGTGTCATTCCCGTTGGATGCACAAACTTGTCATCATGCGTGTGCATTCTGCTAACTGCTCTGTCCATAACTATTTAATATGACTTCATTTGAAGCCTAGGTTATTCTCTTATTTTCAGTCGATATAGTGGGATTGTTAGAGAGACGTCACGAATGAGTTTTTAATGAGAGAGCCTGTCAACAACCAATCACCGTCCTCACCCCTTCTAAACTCGTGCATGAGAAGCAACGTCATCCATAGCAACGGAGTTTTTATCTTAAGCTTAGGAGTTGGTATTATCCTTAGTATGAGTAGGTCTCAGAGCCGTTGTGAATCACTTTTAAGAAATTACTCCTACGTAAAAGGTTTTAGCGCGAGTTAGGAGCACTCCTAGTGGTAAGATAAAAGGCTTTGTGAATACGGCCCCTGATCTATAATAACATTTGGCCCTTTGGATGGTGACAGGAGCCTCCTTTAGAGTTGCAGTGGAGAAAGAGGGAAATGCAGCATGATCTTTCTGGGTAGAGCAGTGTCCCTGCTGTTTGTGCTAACCATATCAGTCCTGTAGTTACAGCTTGCTCTATTTTTGTGTTTGTCTCAGATTGCTTTGTTTGTTTGGTACACTACTTAAGGAAAACAATAAATTCTAGTATTGAAAAAAAAGATTGGAGTGGTATTTGTGTGTGTGTTTGTGTGTGTGAACCCTCCCATCATGTGGTCAACCTATTTAACAATGCATTGATTGACTGCACTAAGGATAGTGTCACCATGACATTTAAAATAAACAAGTCATGTCCACGATTCAGAGTAATGTAGTGTGTAGTGAAGTAATGCTTCTTTGAGGAAACAACTCTTGGGAAGCAGCTGTGGTCTTCCCATACTACCAGTAGAGTCGTTATGTCTTCAATATGTCATGAGTTGAACAATGTGGTGGTATCATACCATAGGATGCCTTTCTGTAGCCTTAGATCGGCTCCAATAGATTTGAATTTGTGTCTAAACAGTAAAGCAAAACTGCCATCCTGTCAAAGTAGAAGAGAACCCATTAACAGCACACGGTTAGGTAGATAATACATTTTAATTTAACATTACAAACTTTGCTGGAATGAAATTGTATTGTACAATATAGTTTGAATCTTAGATTATATGATTTGACAATATTGTTTCCATATGATTAAGTTATAAATAACCACCTCACTTTTTTCTATAATAGCTGTCTTTCTCTCTCACTGAAGTTTAAGCATACCAACCAATGATCCAGAGACAGGGCACATCTGCTATTTCACATCCACCATTGAACCCTTCTCCTGGTCAAGTATGTCCTCAGACACGGTAGCGCTGTCACAGGGAGGCCTCATCCTCTTCTCCATGGCTACCTCTCAGACCCACTGTGACTCTGTGATCTGCCTGCTCTCTTCATGCGCTCAGTAGTAGTAGCTTCCAAAGGCGGCTGCCACACAGAACAGACTCTCCTGAGGAAGAACAACAGGCTCACAGGTTCATACACACATCTACTGCAGGATGTGTACTGCATGATGGCGTATGACAGCAGCCAACTTACATTCATGAAAATGTCTTGGGCGTAGTTGTCTGTGTCTGCATCCCAGTAACAACGAGCAGCCATCCTAAAAAGAGAACAAAGACTCAGAAAAGAGCTCGGAGAATACAACTCTAACATATCTTTAAGATGAACTTTGCAACGTAGTGATGAATCCTTAAGAAAGAACAGCATAAAATATGTACCCTAGACAATACTGTCTCTGCAGAAATAGTCATAGTAATGTTCTTCCAAAATGTTAATGAATAATGTTTAAAAGATGATCCAAACTCATAAGAATAGCAATACTCAAATACAATTATAAAACTGTTTAAAATATGAAGCCATGGTTATAAATGTGACTTGATTAATTTGAGTATTTCTTATTCAACCAACACAAACAACACTCATTCAGTGTCAAAGAAGTCAGTTCCATACAACTTAAACTCAATCAGTTATCACATTTGGCCTAATTCCTTCGAGCTTTGTCATTCAACCTTCATACAGTGAGTAATGGCACATCCTCCAGTTTCCGCTACTCACTTGACTCCCTCTCCTCGTTGCTCTCCGAGCACCACCTGCACAACCAGCTTGTAACGTTCGAATCCCACGTCTAAGAAAACGCAATTGAAAAAAAGTTTCTAGTTATGTTAATTCATGACGGTAAGACAACTATAATAATCAGTTAGAACATAAGCTAACTCAGTTCAACATCAAATTATTTTTGGGACACACTCACCCTTAAGTTTCTCTTTAATAGTGTCTGCTAATTGTGTGGATAAAAGAGGACTCTGCTCCGGGTCGTACTGTACACCTGAAAGATTATCCCTCAGGATTTCTCGAATGCATTCCTTCACAACTCCTGCTTTAAACCTGCAGAATAGTAACGTAACAGATACATGTGTGACATAATGCTAACTGTTAATGTTCATTCATTTATAATACTAGCTTGCAGACAAGAATAGCTGCTTAACCATGTATCCTAGCTAGCATAATCCACCAATATAAACATTGAAGAGCCGGTAGGATAATAATGTTAGCGGTGTCAAATTAACTTTGTCCACGGGACCAAACAAAACTTCACACCTAATACATTTGAGCTAAAGTTAGCTATCGTTATACTAGCTGGCTGCTATGACAGACAGACATAATAAGGTATCTAGCTATCCTATTTTAGCTACCTAATGTTAGCTTCCAAGATCATGATAATCTTACTTGTGCTGGTAATTTGGCCTAATAAGATAACTGTTGGCTCCTGTTTCGGTTCCTTCCATTACAGATGAATGATTACAACAATAGTGCTGACGCTAGCGATCAACTGGAAATGCTAGACAGATTAAAAACCATTTCATCCAACTTGTACTTTAAAAGAGCTTTGGCCAGACTGTAAAGGTGTTACCATAACAACCTGTTTCTTCTTCTTTCAACGGATTTCACTCATGTAGCACAACTATTGGAAGCAATACTGCCACTTACTGGACTGGAGCCGCACTTTTCCAGGGTAGCCCATTTGAGTTTCCGCTTGACTAACGTGTAGCTGTACATAAAAGGTTACATTGATTTTTGCAATGTCCAACCACATCCTTACTTTTAAAAACTGCAATGAAAACATCTTATGTCATTAGATGATTAACAACCATCTAAAACTATAAGTTTTAAAATCTGCATGTTGCACACTCACTTTTGATGTCTTTGTTTAGGTGGCTTGCACAGACCCAGGCTCTGAGCTGGCCCAGGCATAGATATCTATAATAAAGGCTAGATATCCTGCTTGCGTTTCTGGCCGACGGAGCCGAATGTCCGCACATTTCGGCCATTTTGAGGACAGTATAGCTCACTCCCCCTTAACATTGTGTTGGTAGTGGTACTTTTTAAGTAACCAGAACTTGCTCAATTTTCAATCGATTTTCGACCGGGTTGGATTGTTATAAACGTAAGATATTTCTTATGGCACTACATACTTATGAAGAATTATAAACATGGGTTTTCATATGAAAATAAACATTGACAGGTCTCTGACAGGTCTCGTTTCAAGGGAGTGTGGAATAGAGCAGGTTGCACAAAATTCTGGCATCTTCATTGGCAATAAAGTCAGCAATTTCCTGTCGAAATCATAATGTAAGATGTTTAACAAACCAACCCGATTGGAAATCATGTGCAACTTCAGTTTTATTATGTGCAACTTAAGTTATATTGAAAAGAAAGAACAATTACTCGCCAATTGATGTCAAATGACTGATACACAATTAAGCTGGACATTTCAACATGTTCAAGCATCCAGAATTATTACCAAGGTAATGACGATTGTAAATCAAGTCATTTGTGAATCCGTCAAAAATGTTCGCGAGATAAGAGTGTAAACGATTGTGAAGATCACTGACGTTACCTAACGTACCACTGATCCCTACCGGAAGCATACTGTCCTCAAAATGGCCTCCTGTGCAGACATTCAAGAGTCCGCCATAAACCATCTAGCCTTTATCTAAGATATCTATGGGCCCAGGCAGTTCAGTAAGAAGAGCTGGATATTTAAGGTGGCACTGAACTGTGACACAGGTGGGCACCTGTGGTGGAGCTTCAGCCAACAGCTGTAGTGGCATTCTCAGCCAATCAGGAGTCTTTTAAAACTCAGCCATCCTAGCTGTACTGCATATTTAGTAAAGGGTGGGTACAGGGCCAGCCCTAGCACATTTGGCGCCCTAGGCAAGCTTCACTCCTGCAGAGTCTATATTCAGAGGAAATAAAAAGTGTTATGTCAGTGCCAACATTTCCTCCAACATGTTTCTCAGACTCATCACAATGGCTGTCAGTCTTATGTGTTCCTCCCTCTGTACTTCCAGGTTTACCTGCTCCAAGTGTAAGAAGACTTGGCCCTCCAAAAGGGTGCTGGTTGTGTTTGATTTCCAGCTGCAGGAAAGGGCAAAGACGGGAACGGTCAAAGCACGTCGCTTCCGACAGAACTGCAAAAGGTGTCAGGGAGCCAAGATGGAGGAGCCCCAGTTTGAGCTTGACAACATCGAGATTCTGCTGGAGAAGCTGGTTGAGAGGATCCGCATGAGGTGTTACAGGGAAGACCTGGGCCAGAGAAACAGGGGATTTCGACCTGTTGGGATATCCGAGGGGCCGCACGAGTCTTCTCACTGTGAGGCCTGCCTGAAAGGCATCTGCAGAAAATCTGAATAAAACGGCTTTACTGTCGGGCACTTCATGGTTATACTGTCTGGGACTAGGGCTATACTGTCTGGGGCTTCATGTATTAGTTGGAGTAGTGACAGTTACAAATACTATGCATTACTTTGCACTTTCCAGTGGCTAGAAGCCTGTTGTCGAAACAAACCACCTCTCCAGCATTAAGGCCTAAAATGTTTTTGAATATAACTTATTTTTTATGTATTTCCTTTGAAATCAGGCAATCACTTCGCAATGTGTAAATATATCTGAGTTTAATATAAACAGAATATTATTTATTTAATTTACCACCTAATGTTTCCCCCGTCAATTATTGGCGTCATGAAATGTAACAGCTCTCTGGATCGACTCATACACGCTCACCAGTCTGGGCAGGGATTGTTGCCTTGCTGTGCTGATAATATCATATATTTTTAATAGCTTATTTCAAATAAATTGCACTGAGATGTGAGTTTTGGAAATGAAAGAGAGTCTGTTGTGTCATTATAAAACATCTCCAGTGGCTTCTCCAGCATGGGCACTTGGAACTCTGCATGGGCAGTATCCGCTTCGTCAAAGACATTATGCACAAACCTACCTGTTCAATGAATCCTAACACAAACACACCTCATCAATGAAATCCCAAATGCACACATTAGCGCATCGCAGGATTTATCAATGCAGTTTCCAAGCGCAGGAGTTATAAATTCAGTCTCCAAGCGCAGGAGTTATCAATGCAGTATCCAAGCACCGTGGTCTGCAGCTGTAACATGTCTAAAGCAACATTTTCAGAGCAGGGTAACCCATTGCTTCCCGGGCTTTAACCTGTTTTTCTCTTGAACCACTTTTTTACTCACTTTTTAAGTCTTTGTTTAGGTGGCTGGCACAGACCCAGGCTCTGAGCTGGCCCAGGTAGTTCAGTAAGAAGAGCTGGATATTTAAGGTGGCACTGAACTGTGACACAGGTGGGCACCTGTGGTGGAGCTTCAGCCAACAGCTGGAGTGGGATGTGCATCCATCATGAGAATCATGTTTCTGCTCTCTTATGTTCTTCCCCTCCTTGCTCTTGAGTCTTATTCATCTACAATGTATTTCGCTTGGCACTTCCTTGGAAAGCTATTTGCTTTCATTGTGCCTCGCTTTTAGATCGCTGTGGACAGAATCGTCATCGTCATCAAATTAGTAAATGTTAATATGCCAGTGCAGATGCCAATGTATCCATGACCAAGTGTAATGTGTTAGGTGTGTTACTGACAGGCTCTCTTCTGTGAAAACACTCACATATACAGTGACGCATTGGTTGATTTTTCAATATGACTGACTAGACACCATTGACATGTTTTAGTCATCCTTTAAAAAACACTGGAGCAGTTCGGTATAAATGTCCATTTTCTGTTATATTCAGGCCTACTGATATTATGTTCCTGTGGTCTGTGCTTTCTCTGGGCTTTGCCTCTATGTAAGTAAAACACCCTGTGTTTTAAGTATTCACAATAATTTACAAACTGAGAAAATGATGTACATATTGGTTTATCCACAGTTTATTAGTGTTAGGAAAGTTACACCATGACAATATAATATATGCAAGGGAATTCTCATTTGCATGAAAAAATGCTTACAGAGGACTACAGTCATGTCCTGTGATGTCATAGCATATCAGTTATACCAATGCCTTCCTAGAAACAGACTTAATCCCCGAGGGCATGAGGACACACCCTTGTTATGCTGCAGAGCAATTATTTATAGAGGCGATGCTGCAGACAGGAAACCACAACTCAAGTCAGCAACAGCAGGAACTCCAGTGTCCAGCAGGTGGCAGCAAACCATATGTCATAAGAAGCAAAACCGTGTGACAGGTCTGTGTTAAACGTTAATGTTGTGGATTGTATGTGGTCCAGTGTCAACTTCAAATGCAAATAGTGTGAACTTGCAAATTGTTTGGCCAAGCTACGTAAATAGGGTTGACAGAAGCACCAGTACAAAGTGGGAAATGGAAAGTTGAAACATTTCCAGGTTTCATTTCTTTAAGTTTCATTTCTGAGGCGTTGCTCCGGTGATGTGGCCACATACCCTTCACTCACAGATAGGCATCACACAGCCACACAGTCTCATGTGACAGGCTTCTTTAGGACTAGGGCTAGGAACTCCTTGTTGGAAAGGCAACTGAAAAGCAACAATGTCATTTCAGGACTGGGAGAGTATTTTTGAGGAGAAGACTGAAGATCTATATGGATATGGTGACAGCTGGAGTTTTGAGTTTGATGATACAATTGAGCCAGATAACCCAGCTCAGAATTGGTATCAGTACATCCGGGGAGCTTTTGCAAGGTGAGATTTTAATACAATTTTAAAGGCATTCATTAATCCACTGTTTATTATTCAGTGACGTTAATATTATTACATATTTAAATCATCTGCCACTATAGTATGTTGATGAGTACAGTACAGCTTTTGAGATGATATTCTAGAAATGTATTAGAACTTACAGCCTAAAGGTCAGGATCCAAAGTGTTGTTGAATATTAAATGCCACTTGTGTATTTAATAAATGCTGTAAGACATATTTAAATTGATGTCATGCTTAAAGTAAGTGGCCATTGCATAGCTGTCAGCTGATAGCTGTCACGGACATGATTCTTGAGAAATGAAACCTGTCACTGGAGTTCTCCTGTGGTAGATAAACAGCGACTAAGATATTCTTCTGTATCAGCCAATCAGGAGTCTCGTAAAAGTCAGCCATCCTAACTATGGGTACCGACTCATCACAATGGCTGTCAGTCTTATGTGTTCCTCCCTCTGTACTTCCAGGTTTACCTGCTCCAAGTGTAAGAGGACTTGGCCCTCCAAAAGGGTGCTGGTTGTGTTTGATTTCCAGCTGCAGGAAAGGGCAAAGACGGGAACGGTCAAAGCACGTCGCTTCCGACAGAACTGCAAAAGGTGTCAGGGAGCCAAGATGGAGGAGCCCCAGTTCGAGCTTGACAACATCGAGGTTCTGCTGGAGAAGCTGGTGGGGAGGATACGCATGAGGTGTTACAGGGAAGACCTGGGCGAGAACAACCGGGGGTTTCGACCTGTTGGGATATCCGAGGGGCCGCACGAGTCTGCTCACTGTGAGGCCTGCCTGAGAGGCATCTGCAGAAAATCTGAATAAAACGGCTACGTTGTCTGGGGCTTCATGTATTAATCGGAGCAGTGACAGTTACAAATACTATGCATTACTTTGCACTTTCCAGTGGCTAGAAGCCTGTTGTCGAAACAAACCACCTCTCCAGCATAAATGTTTTTGAAAATAACTTATTTTTATGTATTTCCCTTGAAATCAGGCAACTACTTCTTACTGTGTAAAGTTTAATTGAATTAATTTAACAGAATATTATTTCTTTAATTTACCACCTTATGTTTCCCCAGTCAGTTAGTGGGGTCATGAAATGTAACAGCCCTCTGGATCGACTCATACACGCTCACCAGTCTGGGCAGTGATTGTTGCCTTGCTGTGCTGCTATCATATATTTTTACAAGCTTATTTCAAATAAATTGCACTGAGATGTTAGTGTTGGAAATGAAAGAGAGTCTGTTGTTTCATTATAAAACATCTCCAGTGGCTTCTCCAGCATGGGCACTTGAAACTCTGACTCGTCAAAGACATTATGCACAAACCTACCTGTTCAATGAATCCTAACACTAACACACCTCATCAATGAAATCCCAAATGCACACATTAGCGCAGCGCAGGAGTTATCAATGCAGTATCCAAGCACCGTGGTCTGCAGCTGTTACACGTCTTAAGCAACGTTTCAGAGCAGGGAAACCCATTGCTTTCTTGGCCTTAACCTGTTTTTCTCTTGAACCACTCTAGTCTATGATAATTAAAGTGTTAGATTTGCGTCCGGACATTTCTCATATTACATGAGGATTCATTTTGTATTATTCATCATAAATTGGAAGTGAGCTTCTTCCATGATGGCATTGCAATCTACTGGTATGTATGTAGTGAACTGCTAGTGACAGTGTACTGGAGGGGAGAGTGGGGCTGGTTGGCACACGTCTCTGTCATATTTCTCAGTCTTGCTACATGTTAAAATAGTGTAACTGTTACGACCACCTGTGTTGTGTTCTTTGTTTATCACTTCCCTTCCCTTCTCTGTAGCTCCGCCTAGGTTGTGCTTCCCCTGATTGCCAGATGAGATGCACCTGGCCAGGTGATCAAGCAGCAGTTAAAGACCCCAGTTCCCTGCTGCAGTGGAGAGGCTTCTAGGTCTAAATGCCTCTCAGCCTGGTAGTTTGTAGTGATTTGATATTCTGTCATGTAGATGGTGTGTACTTGTTTGTAATACATCCCATGGATTTGGTTCTTTTGAAAAGGTGTTTTTAGTAGTTGTTTTTGGTCAGTAGTGGAGAGTGAGTGGGTGTGTGAAGTGGGCATGTGTGTGTGTGTGTGTATGTGTGTAAGAGTGGGTGTTTGTATGTGTAGAAGTGTGCGTGAGTGTAGTGTGCATGTGTGAGTGTGTTTATGTGTATAAGTGTGGGTGTGTGTAGTGGGCATGTGTGTATGTGTATAAGTGTAGGTGTGTGTATGTGGTAAAGTGTGGGTGTGTGTAGTGTGCATGTGTGAGTAAGTGTGTGTAAGTGTATAAGTGTGGGTGTGTGTATGTGTATAAGTGTGGGTGTGTGTTTGTGTGAGTGTGTGTAGTGTGCATGATGTGGGAGTGTGTGTATGTGTAAGTGTGGGTGTGTGTAGCGTTCATGTGTAAGTGTGTGTATGAGACGCTATTAAAAGTACTGACCTTTGACAACATGGAATTATTGATCATGACGTACACTGCTCCAGAGCGGCATCTAGTGGCAGGGCCAGTTCCCAACGGCCCCTAATGTAGAGACGCCCATGGACATTTCCTCAGGATGTACATCACAAACATTGATTGTGTAGAGGGCTTTGTCACCAGACAGACTATATCAAAATAAAAGCCATCATTAAACAATACACTACCATTTTCAACACCTTCTCTTATTTGCAACAGCAGGAAACACAACTGATTACCTGGTAATAACCTATCCATCAGAGCAACTGGTGCTTGACAGTAAATCTGCACCAGGTATTGTTTGATTTGGATTTGGGAAGGTTCATTATATCTAAAGAAAACACTTTTCATACAGAGACACGTGTGTTCATATGCAAAAGATATGATTACCATGTTTTACATTTTCTAGTTTCAGTACTTCTGCATAGTTGGGGCTCGGTGTGTGGACATGTAACATGCCTACGGATTCATATTTGTGGATGACAGACTTCCTTCAGAAGAACATTCATCCATCCAGCCACACTTGGCTATATAGCCTTTCTGAATGTGAAAGATGTCTATGGGGCGACTTAACAGAAGGTGTCGCATCAAATGTGGGGGGACATGTTCCAGGAGAAGGCTGTGTAGTGTCATTGCCTTGTGTTTGAGCACTCCACCGTGTCTTATAAGTCAATGCTGGTGCCAGTACACACGGAGATCTTTTGCCAGGTATGAATAATTCATAAATACATTCTACCATGAAATTAGTTGTGTCACTGATGTTGACCTTTCTAGATTAACCTGGAATCTCATTTTTTTGTCAAACTGGCAATTAAAATGATGTTGAATGACATGAACTGAAGATTTTAATCTTTTAATCATCTCTAGAGAAGTCAGGCAGTTCCATTGGGGCTGTACTACATGATTGAGCTCTGCTTGATATTGTTAAGTAAAATTAGTAATACTATTTATGTCTGCATTTTATATTATTATAAAGCAACTGGTGGCAACTGTGAAGTTGAATAATATGAACTGAAGTATTTCATCAAGAGAAAGTGTTTGAGGGCAATATTTTAGACTAGAATGACTAAAGCACTAAAATGGGTTTGGCCTGAAGGCGATGACTTCTACATTGTCCAATACTGGCCTCTAGTGTCTCTTGTATTATCAGATTCTCCTGCTTACGAGGCATTGGCCCTCCAGTCGGCTGCTGGCTGTGTTGGACTTTTGCCTGCAAAGAAAAGTGAGGAGAGGAACAGTCCAAATGTGTCGTATATGACAGGGATGCAGTGAGTGCAAAGCCAAGATGGAGATGGACAACATGGAGGTGCTGATAGTCAAGCTGGTGAATAGGATCTGAGTCAGGTGTCACAGGGAGAATCTGGGGGACAATGACCAAAGAGTGGGGCAATCAGCAAATCAACGTGAGGCCGCTCACTGTAGGGCCTGTTGTGCGCAGGTGAACAGGATCAGTTATGCTGACGGGGACTACTACATGTAACAAGTGGTGTGGGTTTTCACAAATACTTTGTCCTATTTTTCAGTCGGCAATTTCAAAACAAAGAACCTTTTTCCCCTAACGTACACATAATAATAAGAATAAGAATAAGAATACACTTTATTTATATAGCACTTTTCATGTAAAAGAATGCATCTCAAAGTGCTTTACAGCAAATACATTATGTGCACAAAGAAATAACATGCACAAAAAAATAGACATCAAATAAACACAAAAACTCAGATATAGTGCAATAAATAAATAAAAAAGATAATAATGATAATAATAATTATTAAAATTATAAAAAATTAAATACATAAAATGCAAAGCATAAGATAGAAAATAAACACATGAATGCACAAACCTATGAACACCAACAGGCACATGCATACAGTCAAGAAATCTCTGCATAGAGTCCTGAAAATTCCTTAAAATCAAACACTTTACAAACGTAAGTGTAAGACTTAATTTCCTAATAGCTAGTACCTTTCCACAAAGGAATTCGACTAACAGAAAGAAAAAAAACCTTTCCAAGTTCATTATATAATGGTTTATTTCATAAATTAATTATGGGTCACTTCAATGATCAGGCAGTTGATTCCATGATCCTGAAGCAAGCAGAAAGAAAATTAGTCCTGATACATGAATCACTATACCATAACTATTTATTACTATCACTTAGACACTACATGTGGATCACATGTAATGTACAACGCTCTCATTCAGGGTGTCCAGTTTTTCCTTTTCCCTTTTTATGAAGATGGCTTATCTTATGATTTAACATGTGCATCATTTTCTTAATAAGTTTTGGCATTTCTAGAGATATCTTTAACTGGGGCCCAGTATAAGTCCCCTATGCCACTGCGGTACGGAGATGTTCTTCGATGTCACGCTCACCTGTAACCACTGGATTTGTGTTGCAGAATCCCCTGCATGTCACATCTATAGGCGTTAGGACATTCAGTGTTCCCATGGGACTATGCAAAACAGAAGTGTGTCTTTATACACAGTCTCAGACAGGGATGATGACAAGTGCGTTGGTGCAGAGCCACCAAAGGTAAATACTGCTGACACACCGGACGGTAATTCAGAGGACCACATTTAAATGGACGGAGGTACAGAAACCGCTCTGAAGGTAAGCAAATCTACAATCTGAAAATTATACAGTTAATGCGAACAGAAATCTTGGAACACAAATGACTAGACCAATTAAAAATGAATTCACGTGATTGATGACTGTGACAGGCGCAGCGATGGAGTCTGCTTGGCCAAAGGATCCCTGTCCTCGTATGTCTCCTGCTCAAACAAAGTAAGGAACTGCAATAAAATGTTGATATGAACTTAAAAACCTATAAATGAATCCAAAAAAGTATTTATTGTCCACGTATCTAGTTGATTGCTCTTCGATATTCAATAAAAACACAAGTTTGAAATAAAATATTGACTAGTTGTATGTGAAATAATACTGATGTGCTACTGGTGTAGCAGTGTTCATATTGTGTGTTCATACTACAGCTTATACCTACTACATTATCTTGTCCATCAGGTGTGATCTTCCAGCCTGCTGTGTGTCTGAACTGCACCCAGCCTGACACAGAGTCCCTACTAGCGGCTCTCAGAGACAGCGTGTTCAACCTGAGCGCCGTCCGTCCTGTCCGTGAGCTCAGCAGGCCCTCTGTCGTAGGGATCTCTTTCACAGTGTATGGCATCTTGGACGTGGTGAGGAAACCCTGACTGGGTAAAAACAACTGTTGTTAGCTCTTGACTAATGTAATGCATGGAACTGAAAAGCTAATGTCATATGGTTTGTTGATATTTTCTCTCTAGGATGAAAAGGCACAGCTGTTGAAAACCTTCATTTGGCTAAGCCTGGTGAGCATGTGGTTTGTTCAGCCGTTCTACAGTTTGCGATTTCTGGCATCAGTGCTGGGCTGCAGTGTCATATTGGCTTGATGAGAATTCTACTGTAAAGTGTGTGGTCCACAGGAATTCTACTGTAAAGTGTGTGCTCCGCATGAATTCTACTGTAAAGTGCGTGCCTGATGAGAATACTACTGTAAAGTGTGTGCTCCGCATGAATTCTACTGTAAAGTGTGTGCTCCGCATGAATTCTCCTGTAAAGTGCGTGCTCCGCATGAATTCTACTGTAAAGTGTGTGCTTGATGAGAATACTACAGAAAAGTGTTAAGTGCGTGCCTGATGAGAATACTACTGTAAAGTGCGAAGTGTGTGCTTGATGAGAATACTACTGTAAAGTGTGTAAAGTGTGTGCTCCATGTGAACAATAAGACCTGTGTTTATGGATCTTTCTTTAATAGAGCTGGCAGAATGAGTTTGTGAGCTGGGACGCAGAGGAGTGTGGGACAGATAAAATCTCCCTGCCCAGATCAAAGCTGTGGACACCAGATATCGTCATCAACGAATTGTGGGTGAATTGCTGTGTTGCTGTATACGAACAGACAGAGACCATTCAAACTGAGATATAACCTGAGTACAGTGGAGTAACTGTACAGCAGTTTCAACTGTTCAACTGTACCATCAAGTTCCAGACGAATGTCTCTCACAAGCTTTGCAAACGTTTACCAGAAAAATGCTGACAGTTTCAAGTAATCCCTCCGTTGACTCCCCTGTGTGTCCTGATGATAGCATGGAGGCCAACACAGGCCCAGAGACCCTCTATGTGTACATCTACAGCGACGGCACTGTGGTGGACTTGGCACCGCTGAAGGTTATCAGTTCCTGCAACCTGGATATCTACACATTCCCTTTTGATATCCAAAACTGTTCATATTCCTTCAATTCCTACTTACATGCAGGTAAACTAGATCCCAGTTTTGAATTGTGAAGCCCTTTAATGCTCTTTAAAACAATGGGAATTATGGTGTTAATTGCACAGTGGCTACTTACTTTGAAACTGAATTGGCCTTCATTGAGGCCTTTCCTATGATGATGTGTCTTTTTTTGCAGCTGACGACATTCGCTTGAGTCTTGACCTTCCTGCAGAGCAAATTCTGGATTTGTCCAACACATTCATGGAGATGAAAGGAGAGTGGGAGCTCATCAACATGACATCATTCCAATACAACATCAGCGATCCTTCAATGTGGGACTACATCTATGTTCACGTATGTGCAGCAAAAAGAGCCTGTCCATGTGGGACTATATCTATATTTACGTGTGTGTGTGAGTGTGTGTGTGTGTGTGTGTGTGTGTGTGTGTGTGTGTGTGTGTGTGTGTGTGTGTTTGTGGTGTGTGTGAAAGAGCCTTTCAATCATGTCAAGAACTACTCTTCCAGAATATAGAATTACAGGCATGTATAGCAACACACTGTTGTGTTACCAAATGTCAACATAATGTGCTATGAGTTACACAATATATTTCTTATGAATAGCTTACCAACTTTAAATCTATCCTTGACTCCCAGGTGCAATATACACAAACACACAATATACACACAGAAAATGCATTTTACCTATCAATTCATTAAGAATTAAGTACATAGAACAATACAACAATACAAAGGGTGACAAACATTAACGTCTTATTTTTACATCAGAGAAGAGCAAGACATTCTTCTGTGATAACCTACACTGGGAACCAGATGGAGACATCAGAGATTAGGCTCATAGTTTTAGAAAGGCATCGCTACATTGGAGAGTGGCATTTTTGAAAGACCAGAAGCAATTAGAACATTTGTTGGCCTGTGTTTTGGCATTTGGGTTGTTGTCAAAGTGAAGAGCATAGACACAGAAGGAGGAGGAGGATCTTCACAGTTTTCTGAATCTCTTTCTAAGCTGATCCTGAGGCGGCAGCCAACCCTGTACGTGGTGAACCTGCTCATCCCCAGCTGTTTCCTCATCACCCTGGACCTCTTCAGCTTCATCCTCCCCCCACAGAACGTGGACCGCTCCGCCTTCAAAATGACTCTCATCCTGGGCTACACCGTCTTCCTGCTGCTCATGAACGACCTGCTGCCCGTCACAGGAAACACCATACCACTCATGAGTAAGCTGAACCGTGTCCGCCAATGGGGTTTAAAATGGCACAAGCCTTTAGCAACAGGCTAGCACAAAATAGCAAATAACATACGACAAAAATTCCAGAGGTGTCTTCGCCTGGGAGGGAAAAACCAAGAACATTCCTGTCCTCAGTCTAAACTTTCAGAGCTGTCCTGTCATTGGAGAAAAGATTCCATAACTTCACCTGAGAGGAAAATTCAAGTCTTCTGTCTTCTCTCAGGAAGACTACATTTGTAAAATAGCTGCATCAGTTTCTGCACCATAAGGCTGTAATACTGTGAATGTGTTCACCTCATGAACTGATTTTTTTCCCAGACGTGTTTTTCTCTCTCTGCCTGGCACTAATGGTAGCTAGTCTTCTGGAAACCATCATCGTCACCAACCTCTTGCACAACTCAAAGGACTACAGAGCTGCGCCACGCTGGCTTCGAGTCCTCGTCTTAGAGGTCATGGCACGACTTGTCTGTCTTACCCAGAAGAAGCCAGATGCCCAGGTCATTGTGATTCACAATCAAGGTATGTGTGTTTCATAAATGTGTGTTTCAAATGAAATAACAAGGGTTCAGTTTGGCTGGAACCATCCACTCCTCTCTTTGAAGGAAAGCAATGACTGGTACCAGTGATGTAAACAGGTAAATGTCAATTTTTAATTCTATCTGTAATGTGCCTTTCATGCTGGGGGTATTGTCTTGTGTTGCTGTCATAAGAGAGACATACCAAGACAGAAATACCAAGAGAGACCAACAAACTCAACAGTGAGTCTATGCCATGTAGTGGCTTGGTCAAGGACCACCTGTTTTGAATGGATGAAGCTGCTGCACAACATGCAAAACAGCCGTCCACAGAGGATTACCTTTGCATGAAACTCCACAAAGACAATGACTAGCCCCTACCTTCTTTTGATACACTGGTTTGTGAACTAAACGCTAGTGAACAAAGGTTTGTTACCTCGCAAACACACTGATAACGATAACCACCCAATAATGGTTCCTATCAAGTTCGTTTGGTTTGTCTTCAGAAAACCATTCTCCCGTCTTTTTGCCTTGTTTAATGATCATGTCATTACAGCTTTCATGCACACAGTGTAAGTATCAAACCAAAGCCATCCATCCATAGGCTAGAACACCACTAGCTGTAGATGAGTGTCTATCACAGGGGTGGGCAATTATTTTCCCCAGGGGGCCAAATGAGCAACTGAAAATATTTTGGAGGGCCGGGCCAAAATGCCGAACTGAATTATGCATAATAAGAGTAAGAGTGTATGTTATTATTTGGCAATTCAAATGTGATGTTAGCTTTCAAAAATATAATTAATCAAATTGAATTTCCAAAATGATAAACAAAATGTAACATTTGACTCATTTTCATTCACATTAATAACAAAGGGCATTTTGAGTTTCATATACTTATGAAACAAGGATTTTCTTAGCTTTCTAAAGACATCACATCATCTTTGTAGCCAAAATAAACAAGACAACAAGTCACTGATCTGTGTAACTGTGTAAAGAAAATTGTCCCAGTTTTGTTGCCTTTTTGACTTTATATGCCTACATCAATGGTCCCCAAACTTTTTAGGCCTAAGACCACCAACCTTTGCCTTGGTGAAGGCAAGTTCTACCTATTGAGGCGTTGAGTAAAAAAGACTGTCCAGACTCCAAACTGTACTTACAGCTTATCTTTGTATTAGGCCTTGTTGTAATTGAATTAAATCAAACACTTTGGTCCAGCTTTCAAATTGATGTGTCCAAGAACACATTTAACCAGGGGTTCTCAATTATATAAATTATCAATCCATCTCAAACTATAATTTTTCTAAATTATTTCCACAGCCCATATAGAACCACAGACAGCAATTATTTTATTAGTTCAACGCTGAAACTATGTGTCAGATTTCATCTTCATATCCAATTTGAAATCTCTGTCTGTCTGCAATACCGCTTGCGGCCACTACGCAACTTTGGCGCTCTCAAACTTGCCATGCATACACAGTAATAGAAAGCGCACGCAGCATCTACCGTTTGGGCAAACCAACAGGTGTTTTTCGCCTGGAAGTCTCTAGATATCTGGCACCTTATTCAATTTCAAGTTCAATTTCAACACTTCAGCTGTGTTCAGAGATATTTTCTGACTATGGTATTCCGAAGTCCTTAAGAAAACAGTTTGAAAATGAAAATGATTTTTTTGTAAAAAAAAAAAATTCGAATTATCATGTAATCTTTCGCGGGCCGGTCAGAATCACCCGGAGGGCCGTATTTGGCCCGCGGGCCGTACAATGCCCAGGTATGGTCTATCACATTCCAGCAGCAGCAGCAGCAGCAATGCTTTGAACATACTAGATAAAACTGTTTTAAAACCTACCCTTTGTCCCTGTTCTAGTGGATCTGCAGCCTCCACGGCAGGCAGGAAGTAACACGGCTGCTGAAGACCTGCATCAGGAGGCTCTCTGGAAGCTGGAGAGAGAACTGCACGCCATCCGACACCAGATGGAGAAGAACATAGCAACCGACCAGAACACAGAAGACTGGATTCACATTGGCCGAGTCTTGGATCGGTTCTTATTCTGTGTCTATCTGCTCTTCATCACCATCAGCTTCATCACTATATTGGTCATATGGACTCGCTGGTATCAGTTGTAGAGATGACACAGACCAGGGCTGTAGGATGGGCTCTTTGTAATAATATAATCATTTTTTAGGTCCACCGCTGCCACCACGCAGGGCAGTCATATAATGTTTTCTCCTGTTTCATTTTTCATTTTGTTGGCTCATTGTTATAGTGTAGAGACTACTGATTCTCTACATTTAGTATTGTTTTTCAAACATATTCTTGCCTTTAAATATTAATCCTTTATTTTATAGATACATGCATATCAAAACCCAATTATTTGCCTTCACCTTAAGTCCTGGTTTCTGTTTTAGTTTTCTTTTCTTCTCTGTGTTTTCTTTAGAATGCATTGTTTTAAATTGCTCTGTCCGAAATTACTTGGTTTTTAATACATATTATTCGACCTCAATATAATCTTATTATCTATTTTAAATGTATTATCTTTTTTTTTGTATTCTATATTATCCTATCTTCTGCAATTCATTAGCACTTCTATAACTTTGTATTATTGTTGTTGTGATTGTCTTTACTAAGCACCTTGAGAAATCTTTGTATTATAAAGTGTGTTATACAAATCAAATCCACCAGCCTCCGGCCACGGTGGCTACGGCCGAACACCACCCGTGGGAATATCCCTTACCTACCCCACTCGCACTCACACTATATTGCTTAATTATTTCTCAGAACTTTGTGAGTCAATGGCAAGTACATTTATACAGTGAAGCTCACACTGTTGCTCATATATACAGTAGATGTACATTTAACAAAATGCTTATATTTAGCCCAAGAATGTATCGGTTATTAAGTCACATTCAACCTCATATTCGCTTGACAGGCTGCAAAACCACAGAACATAACTCACAGGTACTGCTTCACACACATCTGTGTACAGCTGTCACATCCACAAACGTTAGTTAGTTATTTCATTTTCACTCAGAATGAGATATACAACAAACGTTTTAGTCCGTTGTTGCCAGAAATGTTATAATTCAAGATAACACACTTTTCTTCTCATTTCACTTAATTCTTTCTTATTCCATCTAGTGTATATAAGGCCTATCATTTGTGCTTGTGGGCCCTAAGCCTCTTGCTTCATACTGCTTCCACCATCATATTGTAATTTAAAGAAGCTCATTTCAATTAGCATCTAGTCTAATAGTAAATCTGAATATAACAGTTTGATATTTTTTTTAATTATTATTACCATCTCTATATATTTGTGTGTATATCTGAACATGTTTAATAGTTGTGTGAAATCAGAGTTGCAGAATCACAACAATTTGTAGAGTTTTATGGCATTTGTTGATTAAATGCATCGATTACGGTATGAAAAACAATGTGTTGAACAAATGTGACCAGTGGTTTGTGGGTGTTAAGCTGAAAACGAGATGTAAGGGGTGAGTAGGTTGAATGTATGAGGATGTATCACACCTTACATCAACATGTGATTAAACATGTAACCTTCCTGTATGTAGCAAATGCTTAAGGGTCTTTGTTGAGCGTTTGTCAAAAGTTTATATTATCAGGACCTCCAGAGTCCTGGGTGGAGTCATAACCGGTCTTCCCTGTTTCTATTATGCACATGTGCTTTTGTTCTTGTTTTGCTTTGCCATGTGCTTTGTTTGTTAACAGATTGCATGTGCTTCTGACCCTCACCAGTTACCTGTTATCACCTTATGTGTTCCACCTGCATTTGGTTTAGTGACTAAACTCAGAGTAAGTGGTAAACCTCCTAATAGAAGAGCCAGATGGCTTCATTCTTCTGCCAAAACAAAACCACAGGGCTCTGCTTTTAGGAGGTTTACCATTTACTTACCCATGTTTGTCACTTAACCACGTACTTGAAATATCCCCCCGATCTTTACATCTTGCTTGTGACAAAAAACATCATAATAAAAGTCAGTTTCATACTCACAATAAGGCCCAATTTACACACATGATTTTGCGATGTCGGCAGAGCCGACATCAGTACACCGACAGTTTTTTTCAGCGTCTAAACTCAAATTTAACTGTCGGTGTACAGATGTCGGCCGAATTTCAGCCGACAGCCCCGTACCATTCGCCCGACAGCCCAGCGGGAGTCCCCGACATCCCCAAAGTGCGTGTTAACGCGACCCGACATCTCAAGGCATATTAGCATAAAACGGATCTTCAATTTTGCGAATGTTCGTCATTACATGAACTTAAAGAACATTGTTTTGCAATACTAGAAGAATAGTAGATAGATTGGTGTTCTGTTATCATTGAATGGAAGCCAAATCTGTAATGGTACAATGTGCTCAAAGTAACGGCAGGATTTGACGAATAATCCAGGTAGGTTATGAAATACTATCGATTTTATGCATACACATGTTGCTTTGAATCTGTCAGTTAGTGGGTCAATTGTATTGCATCATTCAATACTAACAAACTAAATAACAAATGCCAGTATTACTAAACATATCTTCTCCCTTTCTCTTTCTCTCTCTCTCCTTCCATAGCCTATAAAAAAATAAAAAATTAAAATAAATATTTCATCTGTGTGTGTGCAGGTTGCAAGTTGCAGGCAGTGTATGTTGCTCTGTGAAAGAGTGCTATAACAGATCTCGGGTGTGACATGCAGCTGTCCTCACTCACCAGACCTAAAAAAGAAAACTTACGACTGATATCTCCATAAGTACCCTCCCAAACTAAATAACAAATGCCAGTATTACTAAACATATCTTCTCACTTTCTCTTTCTCTCTCTCGCTCTCCTTCCATATCACAAAATAAAATAAAAAATATTTCATCTGTGTGTGCAGGTTGCAAGTTGAAGGCATTGTATGTTGCACTGTGAAAGAGTGCTATAACAGATCTCGGGTGTGACATGCAGCTGTCCTCACTCACCAGAACTAAAAAAAAAAGAAAACTTACGACTGGTATCTCCATAAGTACACTACCAAACTAAATAACAAATGCCAGTATTACTAAACATATCTTCTCCCTTTCTCTTTCTCTCTCTCTCTCTCTCTCTCCTTCCATACCATATTACTTATGCCTATAATAACACTGATAAAATAATAACTGATAAGCCATATTGCCTACTGTTAAATCCACTACCCAAATGTATCTCCCTATCTGTTTCTGAAATTGATGTCTACTAACATAAATGTTCTCTCTCCCTACTGTAAAAGACGGTACTTTTCCCGAACCAAAAAGGGACCGGGCCGTCTGGAAGGCTTCGAGTGAATTCTTCTCTCGCTTTGATTTGCTGAAAACGTAACAGTTTATTAAAACATCTCTCTTTTTAATACCCCTTATCTGACTCCATTTCTTGTCTGACCGCACTCTTTGAGGAGCTCAGTCTTAGCTCCGTATTTCTAATGCATATAAATACCGGGTTTGGTAGGCTGATCTCCAACTCAATTATTTGTACACCTATCGTCTGTAATATGAAATCCTCCCTTACTTTTTAATAACTGGTTTTGTCTCGGACTAATGTCGCTTAGGATAATGCCACAGCTGATTGACATACCCACGGCACTATTCTGGATCTAACTCAGAGGCCCTTTACTGCTGCTACGGGACCTTGCAGCTTGATAGTTGACGTGGTCCAGGGACGGGTGCCTGACTGTAGTACGATCCCGTATAACCATTCAATCCAGAGCAGAGGCTGTTCGGTAAGCCACCACTATACAATACCACTAGCAGTTCACTATAGCATGTCTAGCCCAGTTGAGGATAGCCAGTTGCCTCACAGGTTTACGCTTACGGCCACTGTGGGTCTGGAGCCACCTCTAGTTCGACTTCTGTGGAAACACCGTACCTGAGAGTACTTCTCTTAGTTAAGAATTTCTTAAGAGGGCAAAGTGGGTCAGAATATAATAATTTATTATAACAAGCACAAGTTACTTAATTACAGTACATCCAATCAAGTATGAAAATGAAGAACTAAAGCTAACCTAAAGAATACTTAGTCTAAAATACTACATGAAACATAAAAACACTTAAAGAACATGAACATACCTAGCTGCTGCGAAATGATTACTCACACGTGTGTGAGGGAGATCTGAAGACAGAATGCTCCAAGAGCTTTGTCTGTCTTACCCTTGAGTACCCATTTTCGTCCTGCATCATGTTTCTCAAGATGAGATTCACACATTAACAACCAAATGGAAGGAGTTCTCTCCCCCAAAATGGTGAACCCCCCTCTATTCAGGGGCATCTTCGCCCTCTCACAGAGGCCAAAATGATCAAGTCTCTGTTAACTATGTTTTCCTTAATATATACAGCTGTAGAACTGAGACCATTTTCCCACTCAGATTGAGACCATTAAAATGGTCCAAACATCATGCAGAAATCACTTTCTAATATCACATTGAGTTTGACCCTCTCATCCTCATTGTCCTGTTCCTAGTTTGACCTCAGCACGGAAAATTACACCGAGACAAACAGGAACAGAGATCTGAGATAAGAGTCTCTGCAGGGGGCTGGGAAGATCAACACAACACCAGCACAACAGGGCACCATAAAACAACACCCAGCCCCACCAAATGAATTAATTAACAGAGGAATAATGCCATCTGTGATTTTCCACTTCAAAGAGCCATTTCTTCCTTACACCCTTATAGCATGTTCCAATCGCTGATGGAAGTGGAACTATTGCTCCTCACCCCCACCACTCCGCATCTACGCACATGGACAGCTGAACTCTACCCACTCACTTTCTTCCTTTTCTTTCCCTTTTCTCTCCCTACTAATCAAGACTATCTCCGCTATGGGAAACTGCTGTAGTCTCTCCACCTGGTCTACCTGGAGAAACCCTCGGCCAATCGCACCCACCGCCACTGCATTGCCGTACACCTACTCTACCCAATACCCTATGCTAGCATTTACAGTATATACAATATACATTATTGCCAACACTGAAATGTTTCTCTGTCCCTCCATCCCTTACCCCTGTAACAGTAACCCTATTGGTACAGTAATCTGGTCTTGTCTGACTATTACCTTACTATGTCCAGCGACCAAATGCTGGCTGTGTATAACCCGTAAGCTTTCTTTCCCCTTCTGCCACACAACCCTCCCCCTTCCCCCCTTCCCACCTTCCTGTCTCCACCCGGCCGACCTCAAGCAGATGGGTCCCCCCTTATGTGCCGTGGTTCTGCCTAAGGTTTCTTCCTGCCTAACAGGGAGTTTTTCCTTGCCCCTGTTGCCATTGTGCATGCACTAAGGGGGTTTAGGCTCTGGGCTCTGTTAAGCGATTGTATTGTTATGGCTATACAAATAAAATAAAATTGAATTGAATTGAATTAAAGATGGCATTATCTTCAGGCACTTTACAAGAACCAGGCCGAGTGCTTGGTTATCTAAAGTTGTTGTTTTAAAGTTCATTTTTTTCACGGGCGTCCTGAGGAACTTCCTGCGGTGTGTAAAAACCTTGTGTAAATTGGGCCTAAGCAATGTCATGTGGATTTATTATCTTGACCCTGACATATTGTAACAGTAAATTACAACAAGTGAAATTAAGAAGCATTGTTTTAGAAACATCATGCCATCTAATCCGTCTAAATCTAATATATTGTATTATTTCATATTATGTTAAAATAATGATGCAAGTACTACCAAGTTTCTGTCTTTGTCAGTGTGTGTTTATCATACATGCATGTATGAGTAAAGTCAGTCTGCCGGAACACCTGCATTAAAGTCCATTCCTATTCTATCCTATGCATGTTTGCATCTATATGTCAGGTGTATGCTTACATATTTTACTTAACCATATTTTGACGTAAGTTTAGAGTAGAGTTTGGAACAAAATATTGTGTCAAAAATTATCACATTAGTCACACACACATAAATCACATAAGTGGCAGATATGATGATCTAAATCGATGGATGCTTTATTGATCCTGAGGGAAATGTAAGAATTCATTGACTCACATTGTTTAGATAAAGTTACCTCCAAGGGTTCTTAACCTTTCACAGTTTTTCAATTTTACACTTTGAATCTGCTTATTTGAAGTGGACTGCTGTGACCGCACAGTCCCTCCAAAGCCAAAACAAATGACTCACTCTGATTTGTCTATGCAAAGATAGGAGTTCCTGAGTACATATTCTCAGACTGAGGACTGTCTCAGACAGCGTCAATGTATCTACCACACTGAATGCAGGTCCAATGGCTGCACTAAATGTATACAGCAAAGAGGTAAGATAAGTACTTACCAGCCTTAATGATTAATCTGGTTGCTGTTAATTTCATTGAGAGTACATTCACCTGTCTCCTGTACGCAGTTAATGTGAATATAAATCCAGTCTTGCATGAAATTCACATCGTTACACATTTATGAATTATGTATTGCAGAACCAAAAGATATGGACAAAAATCTCCATCACAGTTATGGTGTATGGCTTCATCACACAAGGTAAGGAGTATATGTATACTGTATGTATATGTATATGTATATGTATATGTATATGTATATGTATATGTATATGTATATGTTTAAGTATATGTATATGTAAATGTATATGTATATGTATATGTATATGTATACTGTATGTATACAGTATGTATATGAAACATATTTATAACCTCTTCTTGATGTACATGCTCTTAAACTGTAAACACAACGTTGGTAATCTGGATTTCACATCCGTCTGTGCAGCTCTGTTTGTGGAGCCTGGGGTGACATTAAACTGCTCTGAACCGACCACCGGGTCCCTCCTCACTGCTTTGAATCAGAGTATATTCACCATGGCAGCCGTGCGTCCGGTCAACAACCTGCACACCATCACTAACGTCAGCATATTCTTCACACTCTATGGGATTCTGGGAGTGGTGAGTGAATGCTATAACATTTTATTCATAGTGCCAAAACAATACAATTGCTTTAAGATAGAAATTTACAACAACTAATAAATTAAACTGACTGACTTACCTACGTGTGAGCTGGAAATAGGTGTAGGAAGCCCATGACGTACTCTGTGTTGGATGCCCATGACGTACTCTGTGTAACCTACTCTTAGCATGATGCATGTAGGATGCCCATGACATACTCTGTGTAATATATTCCACGCATGCTCTGTTTCAGCAATGCTGAGTAACTCTACGCTTGTTTGCTCATGTGTTTTTTCAGGATGAAAAGGCGCAGATTCTGAAAACCTTAATCTGGTTCTCCATGGTGCGTTGCTTGTCAAAGTAAAATACACTGTATTTCCATATTTAGTCAATTAAGACAGTCCACACTGGTTATACCCAGGTCACGGCAATTCAGATTGGACCTTCTTCGCAACCCGGGACAATATGAGATACAGTCTGTATGTGTATTTTTAAAGTATATTTAGTTTTTAAGCTTTGTATCATCATAATATAAACCTCCAGTTTTGTTAAGACATACTTTTCAGAATTATGATTGTTAGCCGCCCGGGTTGTGTCATTCCTGCCAAAGTCAATCCATGACTGACCCAGGTCAAGAAGCAATGAAATAACCCATGTCAACCCTTTCATACTAGAAATAGGTTTTCTCTGGAATGACAGGGGTAATAATTGTCATGGTAACTAACACCATAATAAAAAAAGAGGTGTCATTGAGTACTGATAACAGTAATATGACATCATTATGCCATTGGACACACTATCATGACAGTAAACAACAGCATATGACATCATCCTTGTTATGTCTTGTGGTGGAGGGTGTATGTAACCATCCTGTCTTTTTCTGGGCTTTGA
This sequence comes from Sprattus sprattus, assembly GCF_963457725.1. Lineage (NCBI taxonomy): Eukaryota > Metazoa > Chordata > Actinopteri > Clupeiformes > Clupeidae > Sprattus > Sprattus sprattus. The sequence continues at coordinate 34,685,223 of NC_137921.1, read as the reverse complement.
ATGCCTAATTCTGCTGCTGTGACACAGACATGGGAAATAGAGTTTTTGAGTTGGGATCCAGTTGAGTGTGGGGCCTCATCCATCACCCTACCAAGGAATAAGTTCTGGGTGCCTGACATCGTCATCGATGAATTGTGAGTTACTTTGCTGTGTAATTAATATAAATGATTTAGTTTGTTCTTATATAAAATTGACTATAGTTATTCTGGTAAACACTAGGTAATGGGGTAATTGAGGACTTTAATAGTAATACTGTTATATAATTTCAAAACAACTGTTACATACATCTTTATCGCTATTATACATTATACATATTATGTATATTTGAAACTTTAAACCTAGTCATAACTATTAGCAAAGGAACAACTTTCAACATGTATGTTAAAGCAATTGTTCAGCAACCCAGTTGATTAGGTATTGATGACGTGGTTCTGAAGAGAATTGCTTTATGGGGTAAAAGTCTTTTTTGGAGGTAGAGGAGTCGTTTAGCAATTGTAAGGTTGCCAGTTCAATCCTGACGCCTCCTCACCAACGTCAAAGTGTCCTTTGGCAAGGCCCTGAACCCCCAACCACTCCCGATGTGCAGGTTGGCAGCTTAGATAGTAGCCTCTGCCATCGTTGTATGACTGGGTCTGTGGCATGCATATGTCATGCTTTGAGTGCTTTTTGGGTAGAAGAGCATTATATTAATGCAGTGTGTTTACCTTCTGATGACTCTTCCTGTTCAGTGTGGATGAGAACAATGCACCGGAGACCTTCTACGTCTCGGTGAGCCACACTGGGGTCGTAGTAGATCAATTGCCAGTGGAGGTAATCAGCTCCTGTAATTTGGACATCTACAAGTTTCCTTTCGACATCCAGAACTGCTCCTACACCTTCAACTCCTGGATACACCATGGTGAGATGCCCAGGTGTTTTAGTCATCAGTCTGACCAGTAATTCACTGAAAAATAAGGTTAATAGTGGGGATGGTTTAAATGGGTGCTGTCTGAAATATCTAACATACATAATCTAATAACTAACAAATGACAGCACGGTAATTAAAAAAGTGAAAGTAAACAGGCAAAAAATGTAAGTCATTTTGTAATGATTTAGGAGGGGGTGATAAATAAGTAGTAAACTTTATTTTCTTGTGTGCCTGCAGCTGATGAACTTCAGCTCTCATTTGGAAAGCAGGTGGAGGAGATGTTCAACAGGTCCAAAACGGTCATAGCCACCAAGGGGGAGTGGGAGCTAATAGACATGAAGGCCTACAAGCATATTTTAGTCAACTTCGATGAGTCCACACGTGATCAACTCACCTACTTTGTAAGCTCACTCTACCGACTAAAACACATACAGTATATTTGTTAACCTTTTGTTTCATTAGATAAATGTTGTGTGCAACTGTACCTGTTATTTAAATACAAGTTTGTTTGTTTGCTTGTGTGTTTGTTTGTTTTTTAGATTGCCCTCAGGCGGCAGCCAACCATGTACGTGGTGAACCTGCTCATCCCCAGCTTCTTCCTCATCACAGTGGACCTCTTCAGCTTCCTCCTCCCCCCACAGAACGTGGACCGATCCGCCTTCAAAATGACTCTCATCCTGGGCTACACCGTCTTCCTGCTGCTCATGAACGACCTGCTGCCCGTCACAGGAAACACCATACCACTCATCAGTAAGCTGAACCGTGTCCGCCAATGGGGTTTAGAATGGAACAAGCCTTTTAGCAATAGTCTAACATAGGGTAGGAAACATCATTTAACAAGAGCAAATTTCCACCTGTCACCTCAATCTGGACTTCTACTGTCTCTCTAGATGTGTTTTTCTCCCTGTGCCTGACTCCAGACCATTCTCATCACTAAAATCTCCTGTCTCTCTAGATGTGTTTTTCTCCCTGTGCCTGACTCCAGACCATTCTCATCACTAAAATCTCCTGTCTCTCTAGATGTGTTTTTCTCCCTGTGCCTGACTCCAGACCATTCTCATCACTAAAATCTCCTGTCTCTCTAGATGTGTTTTTCTCCCTGTGTCTGGCTCTGATGGTGGGCAGCCTCCTCGAGACCATTCTCATCACTAACATGCTATGTGGCTCCATTCGTGACCTCCCTCTGCCGACCTGGATAAGAGTAATTTTCCTAAACTGCCTTGCACCACTAGTCTGCATGGGAAAGAAAGGTAGCGAAGACACTCCTTCTCAAAAACAAGCTACTGAAAAGCAAAAAAAATAAACAGTTTTTTGGTGACTGACACACATTTGTAGGTTCAGACAACAATAAGCAAGAAAATGATAAGCAGAATAGCTTGGAGTCTGTAGAGTCTGTGTAGACTGTTGATTCACATACATTATGATGGAAATGTTACAAACAAATCAGTTTTTGAGTATAAAGTGTCATTTTAATGTTTCATAAGCCTTTTATTTATAATTTATAATGCATTAACTATGAATTAAATCAACAGAAAGCTATGGCGAGAACCCCACTGTTCCCTCAAAGGCAGAGAGTCAGCATGGAAACGGAGACGCTAAAGAGTCCCAGACCGAAGACCCCAGCCTGCTGGAGGTCAAACACCTGGGAGATCCCGACCTGCTGGGGATCAAAGGCCTGGGAGAAGAGCTACGAGACGTCCAAAGACAGCTGGAGAAACCCGACACAATGGACCAAAGTGCCAAGGACTGGATCTGCATTGCACTGGTCATTGACCGCTTCTTATTTTGTAGTTATGTCATCTTTCTCCTCTTCAGCTTCATTACTATATTGGTGATTTGGAGTTCCATGTACGGTGAATCCCACGATCACTGAGCTGTATCTGTCAGTGAGGGTAGCCCTAACCCGAATCGATGTTATGAACTACAGTACAGGTCATGATCAAGAAATCACTTAGGATATTAAATCAAGCTATAATGTTTCCTGCGTATCCATTAAATTATATCCAAATAGGCTATTAATGTTATAGTAACAGTGATAGTAAGAGCACATCTATACAATTAATACTGCTATATAAATAACAACTTGCTTGCTAGATAGCTGTTTTAGTCGACCACAAATTATAATGGTAACATGCAACTGTAGTCTTTGTGAAACAGTCGTTCCTAACATTTGTATCCACACAGATAATTTGTTCATTACAGCTGTAAGGTAGTTGTCTCGACATAATTTTACATGTTAATTGTTCAATGAATCAATCAATCATTCAATGCGTTCTGTGGTATGTGAATAAAGGGGAAATAAAACTTGAAGCATTTGATTCACATTTAATCTGGCCTTTGTTGAAAATACTTCACATTTAAGACATAGGTTTGACTACACTCTACAACCCTCACATTTACAACTTCATCTTTTCTTGTTACATTTATTTGTCTTAATGGCTACTAACAGGCGGAATGAATAAATACAAAACAACAATGTCTTACAATGAGAACGAATATTACACAACTTCTTACACTAGATTGCATTTATTTTGAACATGACATTCACTCTTTCCCTTTCTCATCCCTGTCCACCATAATCACCTTAAAGGCACTATGAAATATAACGTATAAGAAGAATGCACATCTTATCCTATGTCATTCAGCGTGACCAAAGTAAACTACAGTTAAAGGCACCCAGTGCAACTTTCGAGGCTTAAAAATAAACATTCAATTTCTAGTCTTTTTTACACGTAGTAAGTTTCAAGGAATGTCTTTTATCGTTGTTGCAAGTAAACGTATAATAGGTGTGATAATGTATAATCAGCCGGTCAGTATCGGAAAATAAATCCCTTCAGGACGATACAGGCTGGCTGTCAGGGCTTACTTTTCGAGAATGACCAGCGGACTATACATTAGACCTCTCCTGTACATAGCCATTCATGCCATGATAGGCTTCACACACAAACTAATATCATTACATAAATGATGTACATTACCCAGTATGATTTTGGGACTGGTGAAGATTTAAAAATACATGAGAGGTTCGAAGACTGTATTTTTAACTTTCTCACTGTCTTTCTCAATTCAGCATCATTGGCAAAACTACTTTGGTGTTTTACCCCAAATATTCAAAGCTGTAAGCACCACAGACAATCTGCATACAATCTGGTTACAGAGGGGAGCATAAGGGGCGGTAGTGTTTGCTCAAATCACTCATACACACACACACACACACACACACACACACACACTAATACAAACGCACACGCATAACCCACGTTAGGGTTAAGGCTACAGAGGGGAGGATCGGGGGGGGTGTAAAGTTTGCTCAAATCACTCATACACACATACACGCACACACTTATACACACACACACACACACACACACACACAGACACACACACACACACACACACACACACACACACACACAAATACACAGACACAGACACAGACACAGACACACACACACACACAAACACACAGACAGACACACACACACACACACACAGACACACAAACACACACGCAAACCCACATTAGGGCTAGGGCTAGGGCTACAGAAGGGAGCACCAGTGTATGTAATGTTTGCTCAAATCATGGCACCTGGTCACTCATACGCACGCATACGCATAACCCTTCATGTCTGCCTCTGTCTAGTGCACAGTCTGAGTGATGTTCTTCTCTCCCCATGGTGCCACATACTCACCTCAGCACGTCCTGGAGAACCACCCGAAAGCCACAGGGAAACGCCGGGCAACCATTGCATTTGCTTGCTGTTTTTTTCCCCTGCGAAGCACCCAGACATTTGCATGACTACAAAACGTCTCTGTCACACTTTGGATTGCACTTGCAACACAGAGAAACAGACGCAAAACAGATGCATGGAAATTAAGGTGTCTGTCTTATTTGTCTATGGAAATGAGCTGTCATAGGAGTTGAGATGATGAAATTCTTAGGAGTGATATAAAAACAACAAACACAGATTGTATATCACTAAGCCCAAGTCAGAAGTTCTGTGGCAATGGTTTGCACACATCTATCAAAGGTAAAATTAAGTTCATCACAGTCAGGTTTTTATTAATAACTTTGTTACTGCTGTACAGTATCTGCATGTATATGTCTATTCATTCAGTGCCTGTGTGCATAACAATCTTCTTCTAATATTTTATCTACCCGATGGCTGAACTGAATCAAATATGTCTATGCATTACAGGGTCAAAAATGGAATAGCTGTTACAGAGTACCCGTGTCCATCTGTGGTCTTTTTGTATATGGTAAGATAGCATTTATGTACTGTGGTTTAAATGGTATATTTATATGGTATAAAGAAAGATTATTCCTGACTGTTTTCTTATGATGTTGTGTACTCTTTCCAACCGGTTCCTCTTGTCTGGCTTTTACTTGCATTAGTTTACATTTCTATTTCAATATAAAACGTAAACAGCTAAATAAAACTACTCCAGTACGAATAGTACTGTAGCTAACTAATACACATAGATAGATACAGAAGTAAATTAGTACTTACTAGTACAGAAATACTGGGAAACTATTTCCTCCGCCTTTAAATACTGAACTCTTAGTTTCCTTAGCTTTGTACTTGAATTCTGTGGTGACTTTAAACAGCTTTGTGCTTGAATCCTGTGGTGACTTTAAACAGCTTTGTGCTTGAATCCTGTGGTGACTTTAAACAGCTTTGTGCTTGAATCCTGTGATGACTCTAAACTGCTCGGAGCCAACTACACAATCTCTCCTTGCTGCCTTCAATGCCAACATCTTTAAACTGAACGCTGTGCGTCCTGTGAACAACCTGCAAACGCCTACCAACATTAGTATATACTTCACCCTCTTTGCCATCTTAGGCGTGGTGAGTTTCAACAAGAATTCTGTCTTTATGTGAGATTATTCAGATGCCGTTTGCATTGATTTTATGTAGAGTTTTGTAAACAACGTGTTCGCTTGTTCGCTCATAAACTTATGCATGTTTATTTTTCAGGACGAAAAAGCCCAAGTACTCGAAACATTTATCTGGCAGTCATTGGTAAATGTTTAAAACTCATGAACTTGACCTTCTTTAATATTTAACTACAGTTTTATAATAATAATAATAATAATATAAATAACAAATACTAAAACTAAAGTGTTGTTTTGTGTTACATGAAAATATGGTTGGGGTTACTTAAAACCTTACAAGAGCTACGGCCCATAATGTCAGTCTCTAGATGATGAGATTACAGCAATGCACCAGCTTTTATATTATCTGTAGTTAGTTGTGTTTGAGTTATGGGAGACAGATTTAATTGAGTAATAACTGTACTTGGCAGACATGGAGGATCGAGTTCCTGAGCTGGGACCCTGAGGAATGTGGAGCCTCTGCCATCACAGTGCCCAGGAAGAAGCTATGGATGCCAGATGTGGTGATAAATGAATTGTGAGTAGGCTATAGAATCAGGAATAGCAATAGAAAAGCTACTTTATTGAAATGGTACATGTTCGTCTACAAACTCAGGCTAATTATGTGTTAAATATTCAACTAGCTGTCATCTAACCCTGATCCTAACCACTACCCCAAAACTAAGTCTTCATGTAGTCTTCATTTTAAACTGGCTGTTGATATGGTATGCTGATTCTAGAATGCACAACGTCTAAAACATAAGAGAAAGTTAACTGTTAATGGCATGATATTATAAAGAAATAAAATAGAAGTGAATTGTAAATGAAGTTGGTCCAATGGATCAATAGAAAATAATTGGTCGGTTGATTGATCAATTGAACCCTTTGGACTCAACCTGTATGGCTTACCTCTTCTGCTTGTGTAATTGGAGCGCAGTGTGGATAAGAGCAAGGCCCCTGACACGCTGTACGTGCGGGTGAACCACACGGGCTACGTGACCGACGGGATGCCTGTCGGAGCGAAGACCTCCTGCAATCTTAACATCTACACCTTCCCCTTTGACATCCAGAGGTGTTCGTACACCTTTAACAGCTACATGCACAGCGGTGAGCCAACTGCCATACACCTGAGGGAGCCTTAAACCCAACATCGCTGAGAGATAGTTAGCCAACCCCACACACTTTCACGTCAGTATGGTCTGGTCAACATTCAATATTTTTCTCGATGTTGTTTCCCATTACTGACTATTTTAAATCTTAAATGATTTGTGAATAGACTGATGTAAACAATAAGTAATGATCGTTCAACTTGTTCCTCTCTGTCTCTCTCTGGCATCATTGGCATTACCTATCACAAGTGGTTGCCAAACCACCTGGAATATTAGAGATGTATTGATGATAGACACAATAAGTGGTTGCACTATCGATCACTGTGACTTAATCTGGCATACGTCCCCATCTCCCCCCTGTGCAGCTGCCTCTGTGCGCTTGTCCTTCGGGAAGTCGGTGGAAGCCATCCTGAAGCGCTCCAACGAGCTGATGGAGACCATGGGGGAGTGGGAGCTGCTTGACATGTCGTCTTACAAACGAGATACAGACAGCTTCGGCAGCACTGCCTGGGACCAGCTCACTTACTACGTGGGCACATTATACACCACTGCTGAACACACCTGTCATACTTTCTTTGGATTGGTTCCCATTAGACTATCTACAGATGTTCAGATTATAAACACACTTTATTTGGATGGTCCCCTATAGACTATATACAGATGTTCAGATTATAAACTCACTTTATTTGGATGGTCCCCTATAGACTATCTACAGATGCTCAGATTATAAACACACTTTTTATGGATGGTCCCCTATAGACTATCTACAGATGTTCAGACAATAAACACACTTTTTTTGGATGGTCCCCTATAGACTATCTACAGATGTTCAGATTATAAACACACTTTATTTGGATGGTCCCCTATAAACTATTTACAGATGATTTTAAGCAAGCTATTGGCTGAAACTCTATTAACTACAATAGTTAAGTTTATGGCTAGTGGTTGGGTTTGTTTAAGGCGATGTTCAGTGAACAATAAGAAAGACTGAACTTCAGTTTCAACAAACCATCTGCAAAGTCTCTGTAGACGGACTATCCAAATAAAGTGTTTCCAACTAAAAGTGTTACAATGGATGGAATACAATACCTGAATAGTTAACGTCAGTAAAGAAGCGAGTGACACCTCACGTTGAAGTTCACTGAAAGGGGCCCAGATTTAATTAATTGTGAATTTAACATGAAAACACGAACTTTGATGTATTTGATTTGTATTCCATGATCTAAGGTTAAATAATGGAACTTAGAATAGAATCTCAGTGTCTGTGTTACACAGGTGTGACTCCTTTATGATTTGACTTTTGACCTCAGATTACCCTGAGGCGCAGAGCGACCCTGTACGTGGTGAATTTGATAATCCCCAGCTGTTTCCTCATCACCCTGGACCTCTTCAGCTTCATCCTCCCCCCACAGAGCGTGGACCGATCCGCCTTCAAAATGACTCTCATCCTGGGCTACACCGTCTTCCTGCTGCTCATGAACGAACTGCTGCCCGTCACAGGAAACTCTATTCCACTTCTGAGTACTTCTATTTGACAGAGATTGTCACTGAATTATTATCTGACAATATGCAGACATGATGGCTGGTAGCTAAACTATTGCTAACAACACCAAGGTCATGGGTTCCAGTATCCAGGGCGCACACATAGCCCACAGTACTGAAAATTTGCAATTTTTGAAGTTGACACGAGTAATAATGACAAATATGTCAAATGTGAAACTGTGAGTGGTACTAACTCCTCATTTTACTTTTTCCCCAGACGTGTTTTTCTCTATCTGCCTGGCTCTAATGGTAGCTAGTCTTCTGGAAACCATCATCGTCACCAACCTCTTGCACAACTCAAAGGACTACAGAGCTGCGCCACGCTGGGTTCGAGTCCTCGTCTTAGAGTTCATCGCACGTCTCGTCTGTCTCCCCCAGAAGAAAACCGACCAGGTCATCATTTTCCAAAATCAAGGTATCAGTTTGAACTGTTATGTTCACTTCTAACCACTTTCCACTGATAGCACATTCAGAGTTATTAGTTGTATCCACATTTTTTGTTGCTTATATGTTTTTAAAGTTGCTTTGGACTGAAGCGTCTGCCAAATACCATAACCATAATAAGAATGATTCCATTGACTTATTTTCACAGACAGTATTTTCACAGTGAAGACTCAACCTGGTGCACAGGCTGATGAAGAGGACACGTCCCTGGCTAAAGGCCCAGCAAGTGAGACCGTAGAGGAGCTGAGGAAAGTGAGCAGACAAATCCAAGACTTGCAGCAGCAGATCTCCAAGAACTCGGAGTCGGACCAAAAGACAGAGGACTGGATCCACATCGGCTACGTCATCGATCGTTTCCTGTTTATCCTCTACGGCATCTTCATCTCTGTCAGCTTCATCGCCATAGTTATCATATGGATCCACTCAAGCAACTATTAGTTCACAGAACACGCAAACTCACGATTCTCTGTGTCCCCTTATTTTTAGTTGCAATTCTTCTTTACAGTGTTTACATTATCAACATTATCTTAATTAACCAAGGAGGCAAAAAAAATAAACTCTTTAAAAGTTTATCACTCTTTAATAATATTTATATGACTTGATGATCTGGTTTGAATAAAACAAAAGGTTCCAACTAAATTATTTTAGATACATGTGTGATTGTGATTGTTATACAGGACTGCATATGTATACTGTCCATGTCATCAGTTATCATAAACGGATTAACTCTTACAACCCTCAGCTATTTTTTGCAGAATTTGTCTACCTTTTCTACGAAACTTCAAGCATCTTGGTCAATATAAGAGGTTTCCATAAATGCTACATGTTGTCACTTTCTGGACAGTCGGTGCTGCCATCATTTGAAAGGATATGACTCTTATAGGTTTTATATTAACCTTTATATTAGCCTTCATATTAAGGAAAACATAATTTTACGTCTATTAAATTGTTATACTTCTACACCAATCTCAAAAGATACTGATGTCATGGAGGCTACTTGGTCAAATATGTGTAGACAAGAAGGCTTTTAATCAGGTGGTATCAGAACCATGATTGTTGAGCACTATGACTTAGCAATGGTATATTATGGGACGACAGTGAACTTTGCTCAAGTTTTAAACACGACAAATACGGGCACGGTTTTTGATTGCATCAAAATATAATTATTGGCAGCCTGCACTGTGGCAGCAGGTAGGATAAGGACATTATCTCTTCATGATGAGTTTAGTTACCCATCTTACATGTCCAACTGTCCACCCCAGGATGACTGTGACAGTCCAACTGATTTGGGGACATTACCATTCTTTCGTCAACCTAGGTATAGCCTTACCTTAAGCTAAATTAAAGGTCTATAACCTACATTATATTTAAGTTTGTTCTGTTAATTACACTGCATTTGATGGATGTCGGTTGTTAAAATATAAAGCAAAATATTGGCCTCCCGTCTCGAACGACCCTTTTTGTAATATACAATTTCAAAAATGTTACTTTAGTAATAGGTTCTCCCCTATTATGTCTGTCCATGTCTGCATAACTGAAACTCAGACAAGTCTAACGCTAGAAAATATTGCCCCCTTGCAAACCTCAAATGGCCCCTCAGTGATTACACCCCACAGTCCTGATTGTTAGAGTTAATACAAAAACAAATGTTTCCGACTGATATTGTAATTCACATAAATATTTTTATAATCCATGAATGTCAACTGATTTATTGTATAATACATCTAAGTACTTTTAGATGTGAAGATTGTTCAAAACAGGCCAAAATACAAATCCACTGACACAAAATGCACTAACTCCACAATACTGCTCATCAATTAAAGGTGTAACATTATCTGCCTGCTGTTTGCAAAAAGGTGTAGATGGAAAAAAACAATCTGAATGCGATAGCACTGGTACAAACACAGGCCTACGAACACACACACACACACACACACACACACACACACACACACACACACACACACACACACACACAAGCACACACACACACACACACACACACACACACACACACACACACACACACACACACACACACTGCATGGACATAGCTGTGTCACAGAGGGAAAAATAACATTATGCTTGAGTTGTTACTGTAGGTGTTAAAAAAACACGCAGGCTTGTATGCAGCTGATGGTTTACTTAGGGAAAAGCAGTACCATCTGTCTTAGAAAGCCGTGTGACTTAAAATCAGAACAGGGGGCTTTATCAGATATTTGATCTGAAAAAGAAGCTAAATCAGAACAGGGGGTTTCGTCAGGTATTTAAAAAAAGAACGGGGAGCTTCATCAGGTATTTGATCTGCAACAGGAGCAAATGAGGTGAACTGAAGACATGCCTGTTATGATGGGAACATCTTGTGGGTACCTGTTCACATCCTGTGCGTTTTTGCTGACAGGTAAGTCAATAACTAAATAGTTTTGATTATTATTTTGAGATCTGAGGCAATTTGGTGGTTCACTTCTCATGTATGTATACTACATAGATGTATGTGAATAAGTGTGTACATGTACTGTGCCTTGCATAAGTATTCACACCCTTGGATGTTTTACCCTTTTTTACTTTTATAAATCAATCATGGTCAATATAAGTTGGCTTTTTTGACAATCACTTATTTTACATGACATATTTCTATTTAATTGGCATTACTGAGTAGAAATCTGTTTCCACTTGGACATTAAAGAGGGTTTTTTTGTAAATTATTTTGTCAAAAAAGCCAACCTCTATTGACCATGATTGATTTATAAAAGCAATAACAGGGTAAAACATTAAAGGGGGTGAATACTTATGCAAGGCACTGTATGTATGTAAGTATGTGGATAAGACCTGACTCGGAGTGGTTGTTCTTTGTAAGAACCAAAAGAGGGAGAGACTGGGGGCTTTATTCACTTAACTGGTATAGTTCGATCCTTATGAATGTCCCTTTGGCTGCCTCGTCTCCCTCAGTGTCTTTGTGTCTCTGCGAACTGACCTGTCGCGAGGGGCACAGCGGACCAACCCATGAATCACTCGACGATGTGTTTGACAAAAAGTCCTACAGACCAGCAGTGAACCTCAGCACTCCGACTATCACCAACATCTCTTTCACTCTCTATGCTGTGTTGGGTGTGGTGAGTAAAGACTCAACATCTCTTCACTCTCTAAGCTGTGTTTGGTGTGGTGAGTAAAGACTCAACGTCTCCCTCACTCTCTATGCTGTGTTGGGTGTGGTGAGTAAAGACTCAACGTCTCTTTCACTCTCTATGCTGTGTTGGGTAAAGACTCAATAACGTCTCTTTCCCTCTCTATGCTGTGTTGGGTGTGGTGTGTAAAGGCTGAATAACAGCGTGTACTTCAGTGGATATGCAGGCTTTCATACACGCTTCTGGGAGCTGCCGCCCACAGACGCCATAGGCTGTTTTATCATGCTGTGCCTTTATGGGCTGTTTTATCATGTTGTGCTTTCAAGGGCTGTTTTATCATGTTGTGCTTTCATGGGTGGGCTATCTGTGAATCTGCTGAAGGAGTCTGTGGGGAGTTTGTGTGCACCTCATGTGCAGGGCCACAGGAGGTGCTGTTTTTAACTTGTTGCCTTATCTCACCATATCTTTCCCACAGAATGAGAAAACTCAGATCCTCACTACATTCTTGTGGCTCAGACTGGTAAGTGCTGCACACACATTTCAGCGACGTGGTCTGTACAGAGTGTTCTTATTTCCTTTTCTGTTGCAGTATTGGTTCCATGAGTTTCTCATATGGGATCCCGAAAAATGTGATGGTGTCACTAAAATCTCCCTACCAGTGAAGGAACTCTGGACACCTGACATCATCATCTATGAATTGTGAGCTTCTCTGATCAAGTGTTTCATAGATGAGAGTGACAGGTGGCAGGCCTTACTCACGTGTGCATGTGTGTGTGTGTGTGTGTGTGTGTGTGTGTGTGTATGTGTGTGTGTGTGTGTGTGTGTGTGTGTGTGTGTGTGTGTGTGAGAGTGTGTCTATTTGTACATGTGCACCTGTGCGTGTGCGTTTGCGTGTGCGTGTGTGCTGCTCTCTGCCTACCTGTGTCAGTGTGGACGATGACGTCTCCCAAGCCTGCCCCTACGTGTACGTCAATCACACGGGACACATCCGCTACGACCGCATGCTCAGGCTCGTGAGTGCCTGCAACCTGGAGATCTTCAGCTTCCCCTTCGACATCCAGAACTGCACCTTCACCTTCGGTTCCTACATGCACACAAGTAAACACCATTAAAGCCTCCAAACCCCAAACTGTTTGCCAGAAACCAGCTATGCAGAATACCCTTCCCATGATTAATTAATTAAGTCAAGTCAAATAAGCTTTTGCCTTTACTACCGTTCCATATGTGTAGGGGAACCACAAGTTTCTAATATAGAATCTAGAACATGTCCGACTCCTTTCCTCTTCTTTCCCATTCCTGTTCTGGCTGTCAGTAAAGGATGTGAGGGTCAGCCCGGCCCTGTCTTTTGCGGAGATGTCGGGGAACTCTAAGCAGTACCTGGAGGCCAGTGGGGAGTGGGAGCTGGTTGTGATCCTGGGAGAAGCAAGCATCCTGCAGTTCGGAATAGACGAGTGGGACATCATCACCTTCTGGGTAAAACGAGGAAAAAAAGACGCAAAAGCAGTATATCATTGGTGTCAGAAATCACATCTACATTCATAGCTATACATTTGGCAGGGACTTTTAAACAGAGTTTGTGGGCTCATCTTGACATGCGCTTGATGCTGATGCTTGCTCCTCCAAGTTCAACTACTTGAACAAGTAGCCACATGGCTTTTAATGTGACCAGTTTCTAATAAAACAGACACAAAAATTTGTGTTTTTCTTTTGTTCACTGAGAGAGTGTGTGATGCATTCACCCGGTCATACTCTTTGTCCAGGTGGTCATTAAGAGACGGCCCATGCTGTACGTGGTCAACCTCCTGATCCCCAGCTCTTTCCTCATGATCATCGACATCTTGTCCTTCTACCTGCCGCCACACAGCGTGGACCGAGCCTCCTTTAAGATGACCCTCATCCTGGGGTACACCGTCTTCCTGCTCATCATGAACGACCTACTGCCCAGCACCGCAAACGGCACCCCCATCATAGGTCAGATCACCAAACTCCAGCAAACACATGGTGTTATTCACTTTGAAGGGGATTTAAGAGAAATGTTTAACAGATTTGAGCGTGGGACCAGGGGTTAATAACCATCAATTTCAGGTGACTTTTCAATGAGTACGTGTTCATTTTAAGGGCATCTTGATACATATGAAGGATTCTGCCCGGGTGTCTGGGCGAAAAATAAAGTGAATGGTATTGTATTTTGAGGCCTTTGTTTTCCTAGCATGGTCTGAGCAGTTATGGCCATCTAAAAGAACATTAAAATAATCTCGATTTATGTGATGATCATTGTTTTGTAGTCCAAGGCTATCAATCAATCTCCTCCCCCGTTCTCTCAGGCATCTACTTCTCTGTGTGTCTGGCCCTGATGGTGATCAGCCTGCTGGAGACAGTCGTCATCACCAACGTGCTCCACACCAACTCCACCAAGTACCGCGAGGTGCCACACTGGGTGCGAGTGGTGATCCTGGGCTTCATCGCCCGGCTCATCTGCTACAGGTGGCCCGAGGAAATCACTGCTGTGGTCCAGGATAAGCCAGACAACTCGGGGCCCCGTGCCATCCAGCCACCCGCCCAAGCAACACAGGCGCACCAAAGCCGAAACAGTGAGATATTCTTTTCAATTCCATAACTTCTACCAAGTCTTTGTCCAGGAGTGGATATTTATAAATCACTCAATAGTACAATGACAATTGAAAAAATGATTTCAACATTTCTTTCTGCTGCATGAGCCTTTGCCAAGAGAATGGTATCCAATCTGAAGCCTCATTGCTGGCTGAAAGTCATTAATTGTTGGCCCTTGGTCTGAGCATCAGCCACTCTTTTGCCAAAGAGGATTATAATAAAAGAGAGCAATGCATAATTTGACGATATTTTTAATGAATTTAATAATGTCATTGGTTAAGTATTTCTTCATGTTATCCTGAAAGATTTGTGTGGCAGTAAAGCATCCGGACCAGTCTGTGGTCTCCAATATCTAAACTCATGAAGGGCTGTCCTTCATCTGTAGCTTGAACCAAACTCTGTTTCTGTCTCTGCTCTGGTGTGTGTGTCTGTGTGTGTCTGTGTGCTCACCACCCCAGTGTCTGGAGCGCTGCCGCTGGCTGTGCCGGAGCTCACTCAGATCTGCCAGGACGTGAGCGTGATCCGCTCGCACATCTCCGAGCTGCAGCGGGCGAGCGACATGATGGACCAGTGGTGCCATGTGGGGTACATCCTGGACTTCCTGCTCTTCCGCATCTACCTGATGCTCATCACCTGCTATGCGGTGGTCATCATCTGCATGTGGTGCATATGGATCTACCAGTGACACAAAACCACACACCGCCTGGGCACACACACTCATCTGAAGAGCAACAGAGAGCACGCACGCACACACACAGAAACACACACAGACACACACACACCGCATGGGCACACACACTCATCTGATGAGCAACAGAGAGCACGCACACGCACACACACACACACCGCATGGGCACACACTCATCTGATGAGCAACAGAGAGCGCGCACACACACACCGCCTGGGCACACACACTCATCTTATAAGCAACAGGGAGCACATATGGGAATGATGTGCTGTTGTAGATCACACACACACACACACACACACACACACACACACACAGCCTAGGCGCACACACTCCTAAGATGAGTGTGATAAAGCACACATACACAGATGTGTGTTGTTTGAGATTTAGTATCTTATACTTTTAGATTTAAAAATGTTATGAGAATATTAACTAGGTCTGTGCATTTAATCAGGTATATATTTTCACTGAAACACTTGTTAAAAATGTATTGATGTATTGTATAATTTTAAGAACTCTGTTTTTCCTAGTCTTAATGGAACAGACTTCAAAAGATAAAAGTTTAAAAATGGACAATTTATTCAAATATCAATAACAATATCTCCTTGCTTTGAAGTAAGTGTGATCAACTTAGACCATGTTTGTTTTGTGATTATCATTGATGATGATTAAAAACAACTTTAAAAGAATTAAAATGCCAAAGAACAGTAAAATCAGTATTTTATTGTCAACATTATTATTTCATAATATTAATAGTAAAACACATCTTCATCAGTAGTGCACTTAATCTTACAATTGACCTCCACATAAAAAAGGCAGTTAACAAGTATGACCCCGCACAACTGGGGAGACCTTCAGCAGGATAAAATGAACAACCGCCACAGCTATAAAATATGAGCAGTTCATGAGCATCCACCTCACTCTCTCATTCCGTCACACACACACACACACACACACACACCACATATTTTATGTCAGTGCAAATTGGGCTTTTTAACAATTGGCAACGGAAAATAAGCACATAGTTATTGCTCAACACAGCCTGTAGGGGGCGCTGTGTCCCTTTAGCATGAAAGATGGTTCTCTGAAGCACATGACTGAGTGTTTACGGTTTCTAACACCCAGATAGCAGATAGCTCTGGAGCAGATTTGACTGGGTTTGGATACGAATGATTTCCAGTCTCAGCTGCTGTTTGGGAAAACATGCTTGGGCACAGTACGGCTTGGTGCCCCATTAAAACTGGTAGTCAGGTAGGCTGCTCATTAAGGCTGCTGGAGGATCAGACACTGCAGCACGCAGCTCCACATCTGCAGAGCACAACGTGTGCAGAACGTTTTAAGCCGCAGGATCACATCGACCAAACAAACAAAGAATTGTGTCAGGCTGTTTTGTGCCAAGAAAGCGGTCAGTGGCTTGACTCCTTTAGGTATACTCTACTAAAACTCTATCTACTTTAGGTAAACTCTACTCAGACTCTAGCCTTAAAAGCAAGACAGATTAACATATCATTGTCAGAGATAACCCTTATATATAGAACCAAACTGGTCCAGGAGCTAGAGCCATGCCATTGAAACAGAAGCCAGCAGTCTTGTCATCAAAATGCCAGTGCAATAAACCATAGACAGACCCTGATGACAGCCACACCGTTTTAACGCAAAAGAAGGGATTGGACTGCGTTGTGTGCCCACTACAACTGGAACGCACATATTTCAAGCATATATATATATATATATATAAATATGCGCACACACACACACACACACACACACACACACACACAAAAAAAGCCTGCAACAAGTACGGTCAGGCCAACATGTTGATATTGCTCCAGAATAGCGAGGAAATTAACCGAACAAGAGACAAGACATCTTGTTCTTCCAAGTCCTTTAAGCACAGCAGCTGGGGAACACTGAATATTGAGGAGGTCAGCATTTTCATCATTTATATCCCTAGAAAACACGGGAGGAGCTGTTTTTTTAGGACAATCGTAATATTATAATAACAGGATTCTCAGTGCTTTAAGTGGTTGCTGCTTTTAACTGTCAAACTTTAAAAGGAAAATCAACATAAATCAGGAGGAAGAACAGAATTCTCTGCAGTTGCATACTTGCATTTACAGGTCATAAAATTATATATAAACACAATTCTTATATTACATCTCAAAACACATAAAAGTAAAAAAAAAAAAAAAAAAAAAAAAAGGTAAAGTGTAAAGTGAAGCTGACATTCATTGGATTCTGGCAAAGTCGCCCAGTAAGCCACGTCATCTGACACAGCACTCTGTTTGAATGAGAGCAACGCGGAGAGTGACGGGGACCGATGACGGAGGATTTACTCAGCTCTCTTAGCCCATGGCTCGCTCCCTCACCTGTTCCCATGGCGCCTCAGCTGCCCCCTCCACCCTCGTCCTCCTCCAGGTCCTCCTGCTCCTCCATGTTCTTCCGTGCCATGCGCTCCCTCCTCTCCGCCAGGCGTTGGCAGCGCGGGCACTCCTTGCACCCCTTGAAGCAGACGCGGTGGTAGCATGCTTTACAGTCTGAGGGGAAGAAAGCAAAGAACAAAGTTGAATTTCCCACCCTCCTTGACAACAACAAAAGCTGAACAGACCAGTAAGGAGACACTTGATTTGTGACTAATGCAAATTGAATCGAGTAATGAAGCCGTCTCTAACAACAACAAAAAAAAGCTTCACTGTTGCGCAAGTCACCAGTCTCAACACCCTGACTTCCTGATGGCATCCTTCTCCTTCTCACCATCCTCCACTAGAACAGTTCCACTGGACAAACCAGTTTATCCAGCATGAGTCTGGAAAGGGGAAGGGTTACCCACAGGCCTTTGCTAGAGAACCAATCACCACTTCAGGTTTGAGGGGAGGAGCCGAACAACAACAAGACAGAAACCTCACCATGACAACAAAGCAGGCAGTTTGAGATACACAGAGGGAGGAGGAGGTCTACCCTAACTGCGATGTTGGAGAGTGTGTCAAGACCCAAATCTACAAAGGGTTTTTCTGCTTTGCCCTCTCCTGGTTTGAACCAAAGCTAATGTCTTTGTACATTTTGTGAACATCTTCGAATGTAAGCATTTCTATTCCACAAAGATTTACGTCAAAATGAAAAGATAAAAGATCCCCCAACAATGCCCCAGATCATGTAGGATTCATTAAAATCACAAACCAAAAGAAAATAATTAATATGTTTATTCATAAAATAACATCATTTGATATTGACAGGAATTCAGTTTAAAAACAGGCAGCTTTCAAGTCATTTCCTGGAGAATGCATTCTTAGGCTTGAGAATGAGGCTTTCAAAGACCTCTCTCCCAACACCAAGTATTCATAGTATTACAAAAAACATACAACATGTCTTAAAAAAACTACTCAACCTAAAGCATTTTTACACAGCTCTGCTGTTCACTTTCAAAATCAGCCAAAAACTGCCTAAAAGGACTAAAACCCTGCCAAACAAGCTTCTCACTATTCTAGTGTGAAATGTGTGAAATACCAACTGGTAGGACCACCACCATTCCACGCATTAGCAGCACGTAAATCAGAGGCAACCACATGCCTGATTCTCCACAGTTTAGAGACAACGTTCCATAAAAAAAACATACATTCATACTACTGAGGTTAGAAAGCCTGTTTTCACCAGTAAAGACAGCAGAACATAAAAACCATCACCAGAGCGCACAGAGCAACACAGTAAAGCACCAATACCACTGTCCTTCACCAACACCAGAGCGCACCAGAGCATGAGAGGGCTGCACTACAAAGGCAATACATGGAGCACATAAATTGCACCCAATGTCTAAAAGTTATTCCTGAAGTTACCTGGATAAGCCAGTAACCTCGCTTCATAGCACAGGCCTACTATGTCTTCGAAAAGCAGAACAGTAAAGCCACCACCTCAAAACTGCAAAAGAGTTCCACCACCAGCGCCTCCGCCACACACCACCACCACCACCATCTCACACCACACACCCATCAGTTCAGTGCAGCCAGACATGCAGTGCAATCTATGATAAATACAAGGTCAAACATGACAAACACAATGGTTTAAAATAATAATATTAATAGTAATAATAATAAAAAAAACAACACAAATTATATTCTCTAAATCTCACATGTTTAGTCACATATCTCACATGAGTTTCAATGGTATTTCATACACAATGTGAAGTCGAACAAACACACACGCCTTGTGAAGAAGGTCATTCTGAATCTGTCTCAGCGGACACTGACTGTACTGGTGCTGAGCGCTCTCCTCTACTCTCCTCAAGGTCTGTCCCTCCTCCTTTTTCCACACACCTGCCTCCGTTCTCCTTTCCCTTCCCGTCTTTGCTTCTTTTCCTCGCCTTGCGTGTGCTTCTCAACCGCCATTTTCCTGCCGCCACCACCTTCTCTGCTCCTTTCTCCTTTATGACATCACTAGCACTTCCTACTACGTCATCTACCTTCTCCTCTTGTTTTTCCTGTATGACATCATCAGCGCCTTCTACCACGTCATTTACCTTCTCCTCGGCTCTTGGGACATTTGAAAACGGGCCAGGCTTCATTGACTTTTTATCTTTGTGCTGAGGTTTGCCTTGAGCTTCAGCAATATCAGGTTCCCCCTCTAGTACCTGATCGATTTTGGCATCACCACTTTGCTCTGAAAGTCCTCTGACTTCAATCTTGCCATCTCCTTCATGCTCTATGGTCTCGCCTGTTGCTGTAGCACACTGTTTGTTTGACAACTGATTTTCCCTTTGTTTAGATAAAGATCTAGTAACTCCTTTAGACTTGAACGTTTTGAACAGGTTTCTTTTCTCCTTTCTCTTTCCCTCACTTTCCTCTCCTCCTTCTTTCCTGACATTCTTTATTTCGTTTTCACTATCTTTCTTCTCAGAGGAAAAAGCCTTGATCAGTTTTCCAGGTCTGAAGGCTTTCAGAAGGTTTACTATGGTCTGTTTTTTAGGACCGTCAGAGTTGGAACCCTCTTCCACCTCTCCAGTTTGCTTCTCCTGCTGCTCCTCTGCCTTTCCCATCTCCTCCTGGGATAAACTGCTTCCTGATTCTCTTTCTCTCTCAGCGCTATCATCCTCCTCCCCTCCCTCCCCCTCTCTCCTGTCCTGGGACAGAACTCTAGCCAGCCTGCCGGGGACAAGAAACTTCCAGTCTTTCCAGGAGGGGGTAGGAGAGGAGGATGTGGCGCTCAGTCCTCCTACCACCAGAGGGGGCTCACCTTCGCAACGTTCGCACTTGTTGAGCTCAAAGGGGAAGATGATGTCTTTGTCATTGCCACAGAACTCACAAACAAAGCCCTTGGCCTGGCAAAGCTGCAGAAAGAACAGAAGAACAGATGAAATGGTAAGTGTAAAGACCTGACTAAACTCAAAAAAATACACTTTTAAAATGCTGAGTGCTGACGCTTTGGGGTAAACCCAGACAGCAGCTCAATCTGGAATCGCTGTGACCAGCAACGAGTCCAGGCCTTATCCTGGCCAGATCCGAGCCAGACCTGTTTGGGAAATCCCATCTGGCAAAGACCTTAATGAATCTGATTCCTCACCACACAGCTGGCCACATGTGCAGTGCCCTGCCGGAGCAGCTCCCGCAGCCGAGGGGCCAGATCTCCGCTGCGCACCGTGCTGAGGTCGTTCAGAGAGAAGAGGTGCAAGTCCTCTGTCAAGTGACCTGGAACAGAGTCAAACTGATCCAGCACCCTACAGAGAAAAACAGAGAGAGAGAGAGAGAGAGAGAGAAGAGTAGAGATGAGGAGAGAGAGAGAGAGAGAGAGAGAGAGAGAGAAGAGAAGAGAAGACAGAGAGAAGAGTAGAGATGAGGAGAGAGAGAGAGAGAGAGAGTCAGTGATGGAGGAATTAAACATCTGCAATCCTGTAAGCAGTTACACAAGGGATGGTTCTCTCACTCTTTGGCCAGGCGACATGTCTTGAAAAGGTTCTTCATGTGGAGCAGCTGAACTCGTAAAACCTACAGAAGGCAGAAAATGTGCACCGTGTTACCTATCTGAATACTTATTTGGTTAAAGAACACATAGAGTGCACACACACACACTTTAAATTACAAAGAGCGAGTCAGAAAACTGTTAATGCATTTAACCACGAGGTAGTGAAGTGTGTTCTGTACCACATAATCTTGTCCTGATCTGACACTCTCATAAGCACAATCAGTTTCCTCAAATAGACTTCCTAAACGGTCTCAGAGGGTTTTTAACTTCCTCTATTTCAGGCAGACTTTTTGAGAGCAGGATAATTGCACAGACAAAGGCCACTGCCTCAGACTGAAACACCCCTAAGATTCAGCAGTCTGATTACTTCATAAACCTTTATAAAGAGAACAAGTTTGAACAACTAATCATTGGTGGCATAAGCAGACAAAATGTCACACTCAAATTTCAAACTTGGGTCCTATGTTATATGGTCCTTTTATACTGCTAGAACATTCAAACACATCTATATCTATAACAAGAAATTAAAGGGTTTCTTCTCCTTCACCTTCTCTCATGCGTGTGCCAGTTAAGACAAGGGTGTGCTTACCCTGACTGTCTCCAGTGCTTTGACTTTCTTGTAAAGGCTGCTGTTGATATCATTGGGGTTGAACAGTGGGTCCCCGGCGATCTTGCCCAGAAGGTCCCGGGCGAAGTTGCTGACGTAATATTTGCCGAAGTCCCACTTCCGCAGGACTCTGCCTGGCACCACCGCCTGGGCGTTCTCGTGGCAACACTGGCAGAAGTAACGGCCCAGGTACTCACAATAGCGTAGCCTCTTGATGTAATCTGACACAAGAGGAGATTGCCGAGTGAGCATGGCATCAAAATGACAACATCATAATCTGTTAATCGTAATCAGGTGCTGCATCAAAGAGTGAAAGACTGGTTTCTTGTATTAGCATGTTTCTGTTAGCGTGTTGTTTCTGTTAGCGTGTGGTTTCTGTTGGCGTGTGGTTTCTGTTGGCGTGTTTCTGTTGGCGTGTTTCTGTACCTGGATCGATCCGAGTTCCACAGCCAGCACACCTGTAGTTCTGCTTGGCCACCACAACTTTCCTCCTGATAGTTAGGAATGGGACAATCAGACCATTAGCCATTATTGCTTATGGCCAGGTGTAAGCCTTTTTAGTGGATTTTCAGGCTAGTCAACTAGGTCGATATCACATAAAAACAACAATATTTACCTTGTACAACAATATGCTGTACAATAAGACACATCGCACAGCATAACATGTATGTTATGAGAAAATACATAACATAAAGGCTAAAAAGTCTAACAATATTTGGCATTTGGATGACATGTATACCTCTGGTTCCAACACAACAAGAATGTATTGTATAATATCTCCACATACTTGGGAGCTGGGTGTATGTTGAAAATGATCTGCGGTCGCGGGGGAGCCCACTCCAGGTTTCCCCTCACTCGTATCCGTAGTTTATAGATATCAGCGTGCTCGCCGTCATCAGGGGAGATGGGCAGAGAGTCAGGGATGGGGAGGAGCTGTATGAAGACACGTCAGTCAGTGAACAGGGTCTCCCTGTGTGAGTGGGTGTGTGTGTGTGTCTCTCTCTCTCTCTCCATGTGTGGGTGCGTGTGTGCTTGAGTGTCTGTGTGTGTGTGCTTCCTTTTGCTCTGACAATGTTCCCCAACTCTGAGGAGTGTTTTTTTTTGCAGGGCAATGTGATAAAGAGGAAGATGGATGGTCACAAGCCATGAAAAGAAGCCGAGCTGCTTGAATTTTTGTGAAAGACTGGTGGAGAGCATGCCAAAACACATGCAAGTTGTGATTGTAAATCAAGGTTATTCCACCAAATATTGATTTCTGATCTCTTCCTAAGTTTAAGCATTAGTATTGTGTATTTAAAAAAATAATATGAACTTGTTTTCTTTGCATTATTCGAGATCTGAAAACATTGCATCTTTTTTGCTATTTTGACCAATTGTTATTTTTCTGCAAATAAATGCTCTAAATGACAATATTTTTATTTGAAATTTGGGAGAAATGTTGTCAGTAGTTTATAGAATAAAACTAAAATGATAATTTTACTTTAAATACCAATAAATAGTAAAACCAGAGAAACTGATAATTTTGAAGTGGTCTCTTAATGTTTTCCGTGGCTGTATATATATATATCTGTGCAAGCCTGTGTGTGTGTGTGTGTGTGTGTGTGTGTGTGTGTGTGTGTGTGTGTGTGTGTGTGTGTGACACACACACACACACACACACACACACACACGTACCTTTTGTGGAGCATCGTGCTCTGGGACCAGCCAGTCCAGTTCTGAAGCTGCTGGTAGCTGCATGCCTTCAAACTGCCTCAGGAGCCCCATGGCCACAGACTCAGCAGAGTTAGACTGCAGGCAGCTGGGGGATCTGGGGAAGGAGGAGGAGTATGAGGTACTGACACACACGCACACACAAAGTACTGACACACACACACACACACAAAGTACTGACACACACACACACACACACAAAGTACTGACACACACACATACACACACACGAAGTTCGAACACACACATATGAAGTACTGACATGCTCCTTACAGGATAAAACAAGCATGAAGTATGACACAAAAAAACACAAGATCAGACCTTACATGGCCACACATCCAGCCCCAGACACACCAGATTAATGTTTAAATGGCATTACTCTGAACCCACAGACACACACATCCACCAGAGGAATACTGGGGCATCACTTGGCTGTGACACTGCCATCAGCCTGTGCTACATCTTATTACCTTTCACTTTCACTTTTAAAGTTCCATCCCAGCCTTTTGAGCTTTGGATATTTAAGCCTGTGAGTTATTTACTGACTGACTGAAGACAGTGACACTTACATGGACTCAGAGCTAAGAAAAGATCTGCTGCTGGACATCACACTCCTCTTGATGTCTGCATCTAACACCAAGGAACATAAATGGCTTTAGGACACACAATCACATGACCCAGCACAATATCAACATCAGATATTCATTTTCCTTGAGGAGGTCTACTACTAAGAGGTCGATTCTAAAAGGCATGTGTGATGTGATGTAATCATTAACGTCTTTGATCTACTGATTATACGACATCATATCAGTCATAAAAGGGTTTAACAGGCAGGACCGACTATCACTTCCAACTCTAAATGACAGAATGAGATAAAGCAGTAGAAGACATAAAAGCTACACCATCACTTTTGTCAATTAGTGCAATACACTTTATTGTCAAGTTATTCAGTGATCACTCCTTTCACTTTAGTTTTAAAATGACTTTAGTCTTAATATTGAGTATATCTTGCACAGTATATGGTGAGTGGGATGATGGCAGATGTTATGATTGGTTGGATGGAGAAACTAATGAAACTTTCCAACCAGGGATGAATGCAGAATGTTAGAGTGAAGAGTTTGGTCCAAAATGGGAAATAGAAGATTGAAGGAATAGTTATTCATTCAAAATTAACCATTTCAAATGGCTCTCTATGAGTGGCAACTACAGGTCTATAACAAAGAATTGGTGTTTATTTATTTGTTAATTTCCCACTTTGGAATCAATCTCTGCAAATGATCAATAACTACGAAGCACTGTCCTCTGGGTGACTTGTAACATGAAGTGCTTTCAATTCAGGCGAACAGACGTAATGCAGCCAGCGCTGCCAAAGCAAAGCATGGTTTTCCAGACGGAATGGAGACAGCACAGCCTAAGCAGAGCATGGTTTTCAAGATAGCATTTGCACAAAGAGTCCATTTGAAGCGTTAGGGGGTGGGGGGGGGGGGGGGGGGGGGGGACACCTTGCCTAAAAGCTGACAAATCTTCAAAGCAGTGATTTGGAATTTCAAAGGGCCGTCAAAAAGCGCACACTGAACAAAGGACACCGGAGGCTCTACTGAAGCAGTATTCACTATTGCGTGTGGGGCAGAACAGAAACTGAAAATAAAAAAGCCCTCTTAAAAAAAATACTACCGGTTAATACTACTTAGGATTCAAGCTGAAGTGAGGTTCTACAGAAGCAGGATTCATTATTGCGCGTGGGGCAGAACAGAAACTAAAAATAAAAAAAGCCTTCTTAAAAATACTACTGGTTACTCAGGATTAAAGCTGAAGTGAAGTCTGGGAACACTCCCTCATTCACACACTCAAACCTAAACATGCACGTACATGCCAAGCCCAAAATGGTCCTACCAGTCTCGTGGTGGTACATTTTCAAGTGCAACATGTGCATGTGTGTGCACGCACACACTCATGCCAAGGCAGTCGGGCACACACACTCATGCCCAGGCAGTCAGGGCACACACACTTTATGCCCAGGCAGTCGGGTGCAAGCACGCTTTGCGTTTGGCCTAAGGTTAGCTCTACGGCAACAAGCTGCAGACAGATAGCGACTCTGGAGAGATTGGGCCCCAGATTAGGCTCAGATCCCAGAGTCCAGGCTGCTACCTGTCTGAACCCCCCCGACCCCCACTGATACCTGAGAAGAGGGAAGCGAGCGACAGCGATAGGCCCTTCTGAGAAACCACCATCAGTGCCTCGCCCCCACAGCCATCTAAGGGACAGAGACTTGACTCAGGTCGACTCCCACACACACCCACACACACACTGGCTGTGTGCGTGGCTTTGCCCACGTTTAAAGCTCACAGAAGCGCACGCACTCCTCTTGACCCGTGACTGGACTCCATGACCACAGCCAATGTTGTTGCAATACCAATAGCACATAGAAACAGTGCTCAGCACATTCAATAAATAAATAAACTAATGAATGAATTCATACATTCATTATAAAAAGCACTGTCCAATACCTGCCCTGAAACGGAGAGAGTGTGTACCACAGAATACAAAAATAAGGGCAGTCACAGGTGTCAACTCTTAAAGAAGCAGAGCTTAAAATTAGCCTGTGCTTATGGTTTGTAGTGATTGTACATGAATATGAATGATGATTGATGAATGCATGATTGGAGCGTGATTTAACCCACCCAACAAATACACACACACGCACCACGCACCACGCACACGCACACGCACCACGCACCACGCACCACGCACACGCACACGCACACACACACAGCATGTTCCTGTTCTACCTTTAAGCTCACACTCTTCAATCTCTCCAGCAGAGCCGGAGTCAGAGAGGTGAACAGAATCCTGGGAACTCCGACGGGATCCTCCACTGTCTGTGGAATGGAATCCTGGAAGGGAACAGCAGGGGAGCCAAAAGATTACATTAACATTCCGCTGTACACTTCTATTTACATTTGTTTTCATTTACACTGTTTACTATGGAGATTAGGAATAGACATCCCACACTTTCAATGCACCACCACTAGGCACTCCTCACCCAAGTATGTAGGAGTTTCCATGGTGTGAGAGGCTATTACCATAGTGTGAGAGTCTGTTACCATGGTGCTACACCCTGTTACCGTGGTGCGATAGCCTATGTCTGTGGTGAATGAGGTCGTTACCGTGCTGTGAAAGGCTGCTGGGTGGTTGTCGGCTGCGTCGGATCAGTTGTCTGCGCAGCCGGATCTTCTGCTTGAGCTGTTGGATCTCGCTGTCGCTGTCAACCTCTTCTTCAGCATCCTCCTGTTGCCGCCTCATGTTGCATTTCATCAGCTCAATGGCCGCGATGAGCGACTCCGAAATGCTGAAGTGAGCGTTCTCCTGCACACAGTGGGGGGATTTATTGAGCTAGGCGTCATGAGTGACTTACAGTAAGTCCCACACCAGGTTCTCAACACATCAACATCTCGATAAATTGAGAAAATTAGCCATTCCCAGCCCCAACAGTCAACTGTGTGAAGTGGAAGATATCAGAACTGTTGTGACCTTCTTGCTCTAATAGCGGAGTAAATTTGATGCTGGCACAGATTTTAAATGAAATGTTCAAGTTGTGGGTGTTGGCTGACCTTTTCCAAGTCTGCACAGCTACCAAAGTCCTGCTCAGAGAGGTAGCTGATGAGGCTCTGGCCTTCCGACGGCTTCCGGAACATGCCATCTGGGATGCTGCTGTACTGGGAGCCATCTGCATATCGCATATCACACACACACACACACACACACACACACACACGATTTGAGGTATACAAACACATTATAACTTACTTTATTTTGTACATTCATGACCATTTTAGTAAAACACAAGCCCTCTGGGGTCACACTCACTGGACTCCATGTAGAGAGAGCTAGGGGTGCTCCGGCCACTGCTGTGGGGGGAGAAGGGGTCATAGTCCTTCCCACAGGCATTTTCACCAGCCGTCTCTGAAATCACACACACAGACGAACACACACACATAAAGACAGACACACACACACACACACACAAGATCACACAGACACACACACGAACGTACACACGTACATACACACACAGACACACAACACGCATGTACACACACACACAGGCACATTAATATTCACTAGTTGCCTGAATTCTGGCAATGACGGGTTGAAACTAACAATGGGATGGAATACGTGCACAAATGAAGAACAACAGTAAAGAAATTGGATGTTGGAAACGGAATTAACTGATAAACATCAAGACCTTTTCATTGAACTTAAAAATAAATCAAGATGAAAAATGAATCCATGCTGTATGAACTGATAGCCTATTTAGGCCAGATTGTTTTGTAGAAATCCCCAAACTTCCACTCAGTAGCTCAAGCACCTGCACGGGCGCACAATGAAGCTAACATCAGAGTACCTAACCCTGACCCACATACAGAGGCACTGCATAAGAATTCAGCCGATGTAAAGAAGACAAAATCAACATGGAAAAAATGTGCCTCACTTAACTACAATTTAAAAATGTCTGTAAAAGCCGCATTTGTAAAAGTGCCTCATTTAACCACAATGTAAAATGTCTGTACAGTCGTGGCCAAAGGTTTTGAGAATGACACAAATATGCATTTTTACAAAGTTTGCTGCTTACGTGTCTTTAGATATTTTTGTCAGATGTTACTATGGAAGACTGAAGTATAATTAAAAACATTTTAGCAAGTGTCACTGCCTTTTTTTGGCAATTACATGAAGTTAATGCAAAAGTCAATATTATTATTTTATTATATAGAGCAACTTCTCCCAACCATCCAGGAACAGTTTGGTGATGAACAATGCCTTTTCCAGCATGATGGAGCACCTTGCCATAAGGCAAAAGTGATAACTAAGTGGCTCGGGGAACAAAACATTGATATTTTGAGTCCATTGGCCAGGAAACTCCCCAGACCTTAATCCCGCATTGAGAACTTGTGGTCAATCCTCAAGAGGCGGGTGCACAAACAAACAAAAAATATTTCTGACAAACAAAAAATATTTCTGACATTGATTATGCAAGAATGGGTTGCCATCAGTCAGGATGTGGCCCAGAAGTTAATTGACAGCAAGCCAGGGCGGATTGCAGACGTCTTGAAAAACATATGCAAATATTGACTTTTTGCATTAACTTCATGTAATTGCCCAAAAAAAGCCAGTGACACTTGCTAAAATGTTTTTAATTATACTTCAGTCTTCCATAGTAACATCTGACAAAAATATCTAAAGACACGTAAGCAGCAAACTTTGTAAAAATGCATATGTGTCATTCTCAAAACTTTTGGCCACGACTGTAAATGTCATTTAGTGAAAGCGCGTTATTTAATAGCAATTTAAAATGTCTGTAAAGGCCATATGTGTGTAAAAGTGCCTTTTTTGACTACAATCTAAAATGGTGTTTTTTGTAAACCGTAAAGCCTACAATTCCATTCAAATGCGATAAGACTGAACTTCATCTAGCAAAAGGTTGAGTAACATAATTACACAAGCTGCTGTAGTAAATTTGAATAGGCAGTAGAAACCACATTGTTTGGGTAAATTCTATTACATTTTGAAGACCTGTTCAGATTCTGCAAGCCACTACTTGTTTAGTCAGGGCACGCCCTAAACTTCCTTTGGGCAGTTACACTAACACTTGGACTGTCATATTAGTTTGAACACATTTTTGTCAGTTTGTTAAAGAGGAATATTATGAGTTCAAAGAGTGAGGAACCTGGGTAAGGCAAGACCTTCGCGGCCAAAAGTGTAGAATTAGTAACCATGAGATCTGTGATAATTCATGGCCGGAGAGAAAAACAGAAGTTTGATTCAAGCCTGATAGGCAAAATTCCTAGTATAGACTTCCTCATTATAGGTGTAGTCAGCGACTTTGGTAAGGACTTGTTTGTAATAGCTCTCCCATGATAAATGGAATTTGAGCACAAAACAGTCTTTGAATTTATCTCGGAATGAATGTCTTACGATGCAAAATAATAACACGGACACAAAACAGTCCATAAATTCACAACTGTCTGCATTCACAAACACACACAGGACACACACACAAGCGATGAGAGGAGCAGATCAGGTCGATCCACCAGCCAAGGGCTATACGACAGACACAGCACTGAGAGGAGGCAGTGTGAGCATGCAGAGGGGGGAGAAGAGTAAGGGGGGGGGGGGCACTGCAGACCTGCCACAGGGTCCTCTATAATAATGGTGATTTTCCTGTGTCCCCCTTCTTCACCACAGAGAGTAAACAGAGAGAGAAAGACAGAGAGAGGCAGAGGAAACTGTTACTAACAGAGAGTTAGACTGGAATTAAGAGAGAGCGCCTGACTAAGGAAAAAATAAACTTTTTTCGAAAGTTATTAAAAGCTTGCACTCACCTACACAGAGACATTCTACCAAGCAGAAGTGCACACACACACACACACACACACACACACACACACACACACACACACACACACACACACACACACACACACACACACACCTCGGCTCTTATGTGCTAACCATGACTCTACTTGTGTACACAGTAGTAGTTTACTAATGAACTTAAGTAAATAAAGTACTTATTTAGTTCTAGGAGGCACACTTAATCTTCTTGTAATCATGTACATGGACACACACACCCACAACCACACACACAAACATGGTTGGTCAAACACTCAAACTCAAATAATTGATCAATCATGCACAAACACTTGAAAGTCTCACACACAGTCACACACACACAGATGCACACTACTCACCGAGCCTTCTCTTCTGAGTGACCCCTGTGTCAGACAGTGACCGCGTGTGACCCTTGCTGTGACCGCGGCCGGATCCCCGCTGACCCTCGGAGAAGGAGCAGCGTCGTGGCTGTGAATTAGAGGCGTGGCCCTGCACGCCTCCCGCCCCTCCTCCGCCACTCCCGCCTGCTGTGCTAGGGCCCTCGCCCGCGCCCATGCCCGCGCCCTGCTCGCTGCTCCGCGTGGAACCCTGTGAGTCCCGCCGGCTGCGCTGCCCCAGGTTCCCGATGGCCAGGTACTCCGGTCCGTCATCCAGCTCCAGCGCCTCGGCCGAGTCGCCCAGCTCTCCCCCCGACGCCGCGCTGGGAGGCTCAGACAGCGAGATGCGGGGCACAGCGCAGGATGGCCCCACGGTGGAGAGGGGCTGCTGCTCCCCTGCGCTCCCACTTCCACCACCTCCTCCACACTCCCACGGTGCTCCGATGGCGCAGTCTGAGCCGTGTGTCTGCTGCCGTGTAGCGCCTGTGGTGCAGCAGGCAAGGGCACAAAGATGGAGAGAGAGAGAGACGCAGAAAGAGAGAGAGAGAGAGAGAGAGAGAGAGAGGTTTAACACTCCATTGTCTAACTAAAAGAGAGAGAGAATGGCGCTATGTGAGGTTAATGTTTTTAAAATAGATAACATTCCCTGTGCCCCACTTACTAACCACTTGACGTCTCAATAGGAACGCCAAAAAGCACATGCATATCATTTTCAACACTGTGCACTTTTTGTGTGCAGACAGGGAAAGCATTCAGGCCACTCTGTGGGCTATTCAGAGCATGGTGTGTTCCCTCAACACACAACAGCAGCACACAGAGGCACGTATTCTCCTCCCCTGGCCTCTTCCTGATGCTGCTGCTCTTCCTGCGCGTGAGCGTAGTGGCGGCGCTGCGGCTAACCTGAGGTGCTCTCTGCCAGGCTCAGGGGCGTCCCCGCTGACCCCTCCCTCAGGGAGCACTGGGAGGTGGTCATGCGGCGGGACAGACCGCTCAGGGCTGCCTCGGCGGTCCTCCAGTTCCCCATGGCCCCTGGGAGCACACAAAGACTCTGACTCTTCAGCATGCCCAGCGACAGCGGATCCTTCAGATGAGAGAGCTGAGGAGGCAGAGGAAGAGGGCAACAGAGGAGGAGGGCAAAATAGGAGGGGATTTTTGTTTCGTGATTTCACACATCAACAAATGAATTGGTCACATGTCACAAGCAGCCATGCAGAGATCAGAGAGTGAGCGTGAGGGTGAGCGCGAGCACTTACTCTGACGGTGTCGATCAGAGCCAGTAGTCGAGGGTTGTTCTGCTCCACGGCCTCCAGGCACTGGAACATGGCAGACACATGGGGTTCGCTCAGCACAAACGCCTCATCTGGAGAAACAATATCAACATGTCATACACCTTGCCTGTGTAGAGTGGAGAACAGATAAAAGTATGACCAAGTCAAGTTTACTTAAGCCTCTTTCAAAGTCATAGTAAAGGTCTCATGCAACTAAGCCTAGCCATCCTAGTTAAATGAAGCACAGTTATAGTTAAAGTTTCCTGCAACTTAGCCTAGCAATCCTAGCTTTATAAAGTCTACAGTGGAAAAGTAGAAAGCCCTGAATGCTTCAATAACTTGCACTCCGTGCCTTTCTTCTTCTTTCCTATGACTCAATATAAACTGCAGAAATAACTCTGCTAGGATCGAGCAAACTATTACAAGGGTCATAAGCAGACAGACAACAAGAGAGAGAGAGAGAGAAGTCTTGACAGACACAGATGACACAGAGGTGTTGTGTTACCATTGTAATATTTGCAAGTGCTGTTCTGGTGTGTGTTACCATAGTAATATTTGCAAGTGTTGCTCTGGGTGTTGTGTGTTGTGTTACCGTTGTAATATTTGCAAGTGTTGGTCTGGTGTTGTGTGTTACCGTTGTAATATTTGCGAGTGTTGTTCTGTTCTTGTGTGTTGGATTACCAATGTAATATTTGTGACAAGTGTTGCTCTGGGTGTTGTGTGTTGTGTTACCGTTGTAATATTTGCAAGTGTTATTCTGGTGTTGTGTGTTACCGTTGTAATATTTGCGAGTGTTGTTTTGGTGTTTGAGCAGTGGCTTGAGTTGAGCCGACAGCAGGTGGATCTGTAGGCTGTGCAGAAGCCAGCGCTCAGCCTTGTAGCTCTCGCCCTGAACCTGCATGCCGCTGCTCAGAACAGGCTCCAGTTGGCTGAACTGCGAAGACAGCAAACAGGACAAGTAAAGCTTTATTGTACGTAGCATGACAGTAACACACAGTGTATGGAGTAGTGTTGTGTGCAGATTGCACTCAAGAGACGGCCATAACTGTGGTCATTTGAGGTTTGAAAGGAAAGGTGTTGGTTACTTTAAAATGGACTTTGTCCACAATTAAATGTATTACAGTGCAACAAGAGAGAGAGAGACAGTAAGATAGAGAGGGCTGTGAGAGAGTGAGTGAGTTTGTGTGAGAGAGAGAGGGGGCAGTGAGAGAGTGAGTTAGTTAGTGAGAGATAGAGGGCTGAGAGAGAGTGAGTTAGTTAGTGAGAGAGAGAGAGGGCAGTGAGAGTTAGTTAGTGAGAGAGCGAGAGATAGAGGGCTGAGAGTGATTGAGTTAGTGAGAGATAGAGAGCTGTGAGAGAGGGCGTGAGTTTGTTAGAGAGAGAGAGGGCTGACAGAGAGTGAGTTAGTGAGAGAGAGAGAGAAGGCTGTATGTTACCTGTTCCACATGAGAGGCCAAGTTGGGGCTGA
Source organism: Sprattus sprattus (assembly GCF_963457725.1). Classification (NCBI taxonomy): domain Eukaryota; kingdom Metazoa; phylum Chordata; class Actinopteri; order Clupeiformes; family Clupeidae; genus Sprattus; species Sprattus sprattus. The sequence goes on along the minus strand of NC_137921.1, from coordinate 34,652,153 downwards.
TGTACCGAACGCACCATACAAATCGCCAGTAGTCCCTCTGCTTGTTATACACCTGAAACACACAACAAGGGCATATACTGTATAACACAACAAACAGACCCAGCCAACTGAGCAACTGGATCCCATTTTTATTTCATGTTATAAAACACAACCATCATCCTCCCCATTCCAGTCTGTCATCGGATATGACATACTCTCTCACCTAGATGCTATTTATGTCTGGGACAAATAGGACAAATCTGATTAGTTATGAAGTGCACTTGCACACCATAGTGAAAAATAAACTACTTTAATTCCCGTGTTCCAGTATCATTTTTTATCAGAACATTGTTTTGTATGGCTTAGTTTGTGCTAACTGTCAGTTACACCTTTATGTAGTTTATAATGTGTGTTTGCTCATGGATGGGCCCAGACACAAATCTGATCCGACCCAGATCTGAACAGCATGGGTGGCCTGGGTTACTGTACCTGTTCATTCTTCAGCCCGTGACTTAGAATGCTGTTCATGTCTTTGTGAAGTCGTTGAAGGCCTCCATATCGTGACCAGACGATTGGATTGTTTGTGGACAGGAGCCCCTCCACGGTGGTCTTAAGGCTGGAGAGCAGCTTCCAGTGTTCCCTCCTGACGAGACAACATGGAACATGAGGAACACACACCAAACCTGTCCAATACTAGATCAAGACTGTGGTAGCTGGTATCCAAACCTATCTGAATCCAAACCTGTCTAAATCCAAACCTGTCTAGATTGAAAGTTACTGTAACATCGTAGACATGACAAACACATAGTGGACACCAAAAGGATGGCTAATGCAAAACAAAGAAACGAATAAACAGAAAAAAAAAAGAAGACAAGAGAGGCAATCTGAGTTATGATCCTGAAAAACAGCTTGACTGGAAATTAAACTGCAAGCTAAGTTCCAGGACTTCCTCATTTTCTCTGGCATAAGCACTTAGACCTGGAGTTGTGTTCTTTTTCCGAATACACTCAGCCCACTTTTCACAACTACAAAAAAAAACACCAACAGATGTATTTGACCCTTCAAGACAGTTACTTTATGTACAGGTAAAGGTCAGGTACTTGGCACAAGCTTTTATTTAAAGTTAATGTTAGCTACACAAAAGTCTAATTTATCGCAAAGTCAGATAAAGTTAATTTCACACCAATAGATAAATGACCCTGGCTGAACTTAGGGACAATTTCTATTCCAAGTACTACACAGGGTATGAATCCAGTCCTACGTTAACCTCAAACTTTCCTGACTCTACGCAGACACTTCTGATGTGCTAAAAGAAGTTCGAAACAGAAAAGTCACATGCTTATGCTCCAGCTCAATATAGCCCTACTAGCTACTCAACAACAACAGGGCTTGTGTGGTGTAGGTCTCTATCAGCTTCTGTCTTTCTTAAAATTTCCCCCAGAAATCTTCATCTCGCACAAACCACCAGTAGTTCCTGGTCATATGTGCTGACCACTGGTGTGTTCGCTAGGCAGGCACGACAATATCCACAAATTACCAAGGTTTATTAATCCAAACAGAAAATGGCAATCTTATGGCAAATGCTTTAAATCGCCGAAATGACAGGCCAAGTCAACGTTAATGTGCTGTCTGCTACTAACTAGCTAACCCTAGATATTTAGCTCAACTAGGTATCGTCGCTGACGTTACTGATATCTAAGAAATTAGACCATTTGAAGAAAAATTATTTTACATGTCAATTCATTTTGGTCGTTAAATATATGTCCTGATAAATGTGTGACTTTAGCAAGCAACATAAGCTAAAGAGGAGACTTTTAAGTTCGGTGGTGAGGTTAGCAAGTGAACGTTAGCTCGCTAGCTAGCTAGAGAGCTAACATTCACACTTTACATCCAGTTTCAACAGCCGCTATTGTGACTTTTATCAGGACATGTGATGGAATTTATTAAACCTCTTTCTACATTATGGCATTAGTTGGCATTATCAACGCGTAGTGTGAAAATAAATAGGAATACTTAGCTTGCCTCTACAATCTACCAAAGGGCTTACCATTAACATCCATAGACTCAGCTAAGTTACTATAGCCATATCACAGTTCTTGCATTAGCTGTTAAGTTCTGTGTTGTGTGATTTCAGCTGCTGTCAACATGTTCACGCAGTGGCTACGTTACACCAAAACGGCTATTTACAGCAAAAATTAAAATTAACGAGCTAGCTAGTTTACTGTACAGCACTCGAAACGAGAAATATGCGTACCTAACTCACATAGCTTGTTGGTTAGCTAGTAAGGATTTGGGCGATAGCTGGCTAGCTGTCAAAACCGGAGATTAAATTAGCAAGTAAACTCAATTTACCTGAGTTCCAGAATTTCTAACTCCGTAGGTGACTCCATGTCTCTAGATCCAGGGGGGAAACCTATTCCAAGGTCAGCCTCCCCCCGTAATCTTCCCACTTCTTGTAAAATCACTCGACACAAGCATAGGTCGCTTGACAGGGAAGCTAGCCAGCTAGCTTGCCAGTTAACCCGGCCATACCCTCAAAACATGAACCCTGTTTTCTTTTTTTTTGCACAACACGTCAGCAAACGCGCCTTAACATTGGCCAAAAGCCCGTCTATTGGAAATTCTCTCATTTGCCATTAAAGTTGATATATTCCACAAGCCATGCTAAATATTGACATGGAAATCGATGGCAAAAAATCTCTTTGAGATTTTGATCAGTTTCAGCAGTATTTTAAACATTATAACGTTGTATCAGTAAGATATGTTAATAACTGCTTACTGGACGATCACGGCAGTGTCATGCTTTCAAACAACATTGTTGTTGTTAGATACAAACGATGTATGAACTGGCTTTCCCTACGGGAAAACACTATCACTGTTATGCTGATGACAACTGTACTTGTCGATCCCTCAGGATTTACACATGCCTCAGTAATATTTCAGTTTGGATGATAGATCGTGACCTTCAGCTCAATCTTTCTAAAATGAGCTCTCTGTTAACAGACAACTTGGCTACCCCACACATTTTAACATCGGTACATATTCATTTAATTCAATTTCATTTACAACGACAAATCAGAAAACCTTTTACAACCATTTACAACCACAAATCAGAAAAAGTTGGGACGGTATGAAAATTAAAAAGAAATCAGTGATTTATAAATTGACCTTGTCTGTTAAACTTCATTTGATTTGTAAATATAGGTGCTGTCAAACGATTAAAATGTTTAATCGCGATTAATCACATTTATGTAGCAGTAAACTCAAAATGAATCGCAATTTTTAACCTATTCTAAAGAAATTCAATATTTTTTATTTTTTATTTAATGCTCTTATGGAATAGTGGATTGGCTTTCTTTATGCAAATGTTTTATTTTATTGAAAAACTATGTACCAGGGAGGTACAAAATCAAATTATAAAGTGCACATTTCAGGTAAACAAGGTCTCAGTGCAGTTAAACCATGGCTTAATATTTTCGTTTTTTTTTTCAAGTTTGATGGGAACATAGCAGTCAGGCATCTTATTTAAAAAACAATGAACCGTAACAGTTAGGTTACCAATAAAAGATAAGCCTACTACTTATTTGCTTTCAGTAGCTGCCTGTGGACCTTTTCAGACAACAGTGAAGCTCGCTTCTTTTGCACAACACAACTTTTAAAAGTAAAATTTCCATTCAAAGCTTTTTATTATCCATTTCGCCATATGACGCTCACCATTCATTCAAACCGTAACGTTAATCTTGGGATTAAAAAAATTGACGGCGTTAAATCGGGTTTGCGTTAACGCCGTTAATAACACGTTAAACTGACAGCACTAGTAAATATACATCCATTCCTGCCATTCAGCCCTGCAACACATTCCAGGAAAGGCCTAGCCCTTTAGGAGCAAAGATTGGCCGATGATCGCCAGTTTGCCAACAAATGCATGAGCAAATAATTGAAAACAATTAAAAACAATGTTTCTCAAAGAAAGATAGTAAGGGATTTGGATATTTTACCCTCCACAGTGCATACAATTATTAAAAGATTCAAGGAATCTGGAGGAATGTCAGTGTGTAAAGGGCAGGGCCACAAACCTAAACTCAGTGGTGGAATGTAACGAAGTATTTTTACTTCGTTACTGTACTTCGTTACATTTTTGCGTATCTGTACTTTACTTAAGTAAAAATAATAGTGCATACTTTTTACTTTTACTTCGTTACATTTTGCAGCTATTATCTATACTTTTACTCCGCTACATTTCTACAATATGTGTCGTTATTTGTTACATTTTATGAACACAGTTTCGCCAAAATGTTACCTACACAAAAATATGGATTGCGTTGCTTTAGGACGCTTCAACCAATCAGGTGGCTCTATCAGCTCCAATGACAGCAGAGTGTGGCAGCCAAGGGGGTGCAACGGCAGTCTCTTGAACGTCCGCACAGGAGGCCATTTTGAGGACAGTATACTTCCGGTAGGGATCAGTGGTACGTTAGGTAACGTCAGTGATCTTCACAATCGTTTACACTCTTATCTCGCGGACGTTTTTGACGGATTTACAAATGACTTGATTTACAATCGTCATTACCTTGGTAATAATTCTGGATGCTTGAACATGTTGAAATGTGCAGCTTAATTGTGTATCACGGCTATTGTGTATCAGTCATTTTACATCAATTGGCGAGGCATAATTGTTCTTTCTTTTCAATATAACTTAAGTTGCACATAATAAAACTGAAGTTGCACATGATTTCCAATCGGGTTGGTTTGTTAAACATCTTACATTATGATTTCGACAGGAAATTGCTGACTTTATTGCCAATGAAGATGCCAGAATTTTGTGCAACCTGCTCTATTGAACACTCCCTTGAAACGAGACCTGTCAATGTTATTTTCATATGAAAACCCATGTTTATAATTCTTCATAAGTACGTAGTGCCATAAGAAATATCTTACGTTTATAACAAACCAACCCGTTTGAAAATCGGTTGAAAATTGAGCAAGTTCTGGTTACTTAAAAAGTACCACTTCCAACACAATGTTAAGGGGGAGTGAGCTATACTGTCCTCAAAATGGCCGAAATGTGCGGACATTCGGCTCCGTCGGCCAGAAACGCAGGCAGGATATCTAGCCTTTATTATAGATATCTATGGTGGCAGCAGCACTACGGTAGACTTTCCTGTTTTGCTTAAACATCGACAAACAGCCTGTCTGACTAGCAAACAACTCTCCAGCAGGGATTCAGAGTCAGCCTCATCTGAGGACATGTTCCAGTTCAGAGGCCCCAAAAATAACTCGTGGAGGTTTCAGTGCGTTTACCGTCTACCTTAAAAAAAGGAGTTGCTAGCCATCAAAAACAGGTCGAATTATGCGAAGTTCTTGCTATGCTAAATTAATGTCTATGACTTTTGCATATCGTATGCGGTTACTGACATGATTTTATGCTGTTATCTAGCAAAATACATGTTGACATACATCAATAGCACCAAAATTACACGATTGTACCTTGATTATTTATTTAACGTAGTGGTAAGATAAGGCTGGTAGTTTAGCAATGTCAAGCTAACGTCAAGATTTGCCTTTTTTATTGACTGGTTATTGCCTGGCATGAATACGTAATGCCTAGTCTTGGGTTACTCAATATTTTTTCATTTTCTGCAATCAATAGAGCATAAAACTGTGCATTGACCAGTTTAACAACTCCATTTGTTTGTCATGTTTCATATTTCTATTTTTTACACGTTTACAATAAAATAAAAGATTAAAAGATAAAAAATTGTGTCTTTGTTAGTTTGGCTTAATGGTATTCACTTTGCAAATAATCCCTGGTAGATAACTTGTCATCTGCAGAATTGTAAAATAGAGTGTGAACAGTATTACAGACAATAGGCCCAATAAGTACACCAACCTTTCCAATTAACAAATGTTGTTGCTTACAATTATTACTAGTAGTGACATCTGTAGAGGCATTTATTACCAGTCCCTATTTCTTTATCAAAATGGCACGGCCTAGACATTGAGAGACAAGCCATTGCGTGAGTACTTTTACTTTTACTTTTAAAGTAAATTTAAAAGTGAGTACTTTTTACTTTTTACTTAAGTAGGATTGTTGATGTAGTACTTTTACTTTTACTTTTACTTTAATTTTCCTGGGTACTTGTACTTTTACTTAAGTACTAAACTTCAGTACTTCTTCCACCACTGCCTAAACTGAATAACCATGATCTCAGATCCCTCAGACAGCAATGCATCAAGAACCGTCATTCATCTATGTAAGGGATAATGTATAAAACGCAGGTCATTGTCGGGAAAATAAGCCCCGACAGGGCGAACAGCACCCCGACGCGAAGCGGAGGGGTGTTGCTTCACCCTGAAGGGGCTTAAGGCTTTTGCATGGTTATCCAACTCACCTCGTACGACTTCACGAGAGACACGCCCTTTCTAATCGGATGATCGTACGACTCACCTTTACCTGCATGGTTCTACGAGGGGCTGTGGAGATTACCATCGGTTTATTATGATGTTACAAGGCCATTACATCATCATCAACAATAGTAGAACTATAAAATAAGAAATCGTTTGTTATTATCCTGTGTATTTTCCGTTAATGATCTGAGGCTGTTGATGTGAAATTAATTACTAACGACAATGACCAAGCTGGCGGTTATTGCCGAATATTTTCTATTATTATACCACACAAACAGTTCTGCTTTTTTACGTCTACAATTCAGGTTATTTTACAATTTAATCATTTACACTGCCTGCTCTGCTAGCTGAAACACAAAGGCTGTTCGAAAACCAAGAAATGTTTTTATTATTGCTGTAATTAGACGACGTCTCCCTATGCTTTATATGCGGCGAGAGCCACGATAGAGCAAGGAAGAAGGGAGATGTTTCCTCCAACTCCTAATGCATTCCTGGACCTCCAGCCCCAGGTTCCCAGCGATTTCTCAGCGATTTTTTTGAAACGGCGGTGCTGTCATATATGGAACGAAACAGGAAACGTGATTTAAGCCAGGGGTGTCGGACAGCTCGGATCGGATAGTGAGAAAATTCAAGCGGTGCTCCAGAGGCCATCCGAGACCCTCGCATGGCTGTCCGAGGTGCTCAAGATGTGGTCCCACTTCAAGGAGGGCGTTTTAGGGCGTGCCTCGTGAGATCGGAGAGCATGGTCGGATAAACATGTGGACCGCTTTATTTTCCCGACAATGACTGGCGTTCTATACATTATCCCGCTTATTATACGGCTACTTGCCAAAACAAAAAAATAACTTAACACAGTGTGTCTTTTTACAATGTATTTTTTACTATACGTAGTGTTAAAAAGCAGAGAAATAGTTCGCCAAAGACGTTGAACTTCAAAGACGTTGAACATTCTTTAGAACACAGCTGCTCAACCGTCCGCTGAAACTCCATTGATAAGTTACCGGACTACTTGCGGAGTGCTACGAAAGACGTGAATCAGAGGCAAAAAGGCCACTTTCCTTGACAGCAGTCATTATTGCATAGCAACGGTCAGCTATCGGTTAATAATTGACCGCAGAACGTTGGGAAGCCCCATTCAAGTGAATGGAGCATTCTACAGCATTAAAAAGAGCCGTGTAATAAAAGCAATTATCCACATGGGCTCAGGATCACTTTGGCAAACCTTTGTCAAGCACTACAATATGTAGTTACTTCTAGAAATGCCTCTTAAAGGGGCCATATTATGAAAATTCCACCTTTATAGTGCTTCTACACGTTAATTTGAGTATCTGGCATGTCTACCGACCCAAAAACTCCGGTAAAAAACAAATCCCGCGATCTGTTATTGTTCTCGTAGGTCAGAAACGTCATGCTTGAGTAACTGCCAATGAACTTCCTTATCATTAGGCTGTCATACTGATTTTGGCCCGTCCCCCCATCTCATCCCCCCGCCCCCCCTACACTCATTAAAGATGCGATATTTTTCAATTCACTTCACTCCATTTCTGTCCACCTGGGATTCACTTGGAATAGCGAAGTAGCAGCATGAAGCCAACTACGCCCTCAAGATGCTCTGTGGTCGGTTGTACATTTCAGCACAGATCTGTACATAATCTCCCGGCCTCAGAAGAAACAAGAGAGAAATGGATTGAATTCATATTCAATGGTAATGTGCTGGAAAGAATTAGCAAATGTCTGTTGGTGTGCGCAAGCCATTTTGAATTGGACTGTTTTACGAATCTGGGCCAATATAACGCTGGACTGGCAACAAGATTGAAATTGCAAGCGGGATCTGTACCATCTATTCGTTGCAGTTCAGTCGCGGGAATTGTAAGTATCTCTAAAAGTAATTATTTTGACCGTTAATGTGGGGAGGTTAGAGATGTTACCATTGTTGCGTTTTGGGGAAATGTGTATGTAGTTTTCGCTAACAATAACTTGTAACATTAGCGACTTCTGGCGACTTTTCAGAGAGCTTACAGCTACTTTCCTCACAGAAAAGTTGGCAACACTGGTAAGACCTTGCCTCGTAGCCAGCTGGTGTAAATAGCTTAGTAGTTCGCTAGAAATGTGGCCAATGTGTGGAGGCTTTTTGTAAAAAGTATCCATTACATAGGGAATGTATTTCACGTATGTGTAGAACCTATTTCGAATGGCTGGCCTTATAAACAACGGCGGGGAAAAGAGTCTGGAGGCAAGCATTACTTGTGCTTCATCAGCTTACTAACGTTACACTTATTAGCATCAATTTAGCAGCGAGGCTAGCTAGCTACTATGCTTCCATAGGTCTAAGCGCTAGCATAGTGTGACATGTTAAATCGTGAAGGAATATCCGACAATCGTGTAGTGTGAACCGGCCATAAGACCTTGCCTCTGAGCCAGCTGGTGTATGTAGCGTGCCGTATGCCGTTAGTAGTTCGTCGTGTACAAGTTAGCGACATTAGCATCTTGTAGTGTGTAGGAGCCAGCTGACACATCAATTGCTAAAGTGGCCAACGAATTTTTGTGTGAACAGTTAGGCTAGCCTATTTAATCTTGGTTATTATTACTATTTAGAATGGCTGACCATACTTAAAACGGCAGTGAAAGAGACTTGAGTCAACAACAACTTTTGCCTCTATGAGTGGTGCGTGCGAGAGGATATTAGCATGCTAACGTGTTAATTTTAGCTACAAATTCGACTGTTGGCGTATGCAGTTAGTAGTTCGCTAGAATGTGATACCTTAGGCTAGTCATACTGTATGCCTTGTACAGCATTTAGTTTGAATTTGCCTACGGCAAACAATAAGAAGATTTCTGTGAAGTAGTTTGTTAGGACTTCGAGGTGTTGACACTAAAGAAACCTGAGGGGCTTTGTACAAGTTAGTGACATTAGCATCTTGTAGTGTGTAGGAGCCAGCTGACACATCAATTGCTAAAGTGGCCAACGAATTTGTGTGTGAACAGTTAGGCTAGCCTTCTAAATCTTGGTTAACAGTAGATGGTTCGTTTGGATGTCTATGAAGGGGAATTTGTGTCAAAGTATATAGTGTCTTTACGAGAAATAGTTTTCTCATCCATAACATTCCCTTGTGAAAATGCTTTGTGTTGGGGCGGAGGGAGGTTAGTCACCTGCAAATACGAAGGCAATTAGTCCTGCTGGTGACACCTTCGACACAACAATGATGGGGTCATACATGTTAAATGGGCACTTAATTGTTCATGAACGACGTGATTAGCAGCTAAGAGACTCACCTGCATTTACCAAAACATGCATAACATTGCTGCTCTCTTATTGTTTAGGCAAGCACCTCTACTCAGGGCCAGAGAGAGAGGCTAAGTGGACCTCCATCCTGAACCATCTCCAAGACATCCACTCCCATGATGACCCTCTCTACCCAGTGTTTGCATCAGCCACGCATTTCAAGGGACAAAAGCAAATGGTTGAAAGCAGGTATGTTCACCCAATTTGCATTGTAAATGTAAGGCTTGTGTTTATCTATACATGTATAAACAAACCAAATGACCAATGCCATAATCACTTTGAAGCTATAGTTTTTTTTTTTTTTAAAGGGACACCAGCCTTCTTCAAGTTAGAGAAGGCGTTGACTAACAGGAGGGTCCTGAAAGATGTGGGGAAGCTGAGCCCTCACTACCAGACCTCGTCGTTGGAGGCTTTCCACAGACTCATTCTGCGTTTTGCGCCCAAAAACGTAGTCTTTCCTTGTCTTTGTCATATGCAGGTAACAGTACGATAATCTTTTCTAAGAAATGTATACCTATTATGTATTATACTAACTATTATACACCCATACACACATGCTCTCTACCTGGCAGCCCTGCATTTCAATGAAAATGCTGGGCGTCCCCAAGCAACAAGTTCAGCTGGTGAGCCGCTATTTAAAGTGAACTTCCCAAAATATAAGAAGGGCGAGTGCACTGCAAAGCCTGTGAAAGCAGATCCAACCTTCCGTGACTGGCACAGGCTTTATTTCAAATTCCACAAAATCAAACAATGTACAAACAGTATGTGAAACATAAATAGCATAACATTGTCTTTTTTAATAGTCTTCATAATAAATATAATATAATTACCAAATAATTATAAAATAAAATAATATACAAAAATGTGCAACAATGTAAAAGTTTTGGATTGTTTTTTTGTATTATAGGGTACGTGGATAACCTCTTGGACCTCATCTTTGACAAGGTTTTTCAGAACCCGGCCTCATATGTGAATGAGCTGCTGAAGATCCCAATACCCGCGTTTCTCTCTGCCCAGTTTGAGAAACCTGACAAGCAGGAAGTTATAGACCGCTATGTGTCCAGGTTCAATCAAGGGCAGGTCTGAACCCCGTATACCTTCCCTGTGCATCAGGGAACACTCTGCGTATCTGGAGCACAACGCAAGAGCACTCTGATTCTTCGGCCCAGATAGCCCCAACACCAGCTAACAAAACTTCTGTACCTGTAACGTCTGAACAAATGTTACACTGTGTTTAGAGAATAAAAGGTTATACACATATAAAGTGTTCCTTTTTTAACAGTATGGCAATTGATAGCACAAAGTGTAATTTTGTAATCAATGTTTTTAATATACCTTTGTATTTATAATATACCTTGTATTTATTACCTATGTACCAGCCATTGCATTTAATAACTATGTTTAAAAAGCTCTATGGCATTCATTCTAGCAATCTTTCTGACAATAAAAGTGTGTATACACAGTTTTGTGTGCCTTCAGTGTTTGATAAGTCACATGTCAAAAATTGACACATGTAAGAAGAGCAGTTAGCAAAGTAATACAGAGGGAAGGGTAATTTATTGTATTTTTATCCTTGGTCATATTTGTATTGCAGAAATTACTGATAACTCATGCATACAAAAAAAAAACTTACTGCTCTATTCCTCTTTCACGTAAATGCCCATAATCTGCCCTATATATGTTATGCATTCTGCAAAGAATAGACATTCAAACACACAGGTTCAAGGCCTGGATGGTCAACCATGCATGCTGCCGGGTTCTCGAGCTGAAGTATTCTTCTTGTAACCTTGAATATTGAGAGTAAGTGACGTGGAATATAAAACAGATGATGACTGCATATTTACAATGTCAATGTAATTCACAAATACTTCTACCTGTGGTATCTCCCTGCAGCATACATTTCCAGGCTCTGTAGGCATTTTAGCACACTTGCCACAAGTACACCTGTATAAACAAAGAGTATTATCAAGTGACAACCTTGCAGGTAAACTTTATTTGAACGTTGTGTTCATATTACAGACATAAGTCATCAAATACAACATTTTAAACGCTAATAAATGCAGGTAAAACGTTAGAGAGAGAGCCTGTACTTTTATCTAACCTGCGAGGACGTGGGTGGGCCCATTATACATCTACTATATGCAACTCCGGAGTCCTGAGGTAAGTTGAGTGAATGTTCACAACAGAACGTACTCATGTAGAAATTATATCTTTATGGCGTTCCCGTTACTTGCATTTACATAAACACTTACAAACAGGAACTTATAAACACACTGTATTTGCTACATACTCCTACATTCACACATGGTTCACGTAACTAGATTCACTTGCACCATTATGCTACCAACACCGCGAACTAGACTGTGGCCCATTAACAAACAAAAAAAGGAGGTTTACAAAGTTTACTCACCATTCAGAAACGTTTTGTTGAGCCCTAACTTCTTGAATATGTTCGGGAGCCTCTTGTTCTGCTTCTGGGTCTGACTCTGGCTCAAACAGATACGGTTGTACGATTCTATCTTCTGCATTAGCCATATTGTAGTTGGCTGTGCAGGCTAAGGCTAAGGAGGGCTACGCGAGCGAATCTGTTGGAGGAGGGGGAGGAGTGAAGGAGAGAGGGGGGAGCTGGCTCATTAGCATTTAAAGGAACAGGCACTCAATACAGGTCAATCTGTAGGGAGCTGTATTTGACAGGGTGAAAAGGGTGCTGTATTAAATTATTCTTGTGGTATTTTGACCAAAATATTTTACTGGCATTTCATAAAGACCCCAAGGAACCATTTCAACTTGTGGTAAAATGGGCATACGATGGGTCCTTTAAAACTTTACTGTGCCAAAAGGAAGCCTTATGTTAACCGTGTCCAGAAAGTGGCCTAGACTTTTCTGGGCTTTTGGAGGCATCTGGGATGGACCATCACACAGTGGAAACGTGTATTGTGGTCAGACGAATCAGTATTTCAGGTCTTTGGTATGGCGTCGTGTCAGTACCCTTGGCAAAGGTAACTAACACTTCTAAGATGCCACCATGAATACCAAAAGGTACATAGAGATTTTGGAGCAACATATGCTGCCTTCAAGACAACACCCTTTCCAGGGAACCCCATGAATATGTCAACAAAACAATGCAAAACAACATTCTGCACACATTTCAAAGGCATGGATGAGGAAGAAGGGTGTGTGGGTGCTGGACTGGCCTTCCTGCAGTCCTGACTGGTCCCCAATAGAGCATGTGTGGAGCATTTTGTAACGCAAAACGCAACAACGAAGACCCCTTTCTGTTGCACACCTTAAGACTCGTTTGCAGGAAGACTGGAACAAAGTTACACATAAAACACTTCCTCACTTTTGTCATCCCTAAACATCTTTTAAGTGTTGTGAAAAGGACTTGCAACATTTCAAAGTGATAGATGCTTTACTTTTTTTTTTAATATGTGGCAAGAGTCAAACTTAAATGAAATGTTTATTTTGAAAAAACATTAAAATTCATGAGGCAAAACATCAAATAATGTGCTGTTGTATTGTTTTCAATGTAGACTTAATTGTAATGTATGATGAGCATGGGCATGGGCCATCAGCCTGTTTTCTATTTGAAGGTGTGTAGGCTGGGAATGAAATATACTGATGTTGCCGTAGTATGTCTGACTTAAGCTGATTATTAAACAAATTTCATTACTTTTTTTATAGGATGCCTTCCTCACTCTCCTGGTCTGCATATGGACAGAGGGTGAAGAAGAGAAGTGCAACATGAAAGCTTGCCTTTTTTTATTATACTTCTTCATAAAGGCTCATAATGTTTCATACACTTTTTTTTAGTAATTAAAGAAAATTATTAATGTTTACAAAATGTCACAGTTTTTTTACCCTAAGCGGACACACCAACTACTGCTGCCCCCCAGTTTGTGTTTTTTTTTTCTTGCTGTCCTGTTGAAGATATTATTTCAAATATCTTAGACACAGTCAGTCACTTAGTCTGCTTGAAGCTCTAGCTTTACTGCACATACTGTACACAACAGCATGCTGTCAAATGCATCCTTTCCAAACTCAATTGACTAGCAATTTCACTAAGATATTTTTTAGCTAACATTTGTCAGCAAGATCTAACAATATTATGATAAGACAACAATAACTTTTATTAATCCCGTTAGGGAAATTCAGGTGTCTTAGCAGCAAGATTTATGAAGTGAATAGGACAACAGGAATGGGAATCAAACATACACATACAATTTTTTAAATAAAAACAGTCCAGGGAAAGCTGATTGGACATTGGACCAGTGTAGGTTGCATGGCCTGTATATCCGTTATGTTTGGAATTGTTGATTATTAGGGCACCAGTTGCAGTAGCGTTTAAAATCTTAACTTAAAGTGGGGAGTAGTGAGGACTTCAATTCTAGAAAAGGAAATCAAGATCTAGGTCATCCTTTATGAATCGAGTTTTGACCAAAAGACTAAAGTTGATCAAAGAGTGGACTGGTCACTGATAAACCCTTCCACAACACAGAACTCAGTGAATAGTGAATGCATATCGGAACAAAATTTGAAATTGTAATGACATTTCAGAGACAAAAATATGTGCTCAATGTGTCTTTATTTTAAAATTCAATGGCATACAGGGGATGTAGCATTAAGACATTTAATGAAAGGGATAGGTAATTAATAAATGTATGGACTGGTATTTAAAACTTTCTATGCACACTGGGCATTGCACTGGCATGCCATATGGGCCTCTGCAGTCTCCCTTAGGTCCACACTCTTCTCAGAGATGTTGCTCAGATCCACAGAGCTGGAACCTAAACAGAAAAGAAAGGCAAGTAGTGTCAGATAAACTGGATCTTCACAACACAGATGTATATACATCAACTAGGGAATCAGTTTTTAGGCCATCAGGAAGCATCTGAGACTTACCAGTGGGCAGACAGTGGAATCCAATGGTGACTGGCATGGTCTTTACTGGCAGGCAACCAGGCAGACAGCGCAGCACTGGCTCAACAGAGTAGCATTTAGACTCCTGTTCATCCACAATCACCTGCTTCTCCAGTTTCACAGATTCAAGCTTCAGACGGCACTCTGAAACAAATACAAAGATGTGTCAGCACATAATGTGTGACAGACCTTTGTCTAAAAATCAGTAAGTGATTCTTGAAAGGTATCTCTCTTACGAGTGCTGTCACGGCAGCTCTCGGCAGGAAGCACCCAGGAGTGGGCGAAGCTGGCAGGACTCTTGGTCTGGTAACCACTGGGGGTGGAGTACTCCTGTTTGATCTCTCCGTCGGCTTTACCACACAGACCACAAGTCTGTCCCTTCATCCAGTCCACAACATTAACCTGAAGGACACAGGTTTACTGAGGTTTAGTCCTTTTGTATTTCTTCAAATGTTACTGCACATGTAAGTTGCATTCAAGCTGTATTCACCATTGATGTGTCCTTGCTGAAGTAAACCTCCTGAAGACCAAGGCTAGGAGCATGAAGTGCCAGGCCCTGAGCTTTCTGTCTGATCTGGATGGAGCCTAAAACCAGAACCATTTTATTATAAACACTTTATTGGTAGAAAATTGTTATTTATTTATTTTTTTGGATTAGTAGTAGATGACGAATACGTTTTGTTTACCTGAGGGATGTTTGTAGGGAAGGCTGGAAATAGGGACCTCCATTCCGTTTACCTTTACCAGCACATCACTTCCAGTGGGGTACAGGTCAACGTCCCTGAAGAAGGTCACAGCAAAATCTTCAGCTTTCCGAACTCCATCATTAGGATATAATGGTGTACTCCCTATTTATATACTCAATACTCACATATCAGCAATCTTCACGTTGATGTGGCTCTGCTGGGTGAGCTGATCCTTCTTCAGCAGGACCATGAATTTAAGTTCTGAAGAACAGTCCTGAGCCAGCACTTGGTAGCAGGACTGTGGCATCTCAATTGTGTATTTTCTGTTGTTGAATGTGGTCAGTTTGTTTTGGACCAGGCGGCATTGAGCTAAAATAAATGATGAACATCCTCAGGTAAGACAGAAGTGAACCTTTACACCCTTTTCACACTTTGTTTGTTTTGCCCTACCTGATGTAGCCTCAGCATACAGGAAATGCAGCTGGTCAAGAATGTTGTCCTCGGGAATGGCGCGGATAATAGCGTCAGCAGCAATAGGCAGGGCAATGGGCAGAGGCAGGGCCAGTTTGGAAAGGGTCATCTACACACACAGAAAGCATGCAGTGTGACGAACATCAACAGGACTGATGCACTTAGAGATCATCACAATGAAACTATTTGGAGATATTTACCATGGGCAGTTTCACAATGACATCGACTGTCCTCTCGGTGGGGATGGCAACAGTCAGTTCCAATTCTTTCTCACTGTTCTTGGCTTTACTGACAGTGACTCCGGCCATCAAAGCAGCACCAGGGATGTACTTAGCTAGCCTTGGGGGACACAGATAATATACAATGTCAAGAGTATATATGGAATTGATATTTGATTTGAAATATAACTCTTTGTTTAATGCCTCCCTGACCACCTAAGGGCAACGCAGACGCTGGACTCCTTTAAAGCTGGACTTAAAACTTTTTTATTCAGGAAGGCATTTTTGGCTTATGTTAACAATTTTATTTTATTTTTAATTTTATTGTATTATTATAGTTAGTTTCTAATATGTAGGCACTCTGAGATTCTTTTGAATGAAAAGTGCATTAAAAATAAAATGAATTATTATTATTATTTATTATTAATGACAGAGTACCTGGTTGCATAGGTAGTGACAATAGCAGGGATCTTCACCCATTCCACCTCCAGACGGGCTGCAGGGCTTGCACCAAGGAGACCAGCCTCAGCCTTCAAGATGGTGGCATATTCCTGGCACTCTGCTCCAAAGGCAACCTTAGCCTGATTTCACAGAAGATACAAATGCTTAAATATTTACACCAAAGTCTCAAAATGACTTCAAAGCCTTGAAATGTGACAGAATCGCACCATGACTTTGTGTTTGCTCAGGAGGACACCATCAGCACACAACTTCCAGTTGTCAGTTTCAGCAAGAGCAGAGACGATGGTCTGCACCCTGTTGTTGGCCTTATCAAGATAGGCAGCAGCCTGGTATCCCAGTAACTTCTTGTCGGCTCTCACAGCACGGAAGATGACCACCACAGCAGGAGCCACAGCATTACCAAGGAACTTAGTCTGGAAATACGGATAAAAAGTGACATTGAGAATTACCTCTTATTTATTTTCACCCAGACCCATTCATTTTCTTTGAGCTTTGTGGCATTTGATGGACCTCACCTGTTTGTAAATGGCCTCAAAGCTGGATGCACTGCTTCCACTGCTTCTGAGATTCTGAGCGGAGATTGCCTTAGAGACCAGATACTAAGAGCAAAGCACAGTTATCAGTCAGACCTCATTTGTACTACTGATGCAATTCCAGTGGATATATTCGTTGCTTACATTCAACGGATAAAAATATGAAATAGTTATGATAATTTAAAAGAATGAGTGGAATTACCTGATCCTTGTGGAATTTCTTGAAAGGATACTCCTTAAGTGAAACCTATGAGTTAGATAGATAAAAACAGGGTATAACAGGGCAACTGAAAACAACCTCCAGGCACATGAAAGTCAAATGCTCACATTTATAATAGTGTGTTAATTAAAATACAATTTTGAGATATCTTTACATGAAAGAAAAGTATATGTATGATGTGATGCGGCCAAAACTCACCTTTGACATGCTGGAGCTGGAGGAGCTGGAAGAGCTGGAGGAGCTGAACAAAGAGCTGAGGAGGCTGCTAGAGGCAGCAGAGCTGGAGCTGGAGCTGGAGCTGGAGCTGGAGCTGGAGCGCTTCATAGCAGGCTCAAGGATCTTCTTCAGTTTAGACACGATTGCTCTTCCCTCAGAGCTCGTCTCGTCAATAATGTTGATCTCCCTCAGGAGCTTCTCTGCAGCCTTGGCTCCAACTTGTACTTCAACCTCCAGTCTCTCAATGGCTGGGCCATCAGCTACCAAAAAAGGAAAACATATTTAAACTGACTGAGCTTCTATCTGCTGCATTACTTCATTTTCAAAACACAAACAAAAAAACCTACCTGGTTTCACAGAAACAAGAGCTGCATGCTCTCCGATCAGGTTAAGCAGAGGAATGGTCTTGATGAGAGCAGCATTGCTAGAGGTGAGCTCAAAGCATCCCTTGATTCCCAGAAGTGGAGCTGGGACACACATGATCTTGTGGAATGGTGTTCCTGCTCTCAACTGAGGTTGAACTTCAGATGATGCCTCGGAGGAAATGATCTCAGAAGACTGTGGGAGAAAGAATCATGTTCACACTGCAGAACAGAGTCAGAAAATGCCTCAAAGCATGAAAAAAAGTTTCCATTAGACCTTACCAAACTACGATCAAAAGAAGACAGCCTCTCAGCAGACATCCGTTGTGCAGCAATAGCTGGTACAATTGGTGTGATTCTCTCAGCTGCAAGATCCTCAATGTTGCGGGCAATAGCCAGGGTCTCAAAACTAGTAACAATAAAAATGATGCAGGCTTAGCGTCATGAAAGTTATCTATATTATTTTTCACATTCACTTCAACGCGGTTATTATTACCGAATGTTGGCAATGTGCTCTGGTGTCGCAACGGGGAGAACCTCAATCTTGAAGTTCAGTTTGGGTATATCTGCTCTTGCTTCCAGTTTAGCGGGCAACACGGTGACGGCCTTGGCTCTAGCCATGACAGCAGCCTGAATCAAGGCAGTGTTGATTCCCATCACAGCAAAGGTGTGCACGGCAATGCTAAGGAAAAGTAAAATACATATTAGAATATTTTCCGTGTATTCTTTTAAAATGAAAGTGTGTGGATATGTGGAAAGAGGCGTACCTTGGAGTGGCCTCAGCTTCCAACTTAATGTCTGTTTTCAGAAGCTCGGCAGCAGTGATAGCACTGAGAGCCTCAGGAAGAGGTGGGGTGATGATTGCCTTAACTGTAACATGCAGAGGAAAGATGTCAGGTAATTATAAAAATGCAAATGTTATAAAAGGATAAAAAACAGAGCAAGGGAAATAAATTGTTTATGGATAACTATATTATATCACGATGGGTAGAAATAAAATGATCATCAGTCAAGTCCTACCTTTAAAGGTGGCAGCAGCAACAGCAGCAGAGTAGAGACTGAGCTCCATTGGCACACCAACAGCAGTGGGGAAGATGCGTCGAATCTCAGCAGCCAGAAGAGGCTTAGCGGCCTGAACTGAAATGCCAGTCTGCAGTGCTTTCAGGGCATCCTTCAGCAGGGTCTTGGCATCGGCACTAGTGGCAAGCTGGAGAAGGGAAAGATCATAACATGTCCATACTGGAAATAGCCTTTCACACACTAAAACAATGCACTTAAATACAGCTCATAATTCTAGTGTGTAAAGTGGAAACAGTGAAAACTAAATTCCTTACCTGAACTGCTTGATCGACAATAGCTTTGTCAATGTTTGCAAAGGCAATCTCCTGTCCAAAGAATTTGACATAGATGGATGCCAGTGGCTGGCTCTTTGGCAAGGCCTTCCATTCAGCAATCTACAAGAAACGGAAGATAATATTAAGATTTCAACGTCATCAAAAACATGTGGAAATACTTACGTGAAAATGATTTTAACTTTCACTTACCGCTTTCATGACGCGCTTCATCTTGGTGAGCCTGTCATCCTCCATATCTTGCAAAGCATGAGTTTTCAGAAGGGCCTCCTGAATTCCCTCAGTTCTAACTCCAATCTGAGAGAGAAACAGTGTGATCAGAGGAGCATGGTGATCACAGAGATGGAAGTTGTTTCAGTCGTATACACTGTATTCAAGCTTATTGTTATGTAACCCACCTCAAGAACATCAGCAGCAGCTCCAGCAAGATAGGCACGAGCTTTGGCCACAACGGCTGTGGGCAGAATGGTGGCACCATCGTTGATGATGAAGGCACTACCAGCAGCACCAGCCATCATGGGACCTTCAAAAAAATTGAGAATTTAAAGTAAACGTTGGAGACATTTTAAAATTCATTCAGGATGTATTAAGAACATTGAAAAACATGCTTACTTCTGAAGATATCGAGGTGGATTGCTTTGCTGAAACGGTAGCTCAGTCTGTCCAGTTTGGGGCTCAAGATCTTGATGGCAACATTGCTGGCAGCAGCACTAAAATGGGCATGAATGGTCGTGTTAGACTTCTAAAGATGGTAAAGGAAAGTAAAATATGGAAAGCCATATAGGGGTGCACTTACACAGTGGCGTAGTCTGGGGCAGTGCTCCTGGTTAGGGATCTGATGTAGGAATACACAAAGCTGACAATCTGCATGCTGGTCTCCTTCTTCAGAATGCTAGCAATAGTAGATACCAGTGCAACTGTGGGTTTGGTCTCAAACAGAACCACAGCAGCCACCATACGCAATTCAGGGTGAAGAGCCTTGTCCATGAACAGCTGCAGGGCCACTGGCTGAATCTACAAGACCAAATACATATAAACAATAAGACATGAAACTTTGATTTTTCCAATGGCCCATGTCCCAAGAAATGTGGCTAGGCTCACCAATTTAGGTTCCTTCTTAGCAATGCTTCTGAGAGCCAAGATGGCGTCGACTTGAACCCTGATTGGGAGAGCAGCAGCTGCAGAGCCAAATCCTGGGAGGATCTTCATGATTGGTTTAAGACTAGCAGGGTGGCCAGCGTTACCCAGAACTTTCACCAGTAGGGTGATTTCAGCAATATCAGCCTTAGCAATAGCCTCAGCTGCACGCTCATGGATGGGCTGGAGAAAGAAGTCGAATATTTTCAGTTACTTCAGAAAAAACGTATGTAAGTTCAGGGAAAATTCTGAGGATAAAGGGAAAACATTCACCTTCAGGAGTTCAGCTGGGCAAGTAGGAACTGCAGCACAGTACTTGGCAATCATGGTGCCATAACCCAGCATAGCAATCTCACGCAGAACAGGGTTTGCCTGAACCTTGTGGTGGAGAGCCAGGCTCTGTATGATTGAGAAAGAAGAGTTATGAATATTGTCCTCTTAATTTTTTTTAATGAAAAAAACCTTAAATTCTTTGGAGCACTTACAGAGATGAGTCTGATGATCTCTGGATCAGCAGGAACCATATGCACAGCAGCCAAAAGAACTTGAACTGTTTCAGGAATGGTGATGTCGTCAGCCAAGAACTTCTCCTTGATGAACATGACAGCGGCTGGTGTTCCAACAACAGGAATGGCATCCAGAATCCAACGTCTGAAATAATCATGTTGCACTTAATAGATATAGCAAACCAGTGTCCATATGGAGTATATACTGTATACTTAAATATATAATATTTATTTATGTATTTATAAATACTGAAGATGAGGCAATTCATACCTGTATTCTGGTTTGGCCTTAAACTGACTCCAGATGGCTTCAACGTTCTCCAAGCTGGCCACACGCAACACCTGGATCAGCTGGATGAACTTAAGAGGAGCATCCTCATGGACCTTAGCCACATTGTTTGCAACCAGATGGTGCAGAATCTCCAAAATCTGAAAAAAGTACAGAAATTGTGAGGCATCTGAAAATGAGTTTGGAAAAGGGTGGCACACAGGGGTTCCTATTCAAGGCTGTAATTTCACCTGAGCTGGTGCGTTAGTTATCTTCAGGAGCTGGATTGGAGTCTGAAGAATTTCAGTGGCAAACTCGTAGACCAGGGATCCGCGGGCCACATAATCTGCCTTGATGGGCACAATGGGGGTTTTCTCAAGCTCCAAGAAGGTCAGGCTTTGTCTGGAAAGGAAAAAAAAAAAGATTTAGCTATTAAGGCATTACTTCATGAGATATCTGCATTTTCTATGATAGGAAAATACAAGATACAAGAAGACCCATACTTGGCTTCCATCTGTGCAACTCCACCCATCTCAGCCACAGGTGTGACCTGATGAAGTTCCCGGACCGTTGCTTCAGTGATCAGAGCACCAGTGGCGCTTGGTTTCATAACGTAGCTGTAGGTCGCGGCTCCAGTCAGGCTCTTTGCTTGCTGTATGCGTGAGAAAAGACAGTTTTAGAAAATGTATATGTCCAAGCATGATCAGATCTAAAGTAAGTCACCTTGTTTTGCTTACCAGTGTTTCCAAGTAAGCCAGGCCCAAATCCTTGATGATCCTCTCCTGGCAGTTGTTGAGATCCTTGGACTTGGTGACAACAATGCGCCCTGCCTTGACATCTTCACTGATGACGTAGTGAGTCTTGCACACTCCCTGAACTCCAGCCTTTAGATCAAATATGGACATATAAGTAATATGGCAGGACATCACATGAAAATAGTCAAAAATGATTCTTCATGTTGTTTTGTCTCACCTCTTGCATTTCATAAACATTCTGGGTCTTCTTGAGGTTGAGCTGAAGAATGTTAAGGATACCTCTGTGGACATTCAGCACTGTAGGGGAGACTGCAGCTGGAGCAAACACCTTGCCGACCACACCATTAGCGTACTCAAACTTGATGGGAGTCAGAAGCTGAGCAGCCAATGCTGAGGTAAGCTTGGTGGCTGGTACAAAGGGGTCCTTTGGCAAGACACCACTGTACTCGAAGATCTCAGGCTCTGCAAGCTAAGGATACGTAGGTTTCAGTTCTGATGCTAATTAAACATCACCGTGCTAATCAGAAATAGAACATTGGATTACCTTCAGCAAGTAGGTGTTCCCAGCCAAAGCACTGATGAGAACCTTGCTGCTGACTTTCATTCCTGCTCTGGCCAGACCCTCCACAGGGAGACCACCGAGGAGCAGTGCCTCATATTTGTACACATAGGTCTTAGCGGCAGCAAACTCAGGAGCTGTGGAAAGAGTGAGACAGGTTGCAGTGAAGAACATTTTACATTTAAATCTTTTTCCCTGGTTCCTCTAAAAATATAATCTTTAAGACGGTTATCAACTGCTTATACTCACCAAGGTTAACATGTTGACTCGCTAGAACATAATTAAAATAAGAAGAAAGATATTTTGTTAGAATTAAATGTAAATTCTTCATTCATTTTTATGTTAACTAATTACTCTAAACTTGAATATTTTCAACCAGAATTGAAAAAAGTTTCAGCAACTTACCCACAAGGGCTAAAGTCAGTGCAAACACAACCAATCTCATGGCTCGATTGATGTAAAGAACAACCTTCTGAACAAGTGGTCCCCATTTATATTTAAAATTTTGCTGAGATTTTCAATCTCAAATGTATTATTAACTATCATTTGACCCTCCTTTGTACACACGTTGTGCCCAAATGTTCTGGCCAAATCAGGTTAACCTGACCGTGTTAATGTGACCAGGGTGGTGGCTATCTGTTTTGATATTTTTTGTATTTCTTGCACTGAGAAAACGATCAATATGTCCAGTTTGCCATGTGAAATGTGAATGTAGCTTGAAACATCATATATATTTGACTTTTTCATCAATTATAATGACCAACTTAAAAAGTAACTAATTCTAAGCTGATGGCTTGGGTATTTTTAACATACACTTGTTTTCATGACTGCAGCTTAACAAAATGACAAAAGATCAATGGCTTTAAAAATACCGCTGACATTACTGCATGTCACTTAGTACAGAGAGGTCTTTAAGGGCACAGTGTCTCTGTAAGGTAAATAACACTCTTGTGATTTTACATTAACATTTGTTTATTTCACAGATTAATAAATAAAAGCAAATTACACTTTCTTACATATATTTACAACAGTGTTTTTGGGCCTGATGTTGTTAGCACCTTACATATGTATGGAAAAGGTATTTTAAACAACTTTATTAAAACTTTATTGGAAATATCACAAGTTTTGGCAGCCATTTTTAAACTACTTCGGACAGTCTCATGAGTTAAAGCTGTAATTAATGTATTCATGTATTTATTTTATTACATTTTATTTTGTATATTTTATTAGAGTTGTTATTGTATATTTGTTTTTAAATTTCATCTGTATGCATCATCACATGACCAGCTTTAATGTAAAATTGTCGGTTATTATTGTGTCATTGTATACATTTATGTGAAATCCAATACAAATAATTGAATATTAAACTTTATTAAGATCTGGAATAATTTAATACAGTTCATATGTGAAATGAACATTAAGATTTCATGTAATTTAAGTAGTGGTGATAGTAGTGGCACACAATATTTCAGCCCAAACAATGTCTTCATATTCCCGTTTAAAATCAATTGATTTCTGTTCAGTGGTGCTCATTCCTCACAGAATGTACCTAGTGTGAACAGATGTCAGTCTGACCTTTAAACAGAGTTGCAGTAATAGTGAGAAGCGTGGTGTCGCAACATTGTGTTTGTTATGACATGAAAGGGCAATGGTGGGTTTTGAGTCACTTAATTGCAAACGTTTTACTGGACCATGAAAAATATGTTTTAAGTCACTCTCACATTAAGCATCACTGTTGAGAAGTTTTATTCTCTCGTAATGAGCTAATACACAACATTCTCTCTCTCTCTCTCTCTCTGAGCGGAAGTGAGTGCGCGTGTTGCGAGAGTGAACGGGTTTGGGTCAATGACATGACATGCATATTTTTGTGTCCGACTGCATCATTTTATTTTTAAATAGTTTGAATCAATTCATGACATGCATCACTTTATTCTATTAAATCTATTTAGTTTGAATTCATTTTCAGGAAATCAGAAAAAAGGATATTATTTTATGTTTTGGGATCTCAAACCCCCAAAATGTCAGGTGGCGCAACCGTCCGTGCAAATGAACAGACTAAAAAAGTATTAAAGGACCCATCGTATGCCCATTTTACCACTAGTTGAAATGGTTCCTTGGGGTCTTTATGAAATGCCAGTAAAATATTTTGGTCAAAATACCACAAGAATAATTTAATACAGCACCCTTTTCACCCTGTCAAATACAGCTCCCTACAGATTGACCTGTATTGAGTGCCTGTTCCTTTAAATGCTAATGAGCCAGCTCCCCCCTCCCCTTCACTCCTCCCCCTCCTCCAACAGATTCGCTCGCTTAGCCCTCCTTAGCCTTAGCCTGCACAGCCAACTACAATATGGCTAATGCAGAAGATAGAATCGTACAACCGTATCTGTTTGAGCCAGAGTCAGACCCAGAAGCAGAACAAGAGGCTCCCGAACATATTCAAGAAGTTAGGGCTCAACAAAACGTTTCTGAATGGTGAGTAAACTTTGTAAACCTCCTTTTTTTGTTTGTTAATGGGCCACAGTCTAGTTCGCGGTGTTGGTAGCATAATGGTGCAAGTGAATCTAGTTACGTGAACCATGTGTGAATGTAGGAGTATGTAGCAAATACAGTGTGTTTATAAGTTCCTGTTTGTAAGTGTTTATGTAAATGCAAGTAACGGGAACGCCATAAAGATATAATTTCTACATGAGTACGTTCTGTTGTGAACATTCACTCAACTTACCTCAGGACTCCGGAGTTGCATATAGTAGATGTATAATGGGCCCACCCACGTCCTCGCAGGTTAGATAAAAGTACAGGCTCTCTCTCTAACGTTTTACCTGCATTTATTAGCGTTTAAAATGTTGTATTTGATGACTTATGTCTGTAATATGAACACAACGTTCAAATAAAGTTTACCTGCAAGGTTGTCACTTGATAATACTCTTTGTTTATACAGGTGTACTTGTGGCAAGTGTGCTAAAATGCCTACAGAGCCTGGAAATGTATGCTGCAGGGAGATACCACAGGTAGAAGTATTTGTGAATTACATTGACATTGTAAATATGCAGTCATCATCTGTTTTATATTCCACGTCACTTACTCTCAATATTCAAGGTTACAAGAAGAATACTTCAGCTCGAGAACCCGGCAGCATGCATGGTTGACCATCCAGGCCTTGAACCTGTGTGTTTGAATGTCTATTCTTTGCAGAATGCATAACATATATAGGGCAGATTATGGGCATTTACGTGAAAGAGGAATAGAGCAGTAAGTTTTTTTTTTGTATGCATGAGTTATCAGTAATTTCTGCAATACAAATATGACCAAGGATAAAAATACAATAAATTACCCTTCCCTCTGTATTACTTTGCTAACTGCTCTTCTTACATGTGTCAATTTTTGACATGTGACTTATCAAACACTGAAGGCACACAAAACTGTGTATATACACTTTTATTGTCAGAAAGATTGCTAGAATGAATGCCATAGAGCTTTTTAAACATAGTTATTAAATGCAATGGCTGGTACATAGGTAATAAATACAAGGTATATTATAAATACAAAGGTATATTAAAAAAACATTGATTACAAAATTACACTTTGTGCTATCAATTGCCATACTGTTAAAAAAGGAACACTTTATATGTGTATAACCTTTTATTCTCTAAACACAGTGTAACATTTGTTCAGACGTTACAGGTACAGAAGTTTTGTTAGCTGGTGTTGGGGCTATCTGGGCCGAAGAATCAGAGTGCTCTTGCGTTGTGCTCCAGATACGCAGAGTGTTCCCTGATGCACAGGGAAGGTATACGGGGTTCAGACCTGCCCTTGATTGAACCTGGACACATAGCGGTCTATAACTTCCTGCTTGTCAGGTTTCTCAAACTGGGCAGAGAGAAACGCGGGTATTGGGATCTTCAGCAGCTCATTCACATATGAGGCCGGGTTCTGAAAAACCTTGTCAAAGATGAGGTCCAAGAGGTTATCCACGTACCCTATAATACAAAAAAACAATCCAAAACTTTTACATTGTTGCACATTTTTGTATATTATTTTATTTTATAATTATTTGGTAATTATATTATATTTATTATGAAGACTATTAAAAAAGACAATGTTATGCTATTTATGTTTCACATACTGTTTGTACATTGTTTGATTTTGTGGAATTTGAAATAAAGCCTGTGCCAGTCACGGAAGGTTGGATCTGCTTTCACAGGCTTTGCAGTGCACTCGCCCTTCTTATATTTTGGGAAGTTCACTTTAAATAGCGGCTCACCAGCTGAACTTGTTGCTTGGGGACGCCCAGCATTTTCATTGAAATGCAGGGCTGCCAGGTAGAGAGCATGTGTGTATGGGTGTATAATAGTTAGTATAATACATAATAGGTATACATTTCTTAGAAAAGATTATCGTACTGTTACCTGCATAACATTCCAAGACAAGGAAAGACTACGTTTTTGGGCGCAAAACGCAGAATGAGTCTGTGGAAAGCCTCCAACGACGAGGTCTGGTAGTGAGGGCTCAGCTTCCCCACATCTTTCAGGACCCTCCTGTTAGTCAACGCCTTCTCTACCTTGAAGAAGGCTGGTGTCCCTTTAAAAAAAAAAAAAACTATAGCTTCAAAGTGATTATGGCATTGGTCATTTGGTTTGTTTATACATGTATAGATAAACACAAGCCTTACATTTACAATGCAAATTGGGTGAACATACCTGCTTTCAACCATTTGCTTTTGTCCCTTGAAATGTGTGGCTGATGCAAACACTGGGTAGAGAGGGTCATCATGGGAGTGGATGTCTTGGAGATGGTTCAGGATGTAGGTCCACTTTGCCTCTCTCTCTGGCCCTGAGTAGAGGTGCTTGCCTAAACAATAAGAGAGCAGCAATGTTATGCATGTTTTGGTAAATGCAGGTGAGTCTCTTAGCTGCTAATCACGTCGTTCATGAACAATTAAGTGCCCATTTAACATGTATGACCCCATCATTGTTGTGTCGAAGGTGTCACCAGCAGGACTAATTGCCTTCGTATTTGCAGGTGACTAACCTCCCTCCGCCCCAACACAAAGCATTTTCACAAGGGAATGTTATGGATGAGAAAACTATTTCTCGTAAAGACACTATATACTTTGACACAAATTCCCCTTCATAGACATCCAAACGAACCATCTACCGTTAACCAAGATTAAGAAGGCTAGCCTAACTGTTCACACACAAATTCGTTGGCCACTTTAGCAATTGATGTGTCAGCTGGCTCCTACACACTACAAGATGCTAATGTCACTAACTTGTACAAAGCCCCTCAGGTTTCTTTAGTGTCAACACCTCGAAGTCCTAACAAACTACTTCACAGAAATCTTCTTATTGTTTGCCGTAGGCAAATTCAAACTAAATGCTGTACAAGGCATACAGTATGACTAGCCTAAGGTATCACATTCTAGCGAACTACTAACTGCATACGCCAACAGTCGAATTTGTAGCTAAAATTAACACGTTAGCATGCTAATATCCTCTCGCACGCACCACTCATAGAGGCAAAAGTTGTTGTTGGCTCAAGTCTCTTTCACTGCCGTTTTAAGTATGGTCAGCCATTCTAAATAGTAATAATAACCAAGATTAAATAGGCTAGCCTAACTGTTCACACAAAAATTCGTTGGCCACTTTAGCAATTGATGTGTCAGCTGGCTCCTACACACTACAAGATGCTAATGTCGCTAACTTGTACACGACGAACTACTAACGGCATACGGCACGCTACATACACCAGCTGGCTCAGAGGCAAGGTCTTATGGCCGGTTCACACTACACAATTGACCTGTCGCTAAGCGCCGCCCTTAGAACGCAGATGAACCAATGACATTCCAGCCTGAACTGGACTCGGACATCGTCTCCGATAACTCCATTGAAAACAACAGGGAGGAGACCTTTTTCAATAATTTAATGATCGATTGATGTTGCTTATGAAAAAAAAAAAAAACATGGTCAAACGATGTGCTTGGGGTACACGTAACACCGACAGTAGGTATCCCGATAGGCTGCAGAATGGGGTATATTTCATCCCTTTCCCCAAGCCACAACGGGACAAAAACAAGTGTGTAGGCTAATTGTGGTAATGTAGTTTCAACATAAAAGGCCAAACGATGTGCATGGGATAGATACAACACTGATACGAGTTATCGTGAGAAGATAGGCAATGGGGTATATTGTATCTCATTTCCTAAACGAAAACAAGACCGGTCCAAAATATCTCCGGTGGGTGGATTAAGCTGTGTGACAGACCGCACAGTGAACGCTACGCTACGTTCATTAGCTGCCATACTCTTGTTAGAATTTCCCATTGCTAAAGCAATCAACTAAGCCTACATGATAAAAGGCATAGGCCTACTCATTATTCACAGTACCTGCTTACTTTTACCACTGATGTTATGCTAGGCTTAGGCAAGTTATCTCTGGTTCAAATTAGCTAACGTTAATGATTCAATAGCTGCGCTAGCGTAACTTTGTCAGTTATGGGACAGTTTATTAAACAAACGATAGGTTTAATAATGGATTAACATGACAACGTGAACGAAACACACGCATGCCGGTAATTAAAAAGGTTACATTAACAAGCTAAACAGTTAGGACCATAGCCATGGTTTGGACACTGTCCTGTCAGGGGCAGGTTCCAGCTAGTTAATAAACGTAGGTGTACATCTCGGTGCCTTCCAGATTAGTTAAATTAACTGACTGTGAATTTATTGTATCTTTCCCATGCGGTGCATGAACAATGCTGGTATTGGATGTATTTATCTGCAATCGCGATGACCGTGAGTTAGGCTTCTCCCTCTTGCATTGAACTCTGTAAATTCTCGCCTCAAATTTAAGCTTGTTATCCACCATATCGAGTTTTAAATTGTATACATATCCCTCCATTGCATAAATAAGTCCCTTTTGAAGCCTTCTAGGCGAAATCAGGTCCTTTTGTCTCCAAAAGTTGTCTAGAGCCTCTTAGGATATAGTTTTGTCACTGATAGCTGCCATTGTAAACTCTAGTCAGCTCTGATAAAGTGTCCGATTTAGCAGCTGTCACAATGGGGGGCGGGGCTTAGCGATAGGTCAATTGTCGGATATTCCTTCACGATTTAACATGTCACACTATGCTAGCGCTTAGACCTATGGAAGCATAGTAGCTAGCTAGCCTCGCTGCTAAATTGATGCTTATAAGTGTAACGTTAGTAAGCTGATGAAGCACAAGTAATGCTTGCCTCCAGACTCTTTTCCCCGCCGTTGTATATAAGGCCAGCCATTCGAAATAGGTTCTACACATACGTGAAATACATTCCCTATGTAATGGATACTTTTTACAAAAAGCCTCCACACATTGGCCACATTTCTAGCGAACTACTAAGCTATTTACACCAGCTGGCTACGAGGCAAGGTCTTACACGCTAATGTTACAAGTTATTGTTAGCGAAAACTACATACACATTTCCCCAAAACGCAACAATGGTAACATCGCTAACCTCCCCACATTAACGGTCAAAATAATTACTTTTAGAGATACTTACAATTCCCGCGACTGAACTGCAACGAATAGATGGTACAGATCCCGCTTGCAATTTCAATCTTGTTGCCAGTCCAGCGTTATATTGGCCCAGATTCGTAAAACAGTCCAATTCAAAATGGCTTGCGCACACCAACAGACATTTGCTAATTCTTTCCAGCACATTACCATTGAATATGAATTCAATCCATTTCTCTCTTGTTTCTTCTGAGGCCGGGAGATTATGTACAGATCTGTGCTGAAATGTACAACCGACCACAGAGCATCTTGAGGGCGTAGTTGGCTTCATGCTGCTACTTCGCTATTCCAAGTGAATCCCAGGTGGACAGAAATGGAGTGAAGTGAATTGAAAAATAGCTTTTCACTAGTCTCCACTAAAGTGACGTACTGCTTAATTTGTCTGTTTGATGGATACAGGGAATGTATGAACATTAGAAAGGTCCAGGATACATTCTTTCGAGGACACTACTGCGCTACTTGATCAATAAAAGAGCTTAGCTACTGAAAAGTTACTTGGTTTTGTAAATATCAACGTTACTGCCAACCAAGCTACTAGTTAAGCTAGTAGCGTCGCTACAAGCATTACTCACTGAACAGCCCAGCTCCGGTCGAGGTACGTCCTCCCGCGGTCAGTGCTTAAATCCATACATTCTGGTCCCATGTCTTTTAGTCTCTTCTTATCGACATCTGATCGTCGATTAAAAGGTATTCCACGAATAGATACTAAGGAGTTTTCAGTCGCCATACTCTCAGATTCCAATTCTCTGCTAGCCTAGCTACGGTTCTCCGGTAGATATGTGATATTTAAATGAGATGTGAGGGAATAACAAAAGGTCTCTGATTGGACAGTCCTGTCAGGATGATATATAAGAAGCCCTGTCATTGGCTGTGGGCGCAAGCGATGTGCGCCCCGGGCTCGAACTGTCATCCGCCAATGAGAAGCTGTCCTTGCTCAAATGTTCCTGACCCTTTTTTTGGCTCCCATAGACTTCCACTTGGCCGGCGCCCACAGGGAGGAATGGCTTCTCTCTCAATGATAACGAATGGCAATATATTATATTTGGTCACACATTTAAGTGTTTTTTGACAGGGGCTTACGGTCTCCGGCACACATTTAACGCTTTAAAACGGTACATTTCTTATTAAATTATTTGATATATAATGTTTTTTGACATTTCATTTTTATTTTTATTTTTTTTCATCTCAAAATTGTAGGGTGGGCGGCGCCCCAGCGCCTTGTATTGACGCACCGCCACTGTTCAGGATATCAAGCAGCCCCCTGAGGTCAAACACAAAATCATTGGTGGCCGGTCTCCAGACCAAGCCCAGCACCTTGAGCACAGACCCGTATGGTTCTGGCTGCACAGCGCAATCCATCGAGCTCTCCTGCCACTTTTCTTTGAGCTCAGGAGAGTTTGTCATCCATTTACATAGCTCCATGCCTGCAGCAGACATAATGTTCTTGGCTGTTGTCGTCACAGTATGTGCCTCTGTCACCTCACCTGCACTTGAAATTAAGTCATCCACATAGAGTGAGGAGCTGAGGATTTCTACCACTTGTGGGTGTTCTAACTCATACTGTCTCAGATGCTTCCTAATGGTGGCTGCGAGTAAGAATGGGCTTGATGAAGCTCCGAACACCACCCTCGTCATTCTGAGCATGCGCAGCTTCACGTCCTTCTCCTCTGTTGGTGGGCCTGTGAACCACAGAAATCTTACGCCGTCTCTGTCTCTTTCTGAGAGTGAAATTTGCAGAAAAGCTTTCTCAATGTCTGCCATGTAAGCAATTTCATGCAGTCTAAATTTGATTAAAACACTCATCAGATCTGGATTCAAGTTTGGACCTGTTAAGAGACAGTCATTTAGTGAAGGACTTCTGTCTTCGTGGGATGAAGCATCGAACACAACTCGCAGTTTCGTTGTCGCCTTATCCTCCCTCAATACAGCGTGATGAGGTAAGTAATACGTTTGACTGCCTTGTGGTGATGCATGCTCCCTTGGCACATCCTCAGCCATTCCTTGTTTTAAGTAGTCCTCCACAACTTCATTGTATCTGCTGTAGAGTGTGACATCCTTGCTTAGTTTCCTTTTCAAACTCTCAAGTCTCTTTTTTGCGATGCGGTAATTGTCTTGAAGTGGAGGATGATTTTGACGCCATGGCAACCCCACTTGGTAACGCCCATCCTTCAGGATGGAAGTTTCCTCGAACCGCTGCAGCGCTTCTGCTTCCTCTGGGCTCTCAGACTTCTCACTCGTGATACCCAAGGACTCAATTTCCCAGAATGCATGCAGCTGTTTGTCAATCTGTGCATCCTCACTAAGCTGAATATGCATGCATGTCGTCTCCGTCATGCTGGACACTGCCACTGGGCCTTGCACTGCCCATCCAAAGGTGCTCTCCAGTGCCACTAAGCCTTTTGTCAGTCTTTCTACTCTGCCTGATACTATCTGCCAGTAATAATCAGAGCCAATTAACACAGAAAGTTCAGGTTTATCATCTCCAGCACAGTCTGCTAGCTGTAGACCTCTTCTTCTCATCTCTTTCTGTCAGTGGCGGTCCGTCAGGGCCTTCAAGGCCTTCTCTGCTGGCCTAAACATCATCAGAAAATAAATGTAAAAAAATAAATTTAATTTTAATATTTTCTTTTCATAAATATGTATTAAATGATTCCCCATAGTCCATTATCTTCATTTCATGCTTCCAGCGTTGTTCATTTATGTTAGAGCTTTCATCCAATCATATTTCCGCTATCATGTGTTGCCACGCTCCTTGAAATCTTCCCCGAGAACAGAAATCTTCCCTGAGGCCTTCAGAATTCACATTGAAGGCCCGTGTACATCTGATTGGTTATCACAACTTGCTGTTTCAGTTAATTTAAGTTGAATGAACTGAAACAGACAGTTGTGACAACCAATCAGATTTCGAGTTGGCGACACTGGGCCTTCTAGAAGGCCCGGAAGATTTCTTTCCTCGCGTTAAACGTGACACGTAAACGTCCTTTGATTGGATACTGAGGCAGACCGGTGCAGTGCTTCAGTGCTCAGTTTAGCTGGCTAAACGACGTACATCGGTTTTGCTTATTCTTCTAGTTGTTTCAATTGGTAAGACTAAATATAATTACATTAACCAACTCAAATAAATTAGTTTACACAAACTTGATAATTCCAGTTTTTGATACAATTACAACGCCATTTTCAAGACGGAACTTTCAAGAAAAACTGGATATCGTGAGGATGGGAAGTTTAATGAAACTGCTTTGCAGGTGGGACAATGCGATGTTACTTGTTAAACTTGTTAAACCTCACATTGAGTCACATAGGCTACTTTTGGTGGACTTAATAAAACTTTGTAGACTAATCCCTGAAAATCGCCTTTTATTTTTAAGTTGTGACAGTAATATCCAAGCGATCATATAACTTAGAGTTTACTACTCTTAATGTATTGTTAATACGGGTGATTTGAAATGCTCCGGAAATATTAATAAAGTCTGTTGTACTCGACTATGTTAAGGTGATGCAATGCTCACTTATACTGCCTTTCTGTATAAAATATACTGGTTCGAGAGCCATGGCGTCATAATGATGGTATGAGGAGGTGGATTCACTCAGTTTAACATCGTGTAGGACATCGCTGAAGGCCTAGTCGTGAAATGCACGGACCGCCACTGCTTTCTGTATATGTTCACCAGTCACTTTCATCAGCGCTGTGCACACGTTGGGGGTCACAACTGCCTCTATTTCAATTATCTGCTGTTTATCCCAGACATTCTCCAAGCTGAGCTTAACTATGTTGCGACTAACCGTTGTTGGAGCAGAGGAGCCAAATTTGTGAAGAGTAAGCGTCCCTTGTCTAGTAACAGGTAGCTGCAGCGTCTTCACCACATTCTCATGTACAAAACTCCCCTGACTGCCTCCATCTAGCAAGCAGCGGACCATCTTCCTGCTTCTGGGCCCTACGACCCATGCCTTGACGGTTTGTAGCAGCACAGTGTTCTCTGTGTCAGGTTTGCCTTTCTCTGCTTGGGGAATTACTGAGGAAATCACAGTGTCCATGGTGGCAGATGCAGCAGGCGGGGATGACTCATTTTTCTCACAAATGGCTGCATGATGCCTGCCTCCACATGTGGCACATGAAATGCCCTTTGACCTGCAGAACCTGGCGATGTGTTTAGACCCCAGACACACAAAACACCTGCCCAGCTTCTTCAGTTTTTCTTTGCGTGCTGACACCGGGTGGTCTGGACACTTTTCAGATTTGTGTTCAGCGCTATCACAGAACAGGCAGTTTTGCATTTTCTGGTCAGCAATGTGTAGTGCAGCTGCAGATGTCATGCTTGGTTTCTTTAATTTCATATCATTGGCTGAATATGATTTACTGCAGGTTTTGTTAGCAATCTGATTTTCTCTCTGGTTATATGATTTCATCATTTGTAAGGTTCTCTCTCGGCTCTGAACCTCTTTCTGCAGGAACTTCAGCACATTAGGCACATTCCACTCGTCATTATCTCCTCTTTGACGGCTGTATTCAAGAGCCATGTCATCTGGCATCATCTGGAGTAATATTGGGCATAACATACTGCCATAGGTGTCTGATACCACTCCCAATGACTCTAGGCTTCTGATTTGAATTTCACAGTCATCATATAACTGCCTTAATGCACTGACATCAGATGATTTCTTTACAGGAGTGAGATTCAGTAGCTTTGACATGTGAGCATTTACAATGAGATCTCTCCTTCCAAATCTGTTTTGGAGAATATCAACTGCAGAATCATAGTTACTGTCTGTCAGTGTGAGTCCTGCTACTGCCTTTGCAGCCGTTCCAGTAAGGTACATTTTCAGGTAGGTAAACTTTTCTCTTTTGCAAAGTGCATTGTTGCTATGAATAGTGGTGATGGTGATGGTGATAATAATGATGATTATTATAATAAGAAAGCATGCAGGCTCACATAGCTGCTAATATTAATAGCCTACTAATAGGCCTGCTACTACTGAAAATAATAACAATAATAATAATAAATAGTTATAATAATTGCATGTATGGGCCTAACAATAAAAATAGCCTAGCCTGGACATGTCGGGCCTATCAATAACAATATGCTATCTACCTTTCTATACTGTATATGGTGGTGTAGTTGAGGGCGGTGGCGGTGGGCGGTGGGGGGCCCCCAACTACCCCTAACCAGCTTTGGGGGGGCCCAGCTTGCAAATGTTTGAGAACCCCTGCTCTAGTTGGTTTTAAAGAGAAATTAACACATTTATAACAATTAACATTTTGAACACATCTGCTGAAATAGGTGCTAATTATACTGTAGCCTGATAGGGATTTGTAGCTCAAGTGAGTAACGTTGTAGGCTACAGTTCACTAGCTAGTTATAACTGCTGGAGCTACTGAATAGGGTAGCATACCAACAGGATCATTGAACCTGCATGATAAAAGAGAGCAACGACATCTACCATTTACTCGTGATGATTTAACCATTTAGTTTATTTTACTATTTCAAATTTCATGTGCTTTACCTTTATATCCAGCAGCTGGTTATGGCAGCTTTCACCAGCTTGGGTCGGACAGTCGCTCAAAGTCTGTTTACTAGACGTTATTACTGTCTGTCTGCACACTCGCGAGGCTCACTCACCACCAAACAGAGCCGTGCACTTGCCTCAACAGTCACAATTTTTTTTCTAACTCTAAAATGGAAACAAAATAAGTTCACTTAATCGGTTGCAAGGTGTAAATTTGATCTATCGTTTTATATTCTGATTTTATGAGGCTACACGTTTTATCTGCTTACACATTAAACGCGGTTTCAACTTACTTACTGTCTGGAAAAAAAAACATGTGTGCTCTGCTGCTGGTCCAGTTTTCTCCGCTTTCTAAATAACCTTAATTTCTCCATTACTCTACCTCCTCTCCACCAAAATGTAACATGGAATAACTAAATTATTGGAATAACTAAATTAAAAACTTTTATAGATAATAGCTAATCACACAGCATGCATCTGCCTGCTATCGACTACCCATCCTGTTAAAAAAGATGCCCAACACGATGTGACGAGCTGTCATCTGACGAGCTGTCCGACATCGGGTCGTCTGAACTCGTGTCGTTATTAGGCTCATCATCTGAACTCGTGTCGTTGGTAGGCCTGCAACTAACAGTGGGAGAAAGCGCTCTCGTGGGAGAAAGTGGGAGAAACCCCCTTTGCGCATGCCCAAGGCAAGGACTAAATTTCAGTCCATGTAACAGCTTATCAACAAGATTCGCTTCCCTTAGAATTTTTCACACCTTCTCGCAAAGCCGATTCCGTCAGAGCGGCTTATAAAAAACACACATGTAAACGACCCTAGTGCCTAGTCAAAACTGCAGGCAAAATTACTGCAAGTAGGAAATAGAAGGACAATGAAACATGTAGTACATATAAAACATTAATACATTATTTATTGTTAATCTACAGTTGGATATATTCAACCCCCAAAAGATTGTAAGGATTTACCAATGAAAGTTTTTTCAAAGAGCTACATTTGGCTTTGAATGACGTTCAGCTGAGTGAAACATAAGATCAACAGAGAAAAGGTATGATCTACTAGTTGTCTGTAATATATTGTCACAATTATTCAACCCCTATATGATTTTGCTGTTTTTAAAACTTTCTGATAGTTGTATGCCCTAAAGAGGAGTTAATAGTTTAGTTAGTAGTTTTAGTTTTTGACTGTACTTTATTTGCAGGTCACCCAGTTTATTCTGGCATTTTAATTTACTGTTGCTTTTTTACAAAGTTGCACATTAATGGAACAACGAAACTTCGTTGCATAGGTCTGAGATAACTTTGAGTACCATTGCACTATATCTGGTGAAGGTCGGCAATGATGTGACAAGGCAAAGGCTCAACAGAATGCTGAGGTATGCTAACTTGGGAACCAGTTATTGTATTTAACATTTTTGTATCACTAATGTTGCACTATTGCACCAATGTTCTTCTCCTAAGAAAGGTTCAGAGACAAATTCAACTTTCAATAACTTTATTTTACAAGTACAGGGGTTAGGACATATTTGAGGTTCAAATCTTTACATTCTATGCACACCGGGTGTTGCACTGGCATGCCATATGGGCCTCTGCTGTCTCCCTTAGGTCCACACTCTTCTCAGAGATGTTGCTCAGATCCACATAGCTGGATTCTAAACAGGAGAAAAAGTAGTAGTGTCGGATCAGCTGGCTATTCGCAACACAAATGTATATATCAACTAGGAAATCAGTTTTTAGGCCATCAGGAAGCATCTGGGACTTACCAGTGGGCAGACAGTGGAATCCAATGGTGACTGGCATGGTCTTTACTGGCAGGCAACCAGGCAGACAGCGCAGCACTGGCTCAACGGAGTAGCATTTAGACTCCTGTCCATCCACAATCACCTGCTTCTCCAGTTTCACAGATTCAAGCTTCAGACGGCACTCTGAAACAAATACAAAGACGTGTCAGCACATTACATGTGACAGACCTTTGTCTAAAAATAAGTTCTTGAAAGGTATCTCTTACGAGTGTTGTCACGGCAGCTATCGGCAGGAAGCACCCAGGAGTGGGCATAGCTGGCAGGGCTCTTGGTCTGGTAACCACTGGGGGTGGAGTACTCCTGTTTGATCTCTCCGTCGGCTTTACCACACAGACCACAAGTCTGTCCCTTCATCCAGTCCACAACATTAACCTGAAGGACACAGGTTTACTGAGGTTTAGTCCTTTTGTATTTCTTCAAATGTTACTGCACATGTAAGTTGCATTCCAGCTGTATTTACCCTCCATGTGTCCTTGCTGAAGTAAACCTCCTGAAGACCAAGGCTAGGAGCATGAAGTGCCAGGCCCTGAGCTTTCTGTCTGATCTGGATGGAGCCTAAAACCAGAACCACTTTATTATGAACACAAATTATAGCATATCAGTATTTTTGCATTAAAGCCCCAATATGCAACAATTATACTTCAGGATTAGGGTTAGGATAAGCAGTTTAACCTTAAATTAACAGCTTAAAAAAAATTGGGGCGCTACAATGACTTTTAATATGGAGAATCGCGTCCGTGCCATTGCGATAGCAGGGTCCATTTTGCCTGCCGCAGCCCGCCGACCTGACTTGTTTACTTTCTGCCGATCTAGTAAGTAGCTTATTTACCGTTTTACTTTGTCTTATGTTGCACTTGCTTGATGTTTGACAGTGTAAGGACAGTCGTTGAGTAACTAGTTTGTCATAATGTCAAAGTCAGCACATTTCAAAAGATTTCGTTAGTTTTAGCTGCTAGCATACCTTTAGCGAATAGCTATTGTTCCGTTGTGCTGCTTTAATAGAAGATGATGAATACGTTCAGTTTACCTGAGGGATGTTGGTAGGGAAGGCTGGAAATAGGAACCTCCATTCCGTTTACCTTTACCAGCACATCACTTCCAGTGGGGTACAGGTCAATGTCCCTGAAGAAGGTCACAGCAAAATCGTCAGCTTTCCAAACCCCATCATTTTGATATAATGGGGTACTCACTATTTAAGAATACTCACATATCAGCAATCTTCACGTTGATGTGGTTCTGTTCAGTGAGCTCATCTTTCTTCAGCAGGACCATGAATTTAAGCTCTGATGTGCAGTCCTGAGCCAACACTTGGGAGCAGGAGAGTGGCATCTCATTCTTTAACCTTCTGTTGTTGAATGTGGTCAGTGTGTCTCGGACCATGCTACATTGAGCTGAAAGAAATGATGGACCATAGATTCACATTCATTCATTGCTGATGAAAAGAATGAAATGTCATGAGATGGCACTTACAGTTAGGCAGAACAATAATGTTGGCGGAAAAGATGTTAACGCCTACCTGAGGTAGCCTCAGCAAACATGAAGTGCAACTGGTCAAGAATGTTGTCCCCAGGAATGGCGCGGATAACTGCATCAGCACCAATAGGCAGGGCAACGGGCAGCGGCAGGGCCAGTTTGGAAAGAGTCATCTACACACACACAAAGCAGGCAGTGTGATGAACATCAACAGGACTGATGCGTTTAGAGATCATCACGATGAAACTATTTGGAGATATTTACCATGGGCAGTTTCACAATGACATCGACTGTCCTCTCGGTGGGGATGGCAACAGTCAGTTCCAATTCTTTCTCACTGTTCTTTGCTTTACTGAGAGTGACTCCGCCCATCAAAGCAGCACCAGGGATGTACTTAGCTAGCCTTGGTGGACACAGAGAATATACAATGTCAAGAGTATGTGGAATTGATATTTGCTTTGAAATATAACTCTTTGGTTAATGACATAGTACCTGGTTGCATAGGTAGTGACAATAGCAGGGATCTTCACCCATTCCACCTCCAGACGGGCTGCAGGGCTTGCACCAAGGAGACCAGCCTCAGCCTTCAAGATGGTGGCATATTCCTGG
Source organism: Sprattus sprattus (assembly GCF_963457725.1). Classification (NCBI taxonomy): domain Eukaryota; kingdom Metazoa; phylum Chordata; class Actinopteri; order Clupeiformes; family Clupeidae; genus Sprattus; species Sprattus sprattus. Next base: position 34,612,881 of record NC_137921.1, on the reverse strand, counting down.
CACTCTGCTCCCCAGGCAACCTTAGCCTGATTTCACAGAAGATACAAATGCTTAAATATTTACACCAAAGTCTCAAAATGACTTCAAAGCCTTGAAATGTGACAGAATCGCACCATGACTTTGTGTTTGCTCAGGAGGACACCATCAGCACACAACTTCCAGTTGTCAGTTTCAGCAAGAGCAGAGACGATGGTCTGCACCCTGTTGTTTGCCTTATCAAGATAGGCAGCAGCCTGGTATCCCAGTAACTTCTTGTCGGCTCTCACAGCACGGAAGATGACCACCACAGCAGGAGCGACGGCATTACCAAGGAGCTTAGTCTGGAAATACGGATGAAAAGAGACATATTGAGGATTACCTCTTATTCATTTTCACCCAGACCTAATCTATTTCTATAAGCTTTGTAGCATTTGATGGACCTCACCTGTTTGTAAATGGCCTCAAAACTGGATGCACTGCTTCCACTGCTTCTGGGGTCTTGAGCGGAGATTCTCTGAGAGACCAGGTACTTAGAGCAAAGCACATTAAAGTTAGACCTCATTTGTACTACTGATGAAATTCCAGTGGATATATTAATTTCTTACATTTAATGGATACAAATATGAATATAGCTGCAAGCAGCGATGGCGGTTTCCTCCTCCAGACATTGCGGACCAGGGAAAAATGTATTTTTGTGACAATTTGTCACTGTATAGAAAGATCCATGCTGCAGACTTGCCAATGGGATATTACATTTCAAATGCATTACTTTGAAGATCCTCAAGGGCCATGGCTTCAAGCTAAGAGTGAGAAGGGGTGTGGTCATCCCTACATTTCCTTAAATGTTGTGTGTGTGTGCATGCGCGTGTCAAAGGAGCCTGTCCCTGTGTGTGTGTGTGTGTGTGTGTGTGTGTGTGTGTGTGAGAGAGAGAGAGAGAGAATCTGGAGCACACACGCACGGAGGAGCAGAGAGAGAGACCTTCTACTGAAAATCACCCTAGAAATTAGCCAAGCATGCATGTTTCAAATATTCACCAAAAATCCACTTTTCATCTTACAGTCAACTTTTTTTCAGATTTGTGTACTTAACATTCTCAAGTGTCTTCAAATGTACTTGTGATTGAATCAGAGTATCACTTTTTGACCTGTTGATGTGTAAAGCATTATTTTAGCGTTAACAATGTATCCAATTTGCTTTATATCAATCATTTTTTAAGATATGAAGTTGCCTTTGCACATGGCAACATGTTGTAGTGTCTTCCAGTGACATATCAAGTTGATTTCACAAAGATTTGCCAAGATATGACTTCACTTCCTGTTTGGCGACTTTTCAGCTGAATTTGAGTGGCTGTACCGGACAAACGGTTGTGACGATCAAAATTCTAAAAAGTAACTTTTGTGAGGCTAGGTCTGAAGATCATCTCTGGTGATTTTGAAGAAGATTTGCCAAAAATTGTAGGAGGAGTAGGCTTTCAAAGGTTTTTGATAAAACCGGAAATAGCGGAAAATCTATGTAACCGGAAATTGACGCCATAGGGTGTGTTTAATTCGTCTTGATCCAGGGAATCCAATGGTACCTCATTTTTGAAAATCGGTCATGCGGTTCAAAAGTTGCGTGTGTTACAAAAGTCCAACTTTGACCTGTTGGTGGCGCTAGAGTGGTGTACTGAGAGCCATGAAACTTGGTGTGAATGAAGAAGGGACTGTCCTTAATGAGTGTGCCAAATTTCACAAAAAGTTACCATATGGTTCTAGGGGCTGCCATTGACTCCCATGGAACAAGAATAATACTAACAGATACAATATAGCTGCAAGCAGCGATGGCGGTTTCCTCCTTCAAACATTGCGAACCAGGGGAAGAAAAAAAACATTTGTCACTGTATAGAAAATCCATGCTGCAGACTTGCCAATGGGATATTACATTTCAAATCCAACATTTACAATGCTTTTGCCTTGAAGTTTAGACTGAGTGGAGGTTGTGTGTGTGCGCTTACCCTGTGTGTCTGTGAGAATGTATGTGTGTGACAGCAAGCTGTGTGTCTGTGAGAATGTGTGTGCGTAAAACAAAGCCTGCGCGTGTGTTAAGGGGAGACTGCGTGTGTGAGATTTAGGAGCCGCGCGGATGAGGAGACAGAGAGACATTCTATAGAGAACCACCCTAGCAAGTAGTCAAGCATGCATGTTTCAAATATTCACCAAAAATCCACTTTTCACTTTACAGTCAACTTTTTTTCAGATTTGTGTACTAAACATTCCCAAGTGTCTTCATATGAACTTGTGATTGAATCAGAGTTTCACTTTTTGACATGCAGATGTGTAAAGCATTATTTTAGCGTTAACAATGTATCCAATTTGCTTTATATCAATCATTTTTCAAGATATGAAGTTGCCTTTGCACATGGGAACATGTTGTGGTGTCTTCCAAGTGACATACCAGTTTGGTGTTGATATCTCAAAGATTAGCTGAGATATGACTTCACTTCCTGTTTGGCCGCTTTTCTGCTGAATTTGAGTGGATGAACCGGACAAACCATATGGTAACATTTTGCGAAATTTGGAACAATCATTAAGGACCGTCCCTTCTTTATTCATGCAAAGTTTCATGTCTCTCATTATACCACTCTAGCGCCACCAACGGGTCAAAGTTGGACTTGTGTTAACACACGCAACTTTTGAACCGTATGACCGATTTTCAAAAATGAGGTACCATTGGATTCCCTGGATCAAGACAAATTAAACACACCCTGTGGCGTAAATCCAATGGTACCTCATTTTTGAAAATCGGCCATACGGTTCAAAAGTTGCGTGTGTTACAAAAGTCCAACTTTGACCTGTTGGTGGCGCTAGATTGGTCTAATGAGAGCCATGAAACTTGGTGTGAATGAAGAAGGGACTGTCCTTAATGAGTGTGCCAAATTTCAGAAAAAGTGACCATATGGTTCTAGGGGCTGCCATTGACTCCCATTGCAGCAACATAATAATAAGAAAGCCTACAATAACAATAGGTTACCTCCTACCGGAGGAAACCTAAATAGATACGATCATTCAAAAGAATCAGTGGAATTACCTGGTCCTTGTGGAATTTCTTGAAAGGATATTCCTTAAGTGAAACCTATGGGTAAGTGAGATCAAAAAATGTCAAAAGCAAATACAATTTTGAGATAGCTTTACATTGAAGAAAATTATAAATGATGTGATGTGGCCCAAACTCACCTTTGGCATGCTGGAGCTGGAGGAGCTGGAAGAGCTGGAGGAGCTGAGGAGGCTGCTGGAGGCAGAGCTGGAGCTGGAGCTGGAGCTGGAGCGCTTCACAGCAGGCTCAAGGATCTTCTTCAGTTTAGACACGATGGCTCTTCCCTCAGAGCTCATCTCGTCAATAATGTTGATCTCCCTCAGGAGCTTCTCTGCAGCCTTGGCTCCAACTTGTACTTCAACCTCCAGTCTCTCAATGGCTGGGCCATCAGCTACACAAAAAAGAAAAAAATATTTTAACTGACTGAGCATTTCTATCCGCCGCAGAAATGTATTTTAAAAACACAAAAACAGAAACCTACCTGGTTTCACAGCCACAAGAGCTGCATGCTCTCCGATCAGGTTAAGCAGAGGAATGGTCTTGATGAGAGCAGCATTGCTAGAGGTGAGCTCAAAGCATCCCTTGATTCCTAGAAGTGGAGCTGGGACACACATGATCTTGTGGAATGGTGTTCCTGCTCTCAACTGAGGTTGAACTTCAGATGATGCCTCGGAGGAAATGATCTCAGAAGACTGTGGGAGAAAGAATCATGTTCACACTGCAGAACAGAGTCAGAAAATGCCTCCGTCAGAAAAGTTTCCATCTGACCTACCAAACTACGATCAAAAGAAGACAGCCTCTCAGCAGACATCCGTTGTGCAGCAATAACTGGTACAATTGGTGTGATTCTCTCAGCTGCAAGATCCTCAATGTTGCGGGCAATAGCCAGGGTCTCAAAACTAGTAACAATAAAAATGATGCAGGCTTAGCGTCATGAAAGTTATCTATATTATTTTTCACATTCACTTCAACGCGGTTATTATTACCGAATGTTGGCAATGTGCTCTGGTGTCGCAACGGGGAGAACCTCAATCTTGAAGTTCAGTTTGGGTATATCTGCTCTTGCTTCCAGTTTAGCGGGCAGCACGGTGACGGCCTTGGCTCTAGCCATGACAGCAGCCTGAATCAAGGCAGTGTTGATTCCCATCACAGCAAAGGTGTGCACGGCAATGCTAAGGAAAAGTAAAATACATATTAGAATATTTTCTGTGTATTCTTTTAAAATGAAAGTGTGTGGATATGTGGAAAGAGGTGTACCTTGGAGTGGCCTCAGCTTCCAACTTAATGTCTGTTTTCAGAAGCTCGGCAGCAGTGATAGCACTGAGAGCCTCAGGAAGAGGTGGGGTGATGATTGCCTTAACTGTAACATGCAGAGGAAAGATATCAGGTAATTATAAAAATGCAAATGTTATAAAAGGATAAAAAAAACAGAGCAAGGGAAATATATTGTTTATGGATACCTATATTATATCACGATGGGTAGAAATAAAATGATCATCAGTCAAGTCCTACCTTTAACGGTGGCAGCAGCAACAGCAGCAGAGTAGAGACTGAGCTCCATTGGCACACCAACAGCAGTGGGGAAGATGCGACGAATCTCAGCAGCCAGAAGAGGCTTAGCGGCCTGAACTGAAATGCCAGTCTGCAGTGCTTTCAGGGCATCCTTCAGCAGGGTCTTGGCATCGGCACTAGTGGCAAGCTGGAGATGGGAAAGATCATAACATGTCCATACTGGAAATAGCTTTTCACACACTCTTTACACTCGCCTTACAAAAACAAAGCACTAAAATACAGCTCATAATTCTAGTGTGTAAGGTGAAAAGAGTAAAAACTAAATTCCTTACCTGAACTGCTTGATCGACAATTGCTTTGTCAATGTTTGCAAAGGCAATCTCCTGTCCAAAGAATTTGACATAGATGGATGCCAGTGGCTGGCTCTTTGGCAAGGCCTTCCATTCAGCAATCTACAAGAAACAGAAGATTTTGTAAATTAAGTCAAATATTAGAATTTCAACGTCATGTAAAATGTACATGTGGAAATAAGAACGTGAAAATGATTTTAACTTTCACTTACTGCTTTCATGACGCGCTTCATCTTGGTGAGCCTGTCATCCTCCATATCTTGCAAAGCATGAGTTTTCAGAAGGGCCTCCTGAATTCCCTCAGTTCTAACTCCAATCTGAGAGAGAAACAGTGTGATCAGAGGAGCATGGTGATCACAGAGATGGAAGTTGTTTCAGTCGTATACACTGTATTCAAGCTTATTGTTATGTAACCCACCTCAAGAACATCAGCAGCAGCTCCAGCAAGATAGGCACGAGCTTTGGCCACAACGGCTGTGGGCAGAATGGTGGCACCATCGTTGATGATGAAGGCACTACCAGCAGCACCAGCCATCATGGGACCTTCCAAAAAATAGAGAATTTAAAGTTAATGTTGGAGACATTTTAAAATTCATTAAAAAAAACATCGAAAAACATGCTTACTTCTGAAGATATCGAGGTGGATTGCTTTGCTGAAACGGTAGCTCAGTCTGTCCAGTTTGGGGCTCAAGATCTTGATGGCAACATTGCTGGCAGCAGCACTAAAATGGGCATGAATGGTCGTGTTAGACTTCTAAAGATGGTAAAGGAAAGTAAAATATGGAAAGCCATATAGGGGTGCACTTACACAGTGGCGTAGTCTGGGGCAGTGCTCCTGGTTAGGGATCTGATGTAGGAATACACAAAGCTGACAATCTGCATGCTGGTCTCCTTCTTCAGAATGCTAGCAATAGTAGATACCAGTGCAACTGTGGGTTTGGTCTCAAACAGAACCACAGCAGCCACCATACGCAATTCAGGGTGAAGAGCCTTGTCCATGAACAGCTGCAGGGCCACTGGCTGAATCTACAAGACCAAATACATATAAACAATAAGACATGAAACTTTGATTTTTCCAATGGCCCATGTCCCAAGAAATGTGGCTAGGCTCACCAATTTAGGTTCCTTCTTAGCAATGCTTCTGAGAGCCAAGATGGCGTCGACTTGAACCCTGATTGGGAGAGCAGCAGCTGCAGAGCCAAATCCTGGGAGGATCTTCATGATTGGTTTAAGACTAGCAGGGTGGCCAGCGTTACCCAGAACTTTCACCAGTAGGGTGATTTCAGCAATATCAGCCTTAGCAATAGCCTCAGCTGCACGCTCATGGATGGGCTGGAGAAAGAAGTCGAATATTTTCAGTTACTTCAGAAAAAAATTATATGTAAATTCAGGGAAAATTCTGAGGATAAAGGGAAAACATTCACCTTCAGGAGTTCAGCTGGGCAAGTAGGAACTGCAGCACAGTACTTGGCAATCATGGTGCCATAACCCAGCATAGCAATCTCACGCAGAACAGGGTTTGACTGAACCTTGTGGTGGAGAGCCAGGGTCTGTATGATTGAGAAAGAAGAGTTATGAAGATTGTCCTCTTAAAAAAAAATATGAAAACCTTCAATTCTTTAGTGCACTTACAGAGATGAGTCTGATGATCTTTGGATCAGCAGGAACCATATGCACAGCAGCCAAAAGAACTTGAACTGTTTCAGGAATGGTGATGTCTTCAGCCAGGAACTTCTCCTTGATGAACATGACAGCGGCTGGTGTTCCAACAACAGGAATGGCATCCAGAATCCAACGTCTGAAATAATCATGTTGCACTTAATAGATATAGCAAACCAGTGTCCATATGGAGTATACATAAATATATAATATTTATTCATGTATTTAAAATTACCGAAGACGAGCAATTCATACCTGTATTCTGGTTTTGCCTTAAACTGACTCCAGATGGCTTCAACGTTCTCCAAGCTGGCCACACGCAACACCTGGATCAGCTGGATAAACTTCAGAGGAGCATCCTCATGGACCTTAGCGACATTGTTTGCAACCAGATGGTGCAGAATCTCCAAAATCTGAAAAAAAGTACAGAAATTGTGAGGCATCTGAAAAGGAGTTTGGAAAATGGTGGCACACAGGGGTTCCTATGCAAGGCTGTAATTTCACCTGAGCTGGTGCGTTAGTTATCTTCAGGAGCTGAATTGGAGTCTGAAGAATTTCAGTGGCAAACTCGTAGGGCAGGGATCCGCGGGCCACATAATCTGCCTTGATGGGCACAATGGGGGTTTTCTCAAGCTCCAAGAAGGTCAGGCTTTGTCTATAATCGTGGTATGAAAGAAAACATGTAATCTGACCTTGAGACAACAAATTAGCTATATTTTGTGAATTGAGAAAATGCTAACTATAATAAAAACCCATACTTGGCTTCCATCTGTGCAACTCCACCCATCTCAGCAACAGGTGTGACCTGATGAAGTTCCCGGACCGTTGCTTCGGTGATCAGAGAACCAGTGACGCTTGGTTTCATAACGTAGCTGTAGGTTGCGGCTCCAGTCAGGCTCTTTGCTTGCTGTATGTGTAAGAAAAGACAGTTTTAGAAAATGTATATGTCCAAGCATGATCAGATCTAAAGTAAGTCACCTTGTTTTGCTTACCAGTGTTTCCAAGTAAGCCAGGCCCAAATCCTTGATGATCCTCTCCTGGCAGTTGTTGAGATCCTTGGACTTGGTGACAACAATGCGCCCTGCCTTGACATCCTCACTGATGACATAGTGGGTCTTGCACACTCCCTGAACTCCAGCCTTTAGATCAAAAAGGGACATATTAGTAATATGGCAGGACATCACATGAAAATAGTAGAATATGATTCTTCATGATGTTGTTTTGTCTCACCTCTTGCAGTTCATAAACATTCTGGGTCTTCTTGAGGTTGAGCTGAAGAATGTTAAGGATACCTCTGTAGACATTCAGCACTGTAGGGGAGACTGCAGCTGGAGCAAACACTTTGCCGACCACACCATTAGCGTACTCAAACTTGATGGGAGTCAGAAGCTGAGCGGCCAATGCTGAGGTGAGCTTGGTGGCTGGTACAAAGGGGTCCTTTGGCAAGACACCACTGTACTCGAAGATCTCAGGCTCTGCAAGCTAAGGATACGTAGGTTTCAGTTCTGATGCTAATTAAACATCACCGTGCTAATCAGAAACAGAACATTGGATTACCTTCAGCAAGTAGGTGTTCCCAGCCAAAGCACTGATGAGAACCTTGCTGCTGACTTTCATTCCTGCTCTGGCCAGACCCTCCACAGGAAGACCACCGAGGAGCAGTGCCTCATATTTGTACACATAGGTCTTAGCGGCAGCAAACTCAGGAGCTGTCGAAAGAGTGAGACAGGTTGCAGTGAAGACATTTTACATTTAAATGTTTTTTTCCCCCGGTTCCTCTTATAATATAATCTTTAAGACGGTTATCAACTGCTTATACTCACCAAGGTTAACATGTTGACTCGCTAGAACATAATTAAAATAAGAAGACAGATATTTTGTTAGAATTGAATGTAAATTCTTCATTCATTTTTATGTCAACTAATTACTCTGAACAACCAGAATTGAAAACAGTTTCAGCAACTTACCCACAAGGGCTAGAGTCAGTGCAAACACAACCACTCTCATGGCTCGATTGATGTAAAAGACAACCTTCTGAAGAAGTGGTCCACTTTTATATTACACATTTTTAGGAGATTTTCAATCTCAAATATATCATTAACTATCATTTGACCCACCTTTGTACACACATGCACAAAGTTGGTTCCAAATGTTCTTGCCCAATCAGGTTAAGCTGACCGTATTACTGTGACCAGGGTGGTGGTTATCTGTTTTTTTTTTTTTTTCCTGCACTGAGAAATCGATCAATATTTCCAGTTTGCCATGTGAAATGTGATGTAGCTTGAAACCTCATATATATTTGACTTTTTCATCAATTATAATGAACAACTTAAAAAGTAACTAATTCTAAGCTGATGGCCTGAGTATTTTTAACATACATTTGTTTTCATGACTGCAGCTTTAAAAAAGGACGAAAGATCAGAGGCTTTTAATGTACCGCTGACATTACTACATGTCACTAAGTAAAGGGAGGTCTTTAAGGACACAGTGTCTCTGTAAGGTAGATAACACTCTTGTGTTTTTACATTTACATTTATTTATTTCACAGAAGTGCTTACATATATTTACAACAGTGTTCTTGGGCCGGATGTTGTTACACCTTACATATGTATGGAAAAGGTCTGTAAATAACTTTATTGAAACTTTATTAAGGTCTGGCATAGTGTAATAGAGTTCATATGTGAAATGAGGACATTTAAGATTTCATGTTCAGATAATTTTAGAAGAGGTGATAGTAGTGGCATACAATATTTCAGCCCAACCAATATATTCATATTCCTGTTTAAAATCAATTGAGTTCTGTTCAGTGGTTCTCATTCCTCACAAAATGTACCCAGGGTGAACAGATGTCAGTCTGACCTTTAAACAGAGTTGCAGTAAACGTGACAAGCGTGGTGTCGCAAGTTGTGTTTGTTATCACATGAAAGGGCAATGGTGGGTTTTGAGTAGCTCAATTCAGCTCAAGTAGTTCAAGTCACCCTCACATTTAGCATTACTGTGAAGAAGTTTTATTCTCACGTAATGAGCTAATACACAACATTCTCCCACCTTCCTTCCCTCCCTCTCTCTCTCTCTCTCTCTCTCTCTCTCTCTCTCACTCACTCTCACACACACACACATGCGCATACCCTGAGCATATAATGCTCTTCATAGACTACAGCTCAGCATTTAATACCATCATCCCTGACATACGAGTCAGCAAACTAACTGCACTAGGCCTCTCACCCTCCATTTGCACCTGGATAAAAGACTCGGCCCCCACCTCTCCTCAACCCTCACGCTCAACACTGGCTCTCCACAAGGCTGTGTGCTGAGCCCACTTCTTTACTCCTTGTTCACTCATGACTTTACTCCGACCCAGCCGACCAACACCATCATCAAATTTGCTGATTACACCACTGTGATCGGACTCATTTCAGGAGATGACAAATCAGCGTACAGAAATTAAGTACAGAAACTGACAGTGTGGTGCTCAGACAACAATCTATCACTGAAGACCACAAAAACTAAACAATTCATTCTAGACTACAGAAGGCAAAGTACAGATCCGGCCCCTCTCCACATTAAGGGGGACTGTGTGGAGAAGGTCCACACCTTGAAGTTCCTAGGAGCCCACTTATCAGATGACCTCTCTTGGTCTGCCAACACCTCAGAGTCAGTCAAAAAGGCATAGCAGCGACTTCACTCCCTGAGTTCTCAGGAAAAATAACCTACCTAACCTACAGCATGTCAGTACTCCGTGGTACCCCAAGCTGCAGACAAGAGAGCCATCCAAAGGGTCATTGTTACAATCCTGTGGTTCTGTCTGTCTATTTTTGCCAGTACGTTCTGTTTTGTCTTCGGTGTCTTGCAGGCGGTTTGGTGCGCTGCTGATTGGGGTTCTAATCCCATTGGGTTAGAGAAGTCCCGGCCCTTTACCGGATTACATCACACAGGGCTTGCTTTGGGGATAGCGATTTTCTGTTGTCTGCCAGCATTCGTTGCTGCTAGGCCCAGCCTCTGGCCTTGCCCGCGCCTGTACCATAATGTACACTACTCACCGGGAGAGGGCGCCAAGCTGTTGAGGCCTGAACTCGAGACCTTGTGTTTTAGCTTGTGGCGTTATTTTTTAGCCTTAGTTAATTATTTTAGTATTTTTCCAATAAATGCACGGTTATTTTTACTCCTTTGTCTGCCCGTGTTTTAAAATGTTTTGTTACGTCCTAAAGCCCTAGACAGGCATGTAACGGTCATCAACACAGGCTAAAAAAATCACTGGCTGCTCACTGCCCTCCCAGGAATCCATTGCCCGCTCCCGCTACCTTGGCAGGGCCAATAACATCTTGAAAGACTCCACTCACCCAGGCCACCACCTGTTTACTCTCCTGCACTAAAAAAGACATGCACTAAAAAAGAAAATCATCCTGCAATATTTATACACTAATAACTTTTTTGACTGCAAGTCACATATGCCATCTCAGTCACCTTACACATGTGTATAAACAAAACTGTTACTGTATTTATTGCAAAGCACCTCAGGGAAGTACTGTTGCTGTATTTATTGTTCTTCAGGGAAGTACTTTAATCTATACAATCGCACTTTGTTGAACTCCTTATATAGTTTTTTTAAGCTATTCATACTGTTTTAAGATAGTTAGAATAATGTTGTGTTATATGTTGTTGTCGCACCAACAGGAGCAGCACTCCAAATTTCGTTGTATGCAAATACAATAAGAATAAAGGCTTTTCTGTTTCTATTCTATACATCTCAACCAACGTGACATGAGCTAATTCTTATTTTTGTCCAAAGTAGCAACTCAGTTGTCTCTGTCTGAAGAATGGTTTGAAAAACACTCATGAAAAGATGTAATTTATACTGCAGTATTTATGGGAAATGTACCAAAGGGTCTCTGAGCAGTACAGGAGGGGAAGAGTGTCCAGTCAGTAAATATGTTTGAATGTGAACTATCCAGAGGTTAGAGACATTATAAGGGGGGAGAAAGTGGCTAGAGTGGTAAATTACGTAATTGCATCATGTGAAGTAGTTATAAGTTCGAGGTGTGTGTAATGAGATAAGCAGATGTCACAGGAAATTATACCGTGACACTAAATAAAACCACTTAAAGACAGTGTCCAAATCAGGGACGTGCACAGGAGTGTGCTAAGGTTGCTTGGGCAACTGCCCGTTTGCCCTCCGAGGGACAAAAAAAAAATTATATATTATTTAAATGTTTTTCCCTCCGAGGGGCACTTTTACTCGAGTAGGGCAAATGTGCAGTTGCCCAAGAATTTCATGTAGACCTAGTTTTAAAAAATCGCCACCCGAAACATGTCATAAAGTAGCCATCTTAACTTCCAATCGATAAGCCTATGGGCAACGAGAGTGAAAGTCAGTAGGGGGAGGGGGGCATGCGCCCTCCTCTGTTTACTCTGGTACTGCACGCGACCGGCAGCTGAGCATTGCATTTTCGCCCTTAAAGGCACCCAGTGCAACTTTCGAGGCTTAAAAATAAACATTCAATTTCTAGTCTTTTTTACACGTACAGTAGTAAGTTTCAATAACTCCATACCATTACATATCGACATTCAAGGAGCAAAGATGAGACGTCGTTGTGTGGTGAGAACTGTCGCCGCCATTTTCCCCCCAAATCTTTATTTATTGGTGCCACCAATAAATAAAGCAGGATTCCAGTCAATGGAAAAATGGCCTCTCCCCACCGGCGATTGTTGTTGTGTACGGTTTTTTATCAGTTCTCACCACACAACGGCATCTCATCTTTGCTCCTTGAATCTCGATATGAAATGGTATGGAATTATTGAAACTTACTACGTGTAAAAAAGACTACAAATTTTATGTTTATGTTTCGAGTCTCAAGCCTATAAAGTTGCACTGGGTGCCTTTAAGAAACGGTCAGGGTTGTTTTCTTCCGTCTTGATGAAAAAACTGCTTTAACGTTTAAGGTGAGTTTTAAGTTGTAGAAATGTATAACAAACGAACAATCATCATCATGTTTTATGAAATTAATTAAAACCTTCATAAATCGAGGCTCAGTTTGCCACGTTTAGCCTAAATAATCAGATGGCTAGTTTGCCTACCAGACATCTAGCCTGTTATCACATGCTAATGTTTTGGTAGGAAAACTAAGCTACATGTCTGCTGATGTCAGTTTATAACATTTAGTTTTAACAATAAGAATAAATGATGGAAATAATGCATCACATAAATGATTTCATTCAAAATGGTTACATTTTGAAATCCTATCACTATTTTGGGTGTTGTTCTTCTTTGCTTTCATTAGTAGGCAGGCTTATCTCTTGTTTGTATCAAAGTCTTTAGCATAGACATTAACAAAGTTCTTAGTTAAGGGATTGATAGCTGTATTGTAGTGTTTTATTTATCTATATTAATAAAGTTCCTGTTGTTGTCAGTTTTCCATACAGTCCGTGTGATTTTTTTTCTATTTCTATTTATAGATAGCATATGACTTCCATTTATTTTGGTTGTTTGCAGAATCAAATCTTCTATTTTGTATTATTTTCCGCGAGGTGTGCGTGGCCCTTTTAACATATAATCTGTTAATACATCTATGAAATCTAATGTAATGAAAATTATATATTTGGCTGTGAATAATGAAGGAAGCAATAAATCCGATTATTTCCTAAACCCTCGAGAGCTGTTACCATGGAGATTTAACGTTACGTTCTGTTTGAAGATAAGGTAGCAGCTAGTGTTGAAGAATGGATAAGTTGAAGTTGGACGACTTTAAATTAATGTATGAAATTGAACAACATAAACACCTACGACCACAGTGACACCGATTATAAGGACAAACGTCGAAGAGATACCGGATAGAGGTCTGTTTCGGAGGCAGTTGGGGAATCAGGTGAGTAACTTAAATATACTATTAGCAGCTATAGAACAGACCTTTGACGTAACGATATAATATAGAAGCTATGTGCTAACCTGTTTAAATGCAGTCGCGCTATGATATGTATTAAGCTACCGTTTCATAAACGTTTCATAGAGTTCCTGATGCTTTGGTACATTTCCTTTTAGTGATTGTCCAATAACTGAAGCAACAGCTTTACCAGAGCCCTGTGACATCTGGGTTCAGTTCAGCCAGGACGAAACGCTGTCAACATTAACTGGGGTGAGACTGGGACTTAGCGAAGGGGTCAATTTATGTTGTAACTTTAAGTGTATCGTTTACACTTGATGGACTTTCAGTTAATTATTTGAGTGCGGATTAAATTAAGTAAGATTGCATTTGTATTGGATGTATTAAAATATGCATACTTGCCTTAGTTAATGTGATTTGGTTGATTGTTTCATTCATACTGTTGTTTTGATAATGCAGAAAGTTCGTATTATACTACATTTCCCATAATGCACAGCGAGTTGCATTTCTGGTTAACGGTTTCAACGGTTATTTGCCTGTACTCTGTGAGTGAGAGAGATTATGCGAGTAAAAGTTATTCGGTTTTGTACCCAGTTGTGGACCTCCATTTATTTCCTGCCGGCTAGATAGATTAAATACAATAATTGAAGGTTTGATAACTTAACATTAGACATAAATCTATCAAAAACGTCCCGATTTTGACAGGGACCGTCCCGAATTTGACAGGGACCCAGGCACGTATCAGACGCGGGGGATGAGTACGATGCATCCCCCTCACTTCTTTTGGAAGGCCATTCCATCCCCTCCACTTTTGTTCGTCAAATCCTCACAAAAATCAGCTTTTGTAATAAAAAATAGTAAACGTTCGCCTGTTGTATGCAATTTAAAATGGTTGCTATGATTGCATCCCTCTGTATCAAATTATCACTCTGTAAATCCCAGGCATATTAAGCGATTAAAGCGATTAAGCAATTAATTATTAATCATTAATAGATGCAAGGTTCATGGCTCTCTATTCAAGAGCTAGTTACCTCCTAGCATAAGATCCCATTCATTCTTCCGACTGGAACTAAGCCTACTTTAGTTTAAAAACTGTTCTCTTTTTTCGTGCAATATAGCCAATGATGCCGAAAAGAAAAAGACAGGGGACTATAGACGGCTTTTTCAAGAGAAAACAAGTAAGTTGACTTCTCTCCCTCTGCAGACACTGACGTGCTTGCAAGTTGCAAGCTATATCTGTTTCGAGTGCTACCACGGTTGGGATGCACAGGTTTGACTAGGGCTACAGGTAGCCTTTACGGAGAGTAGAGATCCTCGTGCGATTCGTCATTTTCAAACCTTGAGAAAACGGTTTTTGTACAGTATATCCACTGTAGAATGCAATATTGACACATCTGTCATAGAGCAGTATCCTGTTACTTAGAATTATATCAGACACGTTTTATTTTCATTTACTGTATAATCAGTAAGACCACACCATAAACACAGAAGCCCAACATTATACATAGATCATAGATAGGTCTCAGCATGAAATGGAGAACATTTGAAGTTGAACTTGACCACTGGTTTGACAGCCTGCACTCTGTGTGTCACTTCATAATAACATCACTACATACAAGTAACAAATGCTCTAGCCAAATGTCATTAGAGCTACAGTTTTTGAACATTCATGCAACAGCCTCAAGTGGCTTTACAAATGTGTTTTGTCTCTGCTCATTATGACAAACTAATTGTTCTGCAATCATTTTCCTGTCCAACAGATCCAGCTTGTGCTTTTGAACATAACACATGGTTACACTGTTGAGACATGTTTGTGTCATTGTACTTCGCATCCATGTTTTCAGCCTTCAGAGGCTGCTGAAGCTCTTTACACGTACAGTAGTAAGCTTACTGAAGCTTTACCACACAGTGTGTGTGTGTGTGTGTGTGTGTGTGTGTGTGTGTGTGTGTGTGTGTGTGTGTGTGTGTGTGTGTGTGTGCGTGTATCAAACAAACACACAATGAGTCATACACACACACACAGACACACACACACACACACACACACAGTGTATCTGCTCGCATTTCTTCCATTTTGTTGGCCTAGATGTATGTAAAAGTTCATATAATTGATCATCGCTATTTGGAATGATTATTTCTTCGCCTGTTCCAGAACACCCCCACTTTTGGAAAGCTTGATACGCCCCTGCAGGGACCGTCCCGATTTTGAGTTGCATGTCCCGAGTCCCGGCAAAAACCTGTCGGACGCTAAGATGTCCCGGTTTAAACCAACCACTATGAAATTGTCCCGGTTGTCAGCCATTACATAGCCGATGTGGTCTTATTAAAGGCTGATCATTAACTAAAACCATGTAGAAATACTAATAAAGCGTCCAGCGTATGATTTGAACAATGTGTGTGTGTGTCAGTCAATCGTAGGGGTCTGCGTCTGCATAACCTGTGCAACCAGCGTTACAATGTATTTGTTTCTGCCTAGTGACATCTCTTCAACAACAGCCAGGATTATAGCCATCGAGTTTAGCTCAAAGTATTCAAGAAGTGAAATTGTAAGTAGCCCACAGGTAGTTACAGGATGTGGCTGTAGTTGTTATCTGTAGTTGTTAACGATTGTTACCTGCTCAAATTTAGGTTTACTTGAGGTAAATGAAAGGGAATATTGTAGTGGGCTATGATAGCACTACGCTAGCTAGCTATTTTGTTAGAAACTGTGAACGAGCAAATTCAAAATACAAGAAATAACTATGGACATCTCTCTATTCTTTGCATTAATATATCTCTCTATTTCAAAACAATATCAGTCCCTATAGAATGTTGTTGTTTATAATCAGTTATTGCTAGTGGATCCTTTCTTGACATGATTATAGGGAATGCTTCCATTTCAGCCCATCATACAATATTTATCATTTGATATTTAAGATGTATTTCAAATGGGCTCCCCTTGGGGCAAAGCCCCCCACTTCTTTAATACCTACAAACGCTCCTGTTGTTGGCAAACTCTATGTTCCTGGCACACACACACTCACACACACACATGCCCTTCCTTCTATCGTCAGTCAACGTCAACGTTCACGCATGCAACCTGTCTGTGTAGTGCTACGTGAAATATCTGTTCATTTCAATCTGTTATTATTTTCTTTTGTGAATGAAATATTATTATCACACAATAAATTAAGAACGCAGAATGAAATGAAATACTAATAATAAATACACCATTATTTTCTTGGGGGTGCTTTGGGGGTGCTATGGCTAATCCAGGGGGAGCTGTAGCATGGCTGATGCTGATGCTGACTTCAACTGGTTCTTGGCCTGTTCTCTCTAAGAGATCTTTGTTGCTGACCCTCCTGGGCCACAAGATACCCAGAATGTATCTTAATCTTGAGTAGATAAGGGGTCTGTAACTTTTGATCTCTTGATGTTTAGTTGTGTTAGTCCCCACGTTTCACATCCGTGGTATAACAGAACTGACTTCACGTTGGATTCGAAGATCCGCAGCTTGGTCTTTAGGGAGATGCTTCTGGCCCTCCAGACTGGTTTAAGCAGTGCAAACGCAGCCTTGGCCTTTCCTATCCTTGCCTCCACATCTTTGGTTACCCCTCCATCGTTGCTGATGACACTCCCGAGGTACGTGAAATCCTTCATTGCCTCCAGCTCCGTTCCTCGGCAACACACAGGTTTGGCCTTCCCAGCTGTTTTGACCCGCATCTCTTTTGTTCCGTTTACTGTCAGTCCCACTCGGCCCTAGGTGTGTTCCAGCTTCTGTGTCTTCTCTCTCATCTGGCTGATGCTGTGGCTCAGGAGGGCGAGATCGTCTGCAAAGTCTAAGTCATCTAACATGTCCATTAAAGTCCACTGTATGCCTGTTCTTCCTTCTTTCGTTGTCTCTCTCATCACCCAGTCCAGTGCAGTTATGAACAGCAGCGGGCTTAAGAGGCACCCCTGTCGCACTCCAGTGGTCATGTTGAAAGGCTCCGTCAGGTCACCTTCGTGGGATACTTGTGCTTGGAAGTTAGTGTAGAAGACTTTAATCATACCGATGATCTTTGCTGGGATTCCGTAGTGGGCAAGGATGTTCCATAGTGTGGTCCTGTCGACAGAGTCAAATGCTTTCTCGTAATCTACAAAAACAGCGTACAGTTGTGAGTTGAATTCTGTAGATTGTTCCACTATAATCCTTAAAGTTGCAATCTGGTTGCTACCTGATCTGTTTGGTCGGACGCCTGCTTGGTTGTCTCTAAATTTGGCTTCCATGGCGTTTGCTGACCGGTTGAGAATTATTCTGCAGAGTAGTTTGCTGGCAACTGAGAGGAGCATTATGCCAATTCTTGCACTGGGTCAAGTCACCTTTCTTCGGTAGCTTAACTATGGTACCTATCCTCCAATCTAAGGGAATCTTCTCTTCTAGCCATATTCTACTAAAGAGAGGGTGGAGGGCTTCAACTGACAAACTGCCTGCCTCCTTCCACGCTTCTGGGGGAATTCCGTCGGGTCCTGCTGCTTTTCCGCTCTTAAGTGACGTGATGGCCTTGCGAATCTCTGCATATACGACCACAGTGACGCCTATTATAAGGACAAACGTTGAAGAGATACCGGATGGAGGGCTGTTTCGGAGGCAGTTGGGGCAACAGGTGAGTAATTTATATACTATTAGATTAGCATAGAAGTGGCCTATAATATAACGATAGATCCTTTAGATTAGAAGCTATGTGGTAACCTGTTTAAATGCTCACGCTATGCTATGTAGACCCTAGCTACTGTTTCATAAACGTTTCATAGAGTTCCTGATGCTTTGGTACAATCTCCTCATAGTGCTCGTCCAATAACTGAAGCAACAGCTTTACCAGAGCCTTGTGGCATCTGGGTTCAGTTTAGCCAGGCGAAACGCTGCACAAAATTACTGGAGTGGGACTGGGACTTAGCGAACGGTCAATTCTAGGTCGCATACCTTAACCTTAGATATAAATCCATCAAAAACCTTATGGTATAAATCTCTGTCTCTGCACTTCCATGCAGAAAATGTATGAGCCATAGCCTACCAGCAATAGTGGACATTTCCCAAATCACTATGTCAAGCATTTCTTTTACATTTTGTTAGTTAGTCTAGTAGTAGTGCTAATTGTGAGTGTGACAGAGCTAATTCTGCGCCGTCACTTTAAATAGCGCAGAATACGTTGGGGATATTGTCGGGGCTAAATGAATGTGCAGTGGGTTGAATGCTTCATGAACTGTAGGACCAACGTGAACCTAATTTGCGGGTGAAACAGCATGGCGCCGTGCTGGGTGAGCCTGTGAGAAGGATCACGCATGGACTACTAAATGAAAGGACATTTAAATCGTGGAGCTCACCTGCAGCATATTCAGCAGCTAACCGAAGCAGAGCACATCTAAAACAACGTCCTTATTCACGCACTCCAACTAAGGGCCTGATTTACTAACAGGTTTGCGCCAGGCTTTTAGCTAGGATTTTTTGAGGGGGGGTCCATTTTGTAATTGAACCTAACGCGGCGAAGCCCCGGTGACCCAGCAAAACTAGGGGGGTCTGGGGGCATGCTCCCCCATAAGATTTTTTTTTGAAAATAACCTTTTAAATAGTGTCCTCTAGTGGGTTTAAGGAAGATAAATTAACAAATTTAGATGTATTATATGGCATAAACATATTGAAGACATCCGCTGAGATTTTGTTTTGGATATGTGTGAAGCAGGAGCACCCTGACCTGGGAGAGAAAGCTTAGGAGCAGCTATACCCTTTGCCTCCATATATTTATGTGAGAACTCCTTCTCTGCAATGACTGTGATCAAAACAAAGCATTGAAACAGACTGTGCCTGGAGAAGAGCCTAATCAAAGCAGTTGCCTCCCTTTTTTTTTTGAAAATAACCTTATAAATAGTGTCCTCTAGTGGGTTTTTAGGAAGAGAAGTTAACAAATGTAGATTTAAAATATGGCACAAAAATAAAAATATTGGAGACATCCACTGAGATAGGTGCTAATTATAGTTAATGTCAGATATCCTCTGTTCAATTTTCAAACTCCCTCACTATATGACTTTTTGCTCGAGCAATATTCCATGACAAATGATACGATGCCAACGTGACAGTTTCAGAGTACTTCGTTCATAAAAAAAAAAAAGCCGAGTCTGTTTCTCTGACTGACGTTTCAATTCAAAGTATGTACCTTGTGCTTGCACAGCTCTTTGCCTTTAGGAACTCCTGGGCTATATGTTAGCATTGTGTGTGGAGAGAAGGCGCTGTCAGGCGCTCCAAGTTTGAGACTTTAAAATGCGACAGTGACGTCTGGCATATTAAGCAGAGGGGTTTTCTATTTCGCTCCGCAAATAATTCCTTCCATTCAGGCAAGAACGTGCAGTGTTTATCTTCATATTTTCGTTTAGCTTTACGCTTTGCTGGATCCATGGCATTCTTTCAGTAGCTACTGCTAGTTTGGCTAGTAGTAACTCTCTGCGAATGGGTGCACACATTAGAATGTTTCATGTTTGGAACATTAACGTTACTTGAAGACATCTCTCAAGATCGCGTGATGACACAATATACATGAATAGATACCCCATTCATATCGGACAGCTTTTTGTCTGTATTTCGTGCAAAATATGCATTTTAGATGTTTATTTTACAATATGAAAATTCTGTACACCAAGGGAAAAGTCAGTGAGCACTCGCACTGGAGCCGAGCCCCACGTCAGCCGGCAAAGAGCTGCATGCGGCTCGCCACCCCTAATAGCGGTAAACTGTTGTTTTACGTGTTACAACGTGATTACGCTCATTAACGTTTGAACAATGTTGAGAGTTATTGTGAACACGTTTAAAAAAAGTTTGACTGAGTGAAAAAAGGGACGAAAACTTAAGGCGTCTGTAGGGCGTCTGCCTAAAAGTACTGCGTCCAATTTCTTATTATTTTAGAACAGTGCGTCCAAAAGACGCACGGACGCATGCCTAGCTAAAAGCCTGG
This sequence comes from Sprattus sprattus, assembly GCF_963457725.1. Taxonomy (NCBI): domain Eukaryota; kingdom Metazoa; phylum Chordata; class Actinopteri; order Clupeiformes; family Clupeidae; genus Sprattus; species Sprattus sprattus. The sequence continues at coordinate 34,592,468 of NC_137921.1, read as the reverse complement.
TTTGCGCCCATTTCTGGCGTAAAATAGCGGTCGTAAACATAAAACGGTATTTACTAAGGGGGCACATTTGAGTAGAGTCGCATATTAACGCTTTGAGGGTGTGTACCTGCCAACAGGTGGGATGGCACGGAGACGTGGGTGGTAACGTAGGCGTGAAGCGCACTTTAATGGGAGGAGTGCGCCTAATGATGTATTGCGTGGTATTTACTAAACTGCCTGGCCAGCGCATGTCTCTGATTTGCGCGCTAATTCTCCGCCTCATAAAAGCACGTCTTAACCAGGAAGCGCATTTCCATTGAGTCTGAAAACGTTGATATGGCAGCAGTGATAAGAGCAAGGCGAAGAAAGAAGACAGAGACAGCGCACAGAAATAATTTTTTCAACTCGTATAACACTAGTTGTATAACACTATAATTTTCAGTTAAGCGAACCACAAATCATTAGACGGTACAGGTTAACCAGCCACGCAATACTTCAATTACTGAACCAGATCAGAGACCATCAGAGATCACATTCCATTCAATCAGTTGGTAAACTCTGGACAACATTGCAAATATTGGCATCGGATCATTTCAAACAGTTATAGCATCAGCAGTTGGTATATCTCAGCCTTCACTCAGCCAAATATTCACCCAGGTACTCGACGCATTGCCACGGCGCACTGGTCAATATACATTTCCCCACTACTTACGTGGTAGTGGTCTGTCCATGACAGTTTTATCTTCCGGAATAGTGCCATCTATCCATGATTGAGCAACGGTGATTTTGGAGAGGCCTGGCTACTTGGTAAATGTATTTGTTTCAGTGGGGATATATTATAGTGAACCCATGTCCCTTGTAGAACGTATTAATCTCGCCATGTACACATCTATATTGTTATAAAAGACAGTTTATGCATTAATGCCACCAATAGCATATTATTTATAATCGTGTTCTTTTAGACATCTCGCTGTAGGTGATGGCGGGCAAAACAACAATATAACCCATTGAATCAGGTTCAGTGATTGAGCGAACGTGAACCAATATATCTATATCCTCTTCGCTGAACCTTAGTTTTTTCTTCCTCGAATCTCCATGGTGCCAGTAACTTGCAGGCAATTTCTCCAGTCTTTTAACGGTGCGCTAAATAATGATTGCCCAGCGCTGATCTGGCTTGATAAATATCACGGAAAATGCAGGGAAACACTGTGTGGCAAAGGCGCAGATTAAGCTGCGTTCGCAAATCAATGTTAGTAAATCAGGCCCTTTAAAGGGCGGAGTAAGCACACAGTGCCCAGCGCAGATGTGGTTTGATAAATACCACGGAAAATGCGCAAAAACTCGTTAATGTGCGATCGCAGATTAAGCAGCGGTCGCATGTTAGTAAATCAGGCCCTAAGACGGGTGATTTCTCCCGTTTGGAATACTGACATTTATATCTGGCTGCCAAAAGTCTAATAAGCATTGTTGTGCATATGAAGATGACAACTATGAAGTACTGTATGCATGATACATGTTTAAGAGAGTAAGAATGTGTCTGCAGATGATTGATTAAAATATAATGGTTAACTCCTTGGAGGAGGAGTTAGGGTGCATATAACCTGAATCCAGATAATGGCAGGCAGTCTAGCTTTGGCCTCTGAGGTGAGAGGATGCCTGTACTAAGAAATTAAGCGGTTTATTGCTAATCAGTATAACTACTAATTGTTTTTGTTGTTTGTTTGTTTTTGGAGAAGTTAGTTCTGTTAAATGTTAAATGTGCGTCTCTCTGTCACCTGCAGGCAGTCTAATAAATCTGCACCTTTTGGATTATCTGAACTACAATCTTCTGGTTACTGCCTCTGCCGCTCAACACACTATTTCACAGTGAGAATGTATTGTAAAGGGGAAACATTGGACGAATCATGTTGTCAACAAGGAAGCTTTAGTGAAAATACATTCAAACCAAGGATGTCTAGGGAGACAGGGAAACAGGCAGAGAGAGAAGGAGATTACCCAGTTCATAGATGGGCAATATCTTTTTACAAAAAAACTTTTCACAAAGCTTTCCATGCACTGGAATCCAAACTTTGAATTATTTAAGACTTTGCATACATTTCATATTCAAATGGCATAATTCCCTCAATGTGCAAGGTAGGTCATACAAAACATATATTTTCATGTCACTGAATGGCCAACACACTGTTATCTGTTACCTATATACCATATATGAACAGATTGATTTTAGTCTTTTTCCATATGACACCAGTTGAGCTACAGACACTCTTGAGAATATGTTTTAATGGATAAGCTTATATAACTAAGAACTTAACTGAAACAGTCTGGAATGGTGAATAGAGTTCATATATAAATTTGTTTTACATTTTTCAGCATGTCTTGTTTAAAATCAGTTGATTTCTGTCCAGTCCACAAAATGTAGTGTCAACAGATATCAGTCTGAACTTTAAGCAAAGTTGCAGTCATAGTAACAAGTGTGGGGTTGCAAGTTTTAAAACACTTTTAAAGGTGTTCATTCCAAAGATTTAAATTTAGACTCATTGTGAAGAAGCCTAGCCTGACGATGTCATACTCATAATTCTAGTCAGAATATGAGTCTGATACTGCTCCAATGGGCTGTGATTATGGGGCGTGTTTCAAACTAAATGCCTTTTCGCTTAATTGGATATACCTAGAACCAGTCAGAGCAACGGAGTACATTAAACGTTTACCGGATCCCGTAGGAAGGACGGCAAAAACATCTTTTTGATCGACAAATACCTTGATAGCGTGTCTCTGTTCCTCTTTCAAAATGAATGCGCTGTCAATGTCTTCTAAAACAGACTTGAATCCCCAAATTTTAGCTCTCTAGCGGCAGCCATGTTTGTTGAATACGAACTTAACCCAAGCGTTGGTGACGTAGTTGATAACGTAATGGTTGATCATCTGTCCATCATCGTATGAAGCCCTCCCTGACAATTTGATTGGTCTGGCAGAATCCTGCCTTCTGATAATTTCTCCCCAACGGAGCAGTGCCAGACCGAACTTCCCAACCTCAAATGTTGTGGGCGAGGCTAAATTCGGTCTGGCATCCAGGCTAGAAGAAGCCACCATTAATGTCATGAATTCCTGCAGCTACAGCACCTGTCTACCACATGAGGGTGTTTGTTCAGCAGATTCAAAGGATTAATGCTGAATGTAAAGCAATCCTATGACTTGAATGGTATAGCGATACACTAGCCTGGATACCAGCCCGAACTCTGTCCACAAAAAAATTTGGACGGGAAGTTCGGTCTGGCTCTTTGACCGTTGGGGGGAGATTTTTCCAGGTCGAAAACAGTACAGCCAATCAAAGTGCCAGGGCGGGCTTTATACGACGATCGACAGATGATGAACAGTAACGTAATCAACCACGTCACCAAAGAGCGCTCGGTTCAAATTCGTGTTCAAAAAACATGGCTGCCGCTGGAGTGCTAATATGTGTAGATTCTGCCATTGAGTCGGTTTTAGAAGACCTCGACAGCCCCTTAACTTTGAAAGAGGAACAAAGAAACGCAATCAAGGCATTTGTAGATCGTAAAGATGTTTTTGCCGTCCTTCCTACGGGATCCGGTAAAAGTTGAATGTATCAGATGGTCATACTACGTTGCTCTGATTATTTCCAGGTATCCAATTGAGCGAAGAGGCATTTTCTTTCCTGGTTCGTTGAAACACGCCCCATAATCACAGGCCAATGGCGGAGTATCAGACTCATATTCTGACTAGAATTATGAGTATGACATCGTCAGGCTAACTGCAAGTAGGAAATAGAACAAAAATGAAACATTTAGGGCCTGATTTACTAACATGCGACCGCTGCTTAATCTGCGTTCGCACATTAACGCATGGTGTTTCAGCGAAGTGGAGATAGATATATTGGTTCACGTTCGCTCAATCCCTGAGCGCTGCTATATTGTTGTTCTGCCCGCCATCACCTACAGCGAGATGTTTAAAAGAACACGATTATAAAGAATATGCTATTGGTGGCATTAATGCATAAACTGTCTATTATAACAATATAGATGTGTACATGGCGAGATTAATAATTTCTACAAGGGACATGGGTTCACTACAATATATATGGACGTGGGTGCAATCAATGGTTCATATTACGTTCGGAAAGTTTGCAATTTCAAAAAAAGTCCTGTTTGATGTCTCTAATTTCAGCTGTGGCAATGGGGAAATGTATTGACCAGTGCGCCGTAGCAATGCGTCGAGTACCTGTGTGAATATTTGGCTGAGTGAAGGCTGAGATATACCAACTGCTGATGCTATAACTGTTTGAAATTATCTGATGCCAATATTTGCTATATGTTGTCCGGAGTTTAACATGAATGTGATCTCCGGTTGGAGGTGTATGGAGGGTTCGATGTCGTCTCTGATCTGGTTCAGTAATTGAAGTATTGCGTGGCTGGTTAACCTGTACCGTCTAATGATTTGTGGATCGCTTAACTGAAAAAGTGTTATACGAGTTGAAAAAAATATTTCTGTGCGCTGTCTCTGTCTATATCTTCGCCTTGCTCTTATTACTTTCGCCATATCAACGTTTTCAGACTCAATGGAAATGCGCTTCCTGGTTAAGACGTGCTTTTATGAGGCGGAGAATTATCCCGCAAATTAGAGACGTGTGCTGGACAGGCAGTTTAGTAAATACCACGCAATACATCATTAGGCGCACTTATCTTCTGTCCTCCCAAATATTTGTGCATGTTTCCACCCACCTTTTCGTGTCCTCCCCGTCCACACCCACAAAGCGTTAATATGCGCTGCGCCCCCTTAGTAAATACCGTTTTATGTTTACGACCGCTATTTTACGCCTGAAATGGGCGCAATCCTGTTAGTAAATCAGGCCCTTAGTACATATAGAACCTTAATACATTATTAATTGTTAATCTACAGTTGAAAATATTCAACCCCCAAAAGATTGTAAAAATGTACCAATGAAAGTTTTTCAAAGAGCTACATTTTGCTTTGAATTACTTTATCAGCTGAGTGAAACATAATATCAACAAAGAAAATGTATGATGTACTAGTTGTTTGTAACAGTATATTGTATCACAATTATTCAACCCCTATATGATTTAGCTGTTTTTAAAACCTTCTTACAGTTTTATGCCCTAAAGTGGAGTTAAAACATAATGAATCCCTTGGGAACTCAATTATGATCCTTAATTTGCTTCAGCTGTGATGCATACATAAACCCCACCCATGAAGGTGTGCATGGTGAGTTGCAATCATGGGTACGACTACGGATCTTCCACAAAAGCTGAGAGAAAAAATGCTGAGGTATGCTAACTTGGGAACCAGTCATAGTATTTAACATCTTGGTATCACTAATGTTGCACTATTGTGGCATGTTCTTCTCCTAAGAAAGTTTCAGAGACAAATTCAACTTGTAATAACTTTATTTCACAAAAGTACAGGGGTTAGGACATATTTGAGGTTCAATCTTTACATTCTATGCACACCGGGCATTGCACTGGCATGCCATATGGGCCTCTGCTGTCTCCCTTAGGTCCACACTCTTCTCAGAGATGTTGCTCAGATCCACAGAGCTGGAACCTAAACAGAAGAAAAAGACAAGTAGTGTCAGATAAACTGGCTGTTCACAACACAAATGTATATATCAACTAGGAAATCAGATTTAAGCCATCAAGTAGCATCTGAAACTTACCAGTGGGCAGACAGTGGAATCCAATGGTGACTGGCATGGTCTTCATTGGCAGACAACCAGGCAGACAGCGCAGCACTGGCTCAACGGAGTAGCATTTAGACTCCTGTCCATCTACAGTCATCTGCTTCTCCAGTTTCACAGATTCAAGCTTCATACGGCACTCTGAAACAAATACAAAGACGTTTTAGCACATTACATGTGCCAGACCTTTGTCTAAAAATAAGTAAATGATTCTTGATGGGTATCTCTCTTACGAGTGCTGTCACGGCAGCTCTCGCCAGGAAGCACCCAGGAGTGGGCATAGCTGGCAGGGCTCTTGGTCTGGTAACCACTGGGGGTGGAGTACTCCTGTTTGATCTCTCCGTCGGCTTTACCACACAGACCACAAGTCTGTCCCTTCATCCAGTCCACAACATTAACCTGAAGGACACAGGTTTACTGAGGTTTAGTCCTTTTGTATTTCTTCAAATGTTACTTCACATGTAAGTTGCATTCCAGCTGTATTTACCCTCCATGTGTCCTTGCTGAAGTAAACCTCCTGAAGACCAAGGCTAGCAGCATAAAGTGCCAGGCCCTGAGCTTTCTGTCTGATCTGGATGGAGCCTTAAACCAGAACCACTTCATTATGAAGACAAATTATAAGCAAATCAGTATTTTTGGATTAATAGAAGATGATGTATTTGTTCAGTTTACCTGAGGGATGTTGGTAGGGAAGGCTGGAAATAGGAACCTCCATTCCGTTGACCTTTACCAGCACATCACTTCCAGTGGGGTACAGGTCAACATCCCTGAAGGGGTCACAGCAAAACCGTCAGCTTTCGAACCCCATCATTTTGATATAATGGGGTACTCACTATTTAAGAATACTCACATATCAGCAATCTTCACGTTGATGTGGTTCTGTTCAGTGAGCTCATCTTTCTTCAGCAGGACCATGAATTTAAGCTCTGATGTGCAGTCCTGAGCCAACACTTGGGAGCAGGAGAGTGGCATCTCATTCTTTAACCTTCTGTTGTTGAATGTGGTCAGTGTGTCTCGGACCATGCTACATTGAGCTGAAAGAAATTATGGACCATAGATTCACATTAATGAATTGCTGATGAAATAAATGAAATGTCATGAGATGGCACTTACAGTTAGGCGGAACAATAATGTTGGGGGAAAATATGTTAACGCCTACCTGAGGTAGCCTCAGCAAACATGAAGTGCAACTGGTCAAGAATGTTGTCCCCAGGAATGGCGTGGATAACAGCCTCAGCACCAATAGGCAGGGCAACGGGCAGCGGCAGGGCCAGTTTGGAAAGAGTCATCTACACACACACAAAGCAGGCAGTGTGATGAACATCAACAGGACTGATGCGTTTAGAGATCATCACGATTAAACTATTTGGAGATATTTACCATGGGCAGTTTCACAATGACATCGACTGTCCTCTCGGTGGGGATGGCAACAGTCAGTTCCAATTCTTTCTCACTGTTCTTGGCTTTACTGAGAGTGACTCCGCCCACCAAAGCAGCACCAGGGATGTACTTAGACAGCCTTGGTGGACACAGAGAATAAACAATGTCAAGAGTATGTGGAATTGATATTTGCTTTGAAATATAACTCTTTGGTTAATGACATAGTACCTGGTTGCATAGGTAGTGACAATAGCAGGGATCTTCACCCATTCCACCTCCAGACGGGCTGCAGGGCTTGCACCAAGGAGACCAGCCTCAGCCTTCAAGATGGTGGCATATTCCTGGCACTCTGCTCCCCAGGCAACCTTAGCCTGATTTCACAGAAGATACAAATGCTTAAATATTTACACCAAAGTCTCAAAATGACCTCAAAGCCTTGAAATGTGACAGAATCGCACCATGACTTTGTGTTTGCTCAGGAGGACACCATCAGCACACAACTTCCAGTTGTCAGTTTCAGCAAGAGCAGAGACGATGGTCTGCACCCTGTTGTTTGCCTTATCAAGATAGGCAGCAGCCTGGTATCCCAGTAACTTCTTGTCGGCTCTCACAGCACGGAAGATGACCACCACAGCAGGAGCGACGGCATTACCAAGGAGCTTAGTCTGGAAATACGGATGAAAAGAGACATATCGAGAATGACCTCTTATTCATTTTCACCCAGACCTAATCTATTTCTATAAGCTTTGTAGCATTCGATGGACCTCACCTGTTTGTAGATGGCCTCAAAACTGGATGCACTGCTTCCACTGCTTCTGGGGTCTTGAGCGGAGATTCTCTGAGAGACCAGGTACTTAGAGCAAATCACAGTTATCAAAGTCAGACCTCATTTGTACTACTGATGAAATTCCAGTGGATATATTAATTTCTTACATTTAATGGATACAAATATGAATAGATACGATCATTCAAAAGAATGAGTGGAATTACCTGATCCTTGTGGAATTTCTTGAAAGGATATTCCTTAAGTGAAACCTATGGGTTAGTGAGATAAAAAAAATGTCAAAAGCATGTTTCACTTTGTGTGAAACCAAATGTATAACAAAGCAACTGAAAACAAACTCCAGGCACATTTAAGTCAAATGCTCACAGTTATAATGATGCGTCAATTAAAATAAAATTTTGAGAATTTGAATTTTTACATTGAAGAAAATTATAAATGATGTGATGTGGCCCAAACTCACCTTTGGCATGCTGGAGCTGGAGGAGCTGGAAGAGCTGGAGGAGCTGAGGAGGCTGCTGGAGGCAGAGCTGGAGCTGGAGCTGGAGCGCTTCACAGCAGGCTCAAGGATCTTCTTCAGTTTAGACACGATGGCTCTTCCCTCAGGGCTGAGCTCGTCAATAATGTTGATCTCCTTCAGGATCTTCTCAGCAGCCTTGGCTCCGATTTGTACTTCAACTTCCAGTCTCTCAATGGCTGGGCCATCAGCTACACAAAAAAGAAAAAAAAAATGTAACTGACCGAGCATTTCTATCCGCCGCAGAAATGTATTTTAAAAACACAAAAACAGAAACCTACCTGGTTTCACAGCAACAAGAGCTGCATGCTCTCCGATCAGGTTAAGCAGAGGAATGGTCTTGATGAGAGCAGCATTGCTAGAGGTGAGCTCAAAGCATCCCTTGATTCCCAGAAGGGCAGCTGGGACACACATGATCTTGTGGAATGGTGTTCCTGCTCTCAACTGAGGTTGTTCTTCAGATGATGCCTCGGAGGAAACGATCTCAGAAGACTGTGGGAGAAAGAATCATGTTCACACTGCAGAACAGAGTCAGAAAATGCCTCAAAGCATGAAAAAAAGTTTCCATCTGACCTTACCAAACTACGATCAATAGAAGACAGCCTCTCAGCAGACATCCGTTGTGCAGCAATAACTGGTACAATTGGTGTGATTCTCTCAGCTGCAAGATCCTCAATGTTGCGGGCGAAAGCCAGGGTCTCAACACTAATAACAATACAAATTATGCAGGCTTAGCATCATGAAAGTTATCTATATTATTTTTCTCATTTACTTCAGGTTATTATTACCGAATGTTGGCAATGTGCTCTGGTGTCGCAACGGGGAGAACCTCAATCTTGAAATTCAGTTTGGGTATATCTGCTCTTGCTTCCAGTTTAGCGGGCAACACGGTGACGGCCTTGGCTCTAGCCATGACAGCAGCCTGAATGAAGGCAGTGTTGATTCCCATCACAGCGTATGTTTCCACAGCGATGCTGGAAAAGGAAAAAAAAAAAAAACATTTAAGAGGACCTACACTTGAGGAATAACTGCACTATGGGGAACATGTGTGCTTGTTAAAATACTGCGCTGCAAAGACTGTGTGGCTGTGTTGTGGATTTGTAAGAAGAGGTGAACCTTGGAGTGGCCTCAGCTTCCAACTTAATGTCTGTTTTCAGAAGCTCGGCAGCAGTGATAGCACTGAGAGCCTCAGGAAGAGGTGGGGTGATGATTGCCTTAACTGTAACATGCAGAGGAAAGATGTCAGGTAATTATAAAAATGCAAATGTTATGTAAGGGATAATGTATAGAACGTCGGGAAATTGTCGGGAAAATAAGCCCCGACAAGGCGAACAGCACCCCGACGCGAAGATTCTACCCATCAATATCACGATGGGTAGAAATAAAATAATCATCAGTCAAGTCCTACCTTTAATGGTGGCAGCAGCAACAGCAGCAGAGTAGAGACTGAGCTCCATTGGCACACCAACAGCAGTGGGGAAGATGCGACGAATCTCAGCAGCCAGAAGAGGCTTAGCGGCCTGAACTGAAATGCCAGTCTGCAGTGCTTTCAGGGCATCCTTCAGCAGGGTCTTGGCATCAGCACTAGTGGCAAGCTGGAGATGGGAAAGATCATAACACGTCCATACTGGAAATAGCTTTTCACACACTCAGCCTTACAAAAACAAAGCACTAAAATACAGCTCATAATTCTAGTGTGTAAAGTGAAAAGAGTAAAAACTAAATTCCTTACCTGAACTGCTTGATCGACAATAGCTTTGTCAATGTTTGCAAAGGCAATCTCCTGTCCAAAGAATTTGACATAGATGGATGCCAGTGGCTGGCTCTTTGGCAAGGCCTTCCATTCAGCAATCTACAAGAAACGGAAGATAATATTAAGATTTCAACGTCATCAAAAACATGTGGAAATACTTACGTGAAAATGATTTTAACTTTCACTTACCGCTTTCATGACGCGCTTCATCTTGGTGAGCCTGTCATCCTCCATATCTTGCAAAGCATGAGTTTTCAGAAGGGCCTCCTGAATTCCCTCAGTTCTAACTCCAATCTGAGAGAGAAACAGTGTGATCAGAGGAGCATGGTGATCACAGAGATGGAAGTTGTTTCAGTCGTATACACTGTATTCAAGCTTATTGTTATGTAACCCACCTCAAGAACATCAGCAGCAGCTCCAGCAAGATAGGCACGAGCTTTGGCCACAACGGCTGTGGGCAGAATGGTGGCACCATCGTTGATGATGAAGGCACTACCAGCAGCACCAGCCATCATGGGACCTTCCAAAAAATAGAGAATTTAAAGTTAATGTTGGAGACATTTTAAAATTCATTCAGGATGTATTAAGAACATTGAAAAACATGCTTACTTCTGAAGATATCGAGGTGGATTGCTTTGCTGAAACGGTAGCTCAGTCTGTCCAGTTTGGGGCTCAAGATCTTGATGGCAACATTGCTGGCAGCAGCACTAAAATGGGCATGAATGGTCGTGTTAGACTTCTAAAGATGGTTCATGATGAAAGTAAAATATGGAAAGCCATATAGGGGTGCACTTACACAGTGGCGTAATCTGGGGCAGTGCTCTTGGTGAGGGATCTGATGTAGGAATACACAAAGCTGACAATCTGCATGCTGGTCTCCTTCTTCAGAATGCTAGCAATAGTAGATACCAGTGCAACTGTGGGTTTGGTCTCAAACAGAACCACAGCAGCCACCATACGCAATTCAGGGTGAAGAGCCTTGTCCATGAACAGCTGCAGGGCCACTGGCTGAATCTACAAGACCAAATACATATAAACAATAAGACATGAAACTTTTGGATTTTTCCAATGGCCCATGTCCCCAGAAATGTGGCTAGGCTCACCAATTTAGGTTCCTTCTTAGCAATGCTTCTGAGAGCCAAGATGGCGTCGACTTGAACCCTGATGGGGAGAGCAGCAGCTGCAGAGCCAAATCCAGGGAGGATCTTCATGATTGGTTTAAGACTGGCAGGGTGGCCAGCGTTACCCAGAACTTTGACCAGTAGGGTGATTTCAGCAATATCAGCCTTAGCAATAGCCTCAGCTGCACGCTCATGGATGGGCTGGAGAAAGAAGTCGAATATTTTCAGTTACTTCAGAAAAAAATGATATGTAAATTCAGGGAAAATTCTGAGGATAAAGGGAAAACATTCACCTTCAGGAGTTCAGCTGGGCAAGTAGGGACTGCAGCACAGTACTTGGCAATCATCGTGCCATAACCCAGCATAGAAATCTCACGCAGAACAGGGTTTGCCTGAACCTTGTGGTGGAGAGCCAGGCTCTGTATGATTGAGAAAGAAGAGTTATGAATATTGTCCTCTTAATTTTTTTTAATGAAAACCTTAAATTCTTTAGTGCACTTACAGAGATGAGTCTGATGATCTCTGGATCAGCAGGAACCATGTGCACAGCAGCCAAAAGAACTTGAACTGTTTCGGGAATGGTGATGTCTTCAGCCAGGAACTTCTCCTTGATGAACATGACAGCGGCTGGTGTTCCAACAACAGGAATGGCATCCAGAATCCAACGTCTTAAATAAACATGTTAGTCAGTACATTGCACAGGAAGGTGTACATAAACATGTTTGCTTTAAATACTGAAGATGAGGCAATTCATACCTGTATTCTGGTCTGGCCTTAAACTGACTCCAGATGGCTTCAAAGTTCTCCAAGCTGGCCACACGCAACACCTGGATCAGCTGGATGAACTTCAGAGGAGCATCCTCATGGACCTTAGCCACATTGTTTGCAACCAGATGGTGCAGAATCTCCACAATCTGGAAAAATGTACAAAGGTTAATCCGAAAATTTGTTTACAAATTGGTGTCATACAGGATATCGATGCAATGTAAAAATGTCACCTGAGCCTGAGCATTGCTAATCCTCAGGAGCTGAATTGGAGTCTGAAGAATTTCAGTGGCAAACTCGTAGGGCAGGGATCCGCGGGCCACATAATCTGCCTTGATGGGCACAATGGGGGTTTTCTCAAGCTCCAAGAAGGTCAGGCTTTGTCTGTAATCGTGGTATGAAAGAAAACATGTAATCTGGCCTTGAGACAACAAATTAGCTATATTTTGTGAATTGAGAAAATGCTAACTATAATAAAACCCATACTTGGCTTCCATCTGTGCAACTCCACCCATCTCAGCAACAGGTGTGACCTGATGAAGTTCCCGGACTGTTGCTTCAGTGATCAGAGCACCAGTGGCGCTTGGTTTCATGATGTAGCTATAGGTTGCGGCTCCAGTCAGGCTCTTTGCTTGCTGTATGTGTAAGAATAGATAGTTTTAGAAAATGTATATGGCCAAGCATGAACAGATCCAGATCTTAGTCACCTTGTTTTGCTTACCACTGTTTCCAAGTAAGCCAGGCCCAAATCCTTGATGATCCTATCTTGGCAGTTGGTGAGATCCTTGGACTTGGTGACAACAATGCGCCCTGCCTTGACATCCTCACTGATGACGTAGTGTGTCTTGCACACTCCCTGAACTCCAGCCTTTAGATCAAATATGGACATATTAGTAATATGGCAGTAAATCACGTGAAAATAGTAGAATATGATTCTTCATGTTGTTTTGTCTCACCTCTTGCAGTTCATAAACATTCTGGGTCTTCTTGAGGTTGAGCTGAAGAATGTTGAGGATACCTCTGTGGACATTCAGCACTGTAGTGGAAACACCGGCTGGAGCAAACACCTTGCCGACCACACCATTAGCGTACTCAAACTTGATGGGAATCAGAAGCTGAGCTCCCAGTGCTGAGGTGAGCTTGGTGGCTGGGACAAAGGGGTCCTTTGGCCAGACACCGCTGTACTCGAAGATCTCAGGATCCAAGAGCTAATGAAGTGAAATTGAGCATTCATTACTTATCATGGATTCAAATCAATTTAAAATACAGTTTTGAAGTAGACGAAATAGAATACTCTATTACCTTCAGCAAGTAGGTGTGTCCAGCCACAGCACTGATGAGAACCTTGCTGCTGACTTTCAGCCCTGCTCTGGCCAGACCCTCCACAGGGAGACCGCCCAGGAGCAGTGCCTCATATTTGTACACATAGGTCTTAGCGGCAGCAAACTCAGGAGCTGTCGAAAGGGGAATGTCTTTTACTATATATCTATTACTATTGCAGTTCACTACGTAAAATGGAGAAGACAGTTGACTTTTCAAAATGCTGAATTTGTCACTTACCAAGGTTCACATGTTGACTCGCTGAGGAAAAAGTTAGGAAATTGTTAAAGATATATTAAATAAAATAGTACATTTAGAAATGGCATTAGAATACAATGGGTACTTTTTAATAAAATAACTAAGGTTATAAAAGACAAAAGCCACCTACCCACAAGGGCTACAGTCAGTGCAAGCACAACCAGCTTCATGGCAGCTAGATGTAAAGAATCACACCAACACACTGCTTTTAAAGCCCACATTTTATTGACGTCACCCAATATATCATTAACTTTGAGGCTTTTTTAACCAAATCATTGTGATTCACACGTGGTTGGTTCAAGGTTAGATGCCCATGACCTGAACAGGTTAGGCTGGCCTGCCCTCCTCTCCTCTCCTCTCATATCAGTGTCTGGGTCATTAGGGCTTTTGGTACACTCTACCAGCACCACAACTATTCTGTTCAAGTCATTCATAGGTTGCCCCAATTTCGTGTCTCACCATTAACTGAATTGATTGTCTTCAACCTGTAACTGTTGGAAAATGTATTAGAGAATATATATATATTATATTCTCTAATATACAGACACACATATATATTTATGTGTGTGTGTATTAGAGAAAGGCCATTTAATACCTAAATGTACCCTGGAAGCTAAGACATCTCATTACATTTCTACATGGCATAACATTTGGTTTAGGAACAGGGCTCAATATTTTTTATTTTGAGGAATTGGAAAGGTTACGGTCCCTACAAGTCTCTTTCTCAGAGGGACAAAAAACAACATGTATATTGGTATACTTTCATACCTTCAGGTATGTTTTAGAAGTTCTTTTATACAAACTTTTATAGAGAAGTTAATGTCTGTGATGCTGTTTGTTTCCAAATAATGACCATGGAAGATATAAAGAGTAGGCAGACATGCTGGGGCCCTGTTAAGGGTTTGCATTGGAAATGCAGTGTATACTTAAAATGTCAAGTGTATCCACTGAAATTGGATTTTAGTGTTTATATATGTTTACTATTCATGACCAAGAACAAAAGAGAGTCACACTTTCTTTGGATGGTCCCCTTTAGACTATCTTGTTCCGCACCCACACCCCTAGTCTGAGTTATGTTCACTCACATTTAATTTCTTTTCTTTACATTGCACACTGCACATTGCACATTCACTTTTTCACTCCTGCCCTGCATTTCTTGCTACCTTCCACTTACTTTTTTATAAAAACTCTTTTTTATATATATATCTGTATCCATACAGTATATACTGTGTTCTATCTGTAGTACTTATGTTATGTGTAATACTTAGTGTGTTTCTATGTTTTATGTTATGTGTAGTTCTTATTGTGTGTGTATGTTTTTATGTTTTTATGTTTACTGTATGCACTTAGCCTGGATACCAGCCTGAACTCCGCCCACAACATTTTTGGTCTGGGAGATTCAGTCTGGCTTTGAGCTAGTTGGGAGAGATTCAAGTTTTCGGAAAAGCAATCTGACCAATCAAATTGTAAGGGCGGGCTTTATACGATGATGGACAGATGATCAACCAACGCTTGAGTTGAATTAACCGGTAGATTTGAAATATTACAAAAATGGCGGCGTCTCGGCCTGTTAGTGGGAAATATTTTATGTGAATTAAGCTTTCTACACGACTTTTGAAATGTCTACATTGACTCGGTTAGTTGTGTATGTGCAACACGAATGTTGCAGAGTATTGTTTGTCTTAGCTTTATCTAGACCATTATTGTAAGGTTATTGCTAAAGCTTAGACCACAAATCCATTGAAACACAAGGGGAGCAAGCATATCTCACAGATATTGACGGCGCATTCATTTTGAAAGAGGAACAGAGAAACGCGATTAAGGCATTTGTCGATTGAAAAGATGTTTTTGCCGTCCTTCCTATCCTATGGGATCAAGTAAAAGTTTAATGTATCAGATGGTCATACTACGTTGCTCTAATTGGTTCCAGGTATCCAATTCAGCGAAGAGGCATTTTCTTTCCTGGTTCGTTGAAACACGCCCCATAATCACAGCCCAATGGGTCAGGATCAGACTCATATTCTGACTAGAATTATGAGTATGACATCGTCAGGCTAGTATGCACCCCCTACACCACAGCAAATTTCAGGTGGGCGTATACCTACTTGACAATAAATCTGTTAAAAATTAAAAAAAAAACTGAACTTGATGTCTGTTGGGGTACTTTCTCAGTAAAGTTTAACCCAGAAGACTTCTGACACATTAAATAAGCTCATAAAGTTTATTACCTGAATTCACTCAGAGTTAGGTAACACTTCAGGTCAGGACTTGGTTTATTGGACATTGTCGTGGTAATTCTTCAGCTAATGAAACACACTGACATTGGGCACATTTCAGGTTGATCAACAGATGTGCTCCTTTCAGGACAACTTTTCAGGTCATGTCAAGGATTTCCATGAACAATTTGAGATAGCTCATCTGGTTTATAACTGGTAATAATACTTCCCTCAAGCCTAAAATTGTCTCATTCTGCAGGTACCATGTCTTACTTTCATAGTGTGTTACACCTAAAATAATTTCAAAAGCATTTTCAATATTCCTAAGCATTTGATAAATTTCACACTTTCCTTTTACATATTAATGAGTCTAAGATTCTCTTATAGTAAATCTCTGAAAACCTTGTATAACGGAACCAATTCAACAAATCCCTTATTTCCATATGTTTTGAAAGGACATTTTCCAGCACTGTTTGTATGAAGCTCAGAATTGGTATGCACAATATTTATATTTTGAAATTCAAGTATTTTTTTTTCAAATCAAATCAAATCTTTATGTTTCTCTCCAGATGGGTCATTTTCATAATCAGTGTAAGAATCTTTGAATTTAATTGCAAAGATGTCACATCAAAATCAAAAGAAAACCCTTTTTGTCCTGGTTTTTATGCTTTTGTCCAAAGTGGAAATTCATCTGGGAAGAAAAAAAGAAACAACCGTTTATTTAAAAAGTAAACAAAAATAAAACCGTAACCATAAAAGATTATGTTTTTAACAAACGGATACCTTCCTAGGTTTATTTGTATTTCTGGACTCTGGATGATGGCCAAGTATTTCTTATTATTCTGCTTTTTCAGCAGACATGTGGGTATATGTCTCACCCTCAGAAAAGCTGACATTTGGATATGTTTTTCCCCCCCCCAGCTTCCACCTTTTTGGGTCTTGTTGTCCAACCAGAAAGAAATTAGCATTTTGCAAGGAGAATAGAACTAAAATCTTGCACATTTCCGTCTCTGAGTGAGGTTTCAGCCCCTAATGACCGGCCCACTTGCAAATGAGGGCTATTAATATGATAAGGGGACATTTGTTTCTTATTATTGCGGAGGTCTTCTAGAATATAACTACAATTTCTACCTTGTACTGTCAACCAGACACTATCCTGCGATTTGATTTTTAAAAATCTTATATTGTTGTAGAATTGCGAGGCCAGAAGAGGGTATTTATGTCCATTCCTCTGCACCATTGTTGCACTGTAGAGGCATATTTACCTGAAAAATGACAAATCTGGTACTTCCACATCACCAGTGAGTAAAGTAAAATGAGACCATGGACAAATAAGAGTGTCCTGGATTGTTTAGTGAAATGGAATTGATGTGAAAATGTTGGTGGCATATCATAAAAGAACAGTCCTGATGGCGTCACTTTGAAACCATGGAATGCGCTATCCAGTTTGAGATCAGTGTATCCTGTATATGCTCACGTCTACAGAGTGGCAAGCTCAAAAAGAAAAATGGCGGACCAAACTCCGTAGATGATCGTATTGTACCTAAAAGTTGTTTGTTTGACTTTTTTTGGTTTGATTTTTTTAAAGTTACAGAGAAATAGACACTGCACAATCTAAAAACCCCTTTATTGTAACTGAAAAATACGTCTGATAGGATTTGCGAGGTGTCTGGGCACCCTATCTAATGTTAGCATGCTACTATTCACAGGGTAAACAGCTTGCTAGTGGCGTGATTGACAGGTCAACAAACCAATCTCACTAATAACTTTTCTGGTATCAACAGAACCCCACGCGCCAGACTCCTCCTCCGTCATCCGTTGGATCAAGGCATGGTAACGCGTAAGTGTTAAGTGTGAAGTGTAACGCGTAAGTGTGAACTGTGTGTTAGGTGCTATGCACACGAAGTCTAGGGCCTCCGAATCGGATTTACTTTTCACACCAATCGAATCTTTTAATTTCGTAAATACGGAGGCTGGCAACGAGAGATTTGCGTAAACACGGAGGCAGCAGATTGCGGTGAACCGACTGTAGTACATACCTCACGCCTGTGGGTGGCGCTTTAGCGCTTTATTTACACAACTGAAAAAACGTGAAAAACCTAGAAGAAGAGACTCAAAAGCACAAGGTAAAGGAAGCAGCAAACGGATAAACAAATTACACAAGACATTCAAGCTCCAATTAACAACATTACATTATGATGGTTAATAAAATCAGTGGTCAGACTAAAGGATATGCGAAAATGAATTATTTTTTCTATTGATAATAAAGAGTTTGGAACAGTAACATGACATGTCTGTCATCCCATCTCCCATGATGCATTGCTCCGAGCATTTTACATACATTTATGAATAAAAAAGCAAATTAAATCGCTGGCCAATTTATATTTGTGGTCATAAAAGTTATGTTACGTCTGAATAAGAAGAATTAGATCAAGATAGGGGGCTAATCAAAAATCAGAAGACTGGGTTAATGTTAGTGAATTCGAGGCCCACCATGAGTGAGATTTTGAGGGAGAACAAGTTATTTATATACTGGTTGGAGATGGCGGAAAAGATCACGTGGGGCAGTGACGTCATCAGGTTGCGTGAAACCGTGCAGACGAACACCAGCCCCCCTACCGATTCAAATCTACTCACTTTCTACCCCGGACTGCGATCGTTGCAGAAACGAGGTGCGGATAGAGAGTGTTCGTATGGATGATAGGGCTATCTGTATTAGCTATCCGTATCAGTTTGACAAACTAGGCTCCATGTAAACGACACTTTAGCTGTCTGTCGCGGCGCTGTTTCACCGTCGCCTGCTTTTCTGCTCCACTGCTTGTCTTTACTGCACTGTCCCTGGCCTGATTATCACAGGTGCTCTCAACCTGACGGAGCCATCTTCCGCTAAAAACGTCTGCAGTGCTCCGGCAGGCTACGACACAGGGGCACTGTACTCCTGGGTTTTGTGGTGTGGTTGTGGCCAGGGGTTAAATTGGGATTTTCTATGTAGGGGGGCTCTGATCCAGAGGGGCAAATTTCACAAATCTTTCGAGGATTATGCAGTAAATAAGTTGCCAAATTAAACAAAAAACACATCACCGTTAAAGTTAACTTTGTGAAAAGTAACCTACTAACAAATACTTTCCATTTTCCACCACTTGTTTGTCATGTCATCCATTCATATGGATGTGAATCAATCAATACTAATACAATTATTAGTATTTGTTAGTAGGTTACTTTTCTAAAAAAATATTCACAGGGTCAATGCTAAAATACACTACTCACCCAAAAGCCAGATATCACTAACTTTTTGTGAGTAGTGTATGTTCAAGGACCAATGCATAGCCAGGAGGAAGATTCAGATGATGAGCAACCATCCACAAGCAGTGAAGCAAGCAGCCAACAACTCCAGCATTTTTTATATGTTGCTTAATATGTACTCTGTAGATTTGATGAGGTCACATTAAGAGCTGATTCATTGATACAAATAAGTTTGAAATTCATCCAGCTAGGAATGAGAAATGTGATTCGGAGATCGCATAGACTACTGTGGCATAGTGGAGGTGTGTCGCATTAGTGACGTATCGTGGGTATCCTACTGGTGACGGGGTAGGGTCAAGGGGGAGACACGCTGATTAGTGCACCTGGATATAGCCCCAGCAGGGAAGCTATCGGCAGAGTTGCCTTTTGTCTGTGGTGTGCTTGAGTTCGTGAAAGCTACACCCAGCGGAGTAATCGAAAGTGTGTGTGTTTATGTGTGTAAGATCCAAGGTAGGACACGCTTCTGTATTAAACTTTTATACACATGTCTTTTAGAATATTACGTGGACGCGTTCATTGATGGTGGAATATATGATTTGTAGCCTGCACTGAGTGCTGTAGCGTTTTACTACCTTGGAGATGTGTGGAGTGAGGCTGGATGAAGCTGGGTGAGTTTTCATGGGCCTTGTACTATGTATGGATGATTTTTAAACAAGCGATGTATTTGTGAGCGATGGGCACTAGGCATTGACGTGTGATGTGTTGTGTGTTTGTTTGATTTATAGGCATCGTGTGCGCCACTGTTTGTATCCCTAAGTTTGTTTTGCATTGTTTGTGTCCATATTGTTTTGTAGGCCTACGTGTCTCTGAGTAGTACATTCATGTAAATTAAAGATCGGATGTTTTTCTATACTTCTATAGCCTACTTCAATCATCATCATATCGACCTCACAGTTTGGCGCTGCGAGCAAGGTTATGTTGTTGGCTAAATATAGAGTATAGAATATGTAAATTGCTGAGACACGTTGGATTCACGCTGTATTCTTAGAAGGCAGATTGCAGGCTATGTTACGGTGTGTTATATGGGACTGAAACAGTGGCGTACAGGGAAGAGTCGGCGACGTAAAGCATTGATCTGGGACCTGCATAGGAAGATGCAACGTGGAAAAGTCAAGCATTAGCCTATTTTTTTTTTTTGAGAAAAAAAAAAAACATAAAATTGTGGCTGACCTAGCAAATTGATTAGCTTATTCATTTGTAACTGTCTTGTGTACCGATTTGATTTTGTTTGTCCTGTGTTTTGGGGAATTTACAATGTCAAACCCTGAGGCCCAGGCTGAGCTTCAGGCCCTTAAAGAGAGAGTACAGGCTGATAAGGATACCATCAGCAACTTAAAGGACCTGAATGAGGCCTTGCAGGGACAGTTGCAGGACAGGGAAAGCAGTAGACCCTCCAGCCGTACAAGTGGGGTAAGTGAAAACCCGGCTAGTGCTCAAAGCATATTGTACCTATCAAGAGAGAAAAGAGGTAAAGTTTTTTCAGGAGGCTCTACAACTGTTTTTTATGAATGGCTAGATGAACTCCAAGCCTCTCTCAACTACCGGCCATATACTGGGGCAGATAAGGCCTCTTATATTTACGAGCAATTGGGAGGAGAAGCGAAACAAGAAATTCGATACCGGCCGCTATTAGTTCGTAAAGATCCAGAGTGCATTATTAAAATCTTAAAAGAGATCTATGGCCGTCCGCAGTCACTTACCAAACTTCAGCGTCAATTTTTTGATCGCCGGCAGAGGGAGGGCGAGACTGTCAGAGAATTTTCTCATGCCCTTATGGCCATCATGGAGGAAATTAATCAGTGTCCTCTTAATGGTGCTTGGGCTAGTGAAACAGCGCTACGTGATCAGTTTGCTGAAAACGTGTTTGATCTTGGCCTGCGTAGAGAGCTTAAGAGAGTGATTCGCCAGAACACTAGTATGTCTTTCTTTGAACTTCGGAAAGAAGCCTTGCTATGGGCAGAGGACTGTGATATGGCTGGGGAACGAGGCAGAAGGGTTGCTAACGCATGTGAAGTGGAGGCCGAGCCAGTGGACGCAAATGCGGTGACTGCAGTCCGTGTCCCATCATTGGACCCGAGTTTGAGTACAATTTTAGAAATGCTGCGCAAACAGCAAGCACAATTGGATGACGTGACCCGGAAATTGGCGGGTGCACAATTGACAAATAATAGGTCCGGGGTTAGTCGTTATCAGCAGCAGCCGCGGTTTGATCCATCTGGTCGGCCTATCTGCTTTAAGTGCCAAGGCGTGGGGCATATTGCAAGAAATTGTCAACTGAGAAGTAACCAGGTGCGGGACCCTCAACCGAACCGCGCTGAGCCCACTGAGAGATTAGTGCATGTGAATGAGCAGCAGGGAAACTTCTTCCCCCTGTGGCACGGAGCCGAGTCACAGGAGGGTCGGGAGTAGGCTCTGATGTTACTGGCCCAGAAGTTTTTGGGTGCTTGGTGGGGCAGAGTCCGGTGGTTGAGGTTAAAATGGGCGGGGCCAGTCTGAATTGTCTTTTAGACACAGGATCAATGGTCACCACAGTCACTGAAACTTTTTTTAGGCAAAACTTTGAGCGTTTTGGGCCCCAAAAATTGAAGAGTTGTAACTGGCTTG
Organism: Sprattus sprattus; assembly: GCF_963457725.1. Classification (NCBI taxonomy): domain Eukaryota; kingdom Metazoa; phylum Chordata; class Actinopteri; order Clupeiformes; family Clupeidae; genus Sprattus; species Sprattus sprattus. The sequence goes on along the minus strand of NC_137921.1, from coordinate 34,570,761 downwards.
CGTTACGGGCTGCCAATGGGCTCGCCATACCATACCTGGGTTACTTCGAGGTTGACATTGAGGTGCTCGGCAAGGTCATCCCAAAACGAGGTGTGTTGGTTGTTAAAGACCCTACTGACCCTGCAGCCATTGAACGCAAACAATTGGTGCCAGGGCTTCTTGGGATGAATGTTATAAAATTATGTTATCAGCTGTTTTCTGTAAATGATGATCTTGCCCAGGGCCTTGGCCCCCCGACTCAGTTGGGGTGGAAGGCAGTTTTTCATGCGCTCCAGCAGGAGCAGTATGTAGAGAATAAACAAGAGTGTGTGGTGAAGTCTATTGTGCCTTATGTGGTTCCAGCTGGGTCTCTTTGTTTTGTGCCAAGTACCGGGTGTGGAGTTATGTCTGGGTCGGAGAAGCCATTTCTCATTGAAGCTTTGGGGGCAGATATGGGGGGCTTACCTGGGGGGCTACTAATTCCAGGTGCCGTCATGTTTTGTAATAGCGACCACATTGCTGTGCCCATAGTTAATGTAAGCACTTCACCAGTTTACATAGAGCCCCATACATGTTTAGCTACCCTACAGTCGGTCGAATTGATAAGGGGGAGAGAGGCTGAGGTGGTCTTTCACAGGATAAGCCCAGAGGAAGAACAGGTCACTGTGCTTGAACAGCAAGCTGTACCAAGTGCCGGGGTAGCATTAGCACCCAAGATAGCTCAGTTAGAACTGCCCGAGCTGACCACTGTACAAGCGAGTGAAGTTAGGTACAGGCTTCAAAAATATGCTCATGTATTTACAACATCTGATAGTGATCTAGGGTGTACTACACTTATTCAGCATGAGATCCCACTCGTAGATGAGGCGCCTGTCCGTCAGAGGTATCGCAGAATCCCCCCCTCCCAGTATGAAGAGGTAAAGTCACATATCAAACAGCTTCTGGAACAGGGGGTGGTTAGAGAGAGTTGTAGCCCATACTCCTCCCCGGTGGTGATTGTCCGAAAGAAAGATGGCTCCATGAGGATGTGTGTGGATTACAGGCAATTGAACGCAAAGACCCGCAAGGACTCTTTCCCTCTCCCGAGGATAGAAGAATCTTTGGACTCACTAGGGGGAGCTCGATGGTTTTCGACGTTAGATCTAGCGAGCGGCTATAATCAAGTTGAGGTGGTAGAGAAAGACCGCCCCAAAACTGCTTTCTGCACGCCCTTTGGCCTGTATGAGTTTAATCGTATGGCTTTCGGGCTCTGCAATGCGCCTGGGACATTTCAAAGATTAATGGAGTGCATTTTGGGAGATCAGCGACATCAGTCTTTATTGTTATATTTAGATGATGTGGTTGTTTTCTCCACCACCTTTGAACAGCATCTTGCCCGTCTGGAGCTCGTCTTAGCCCGCTTTGCTGATCAGAACTTAAAAGTCAAGCTCAGCAAGTGCTCCTTTTTCAAATCCCAGGTGACCTTCCTAGGTCACGTGATTTCAGCTGATGGGGTGGCCACAGACCCAGAAAAAATCTGTGCCGTGGCAGACTGGCGGAGGCCAGAGAATGTCCAGGAACTCAGGTCTTTCCTGGGGTTTGCAAGTTTTTATCGACGCTTTGTGAAGAACTTTGCCAGTATTGCAGCCCCTCTCCACGCACTCTGTACTGGGGAGCACGTAAAGGGTAGGGCCAAATCCTCTGCAGCCAGCCTTCAGCGACACTGGAATCCTGAGTGCGAGAATGCTTTCAGGGCATTGCGGGAGAAGTTGACTTCGGCCCCTGTCCTGGCGTATGCTGACTTTGGCAAGCCTTTTTTCCTGGAGATTGATGCCAGCTACCAGAGACTAGGAGCAGTACTGTCTCAGGAGGTCGGGGGGAAGAGGCGCCCGGTCGCCTATGCCAGCAGGGGCTTGAGACCTTCAGAACGCAACATGAGCAACTACAGCACCATGAAGCTCGAACTGCTCGGGCTCAAGTGGGCGGTTACGGATAAATTCCGTGAGTATCTCTTGGGTAACAAGTTTGTTGTTTTCACGGACAACAATCCACTCAGTCATCTTCAAACTGCCAAGCTCGGGGCTTTAGAACAAAGATGGGCGTCAGAGTTAGCTCAGTTTGATTATGAGATTGTTTACCGGCCTGGTCGCTTGAATGCCGGGGCGGATGCACTATCGAGACAGTATACTAGCAGGCACACCTCAGAATGCCCGATGAACGAGCCATCTGAAATGGGTGGAGAGATCTTCGAACAACATGCCTCAACCTCTTGCTTCCCTGTGTATTGCAAGGACTCCCTGACAACTCTGCAGAAGGCCGATGGGGTGATCTCCGCCTTTCTGAAGTATTGGGTAACTGGACAGAAACCAAGTCGGGAAGAGAGGGCAAGAGAGCTCCCCAAAACCATTGAACTGCTGAGGCAGTGGGAGAGGGTGGTGGACGACGCGGATGTACTGTATCGGGAGAGCCAAGACCGGACGGAGGGAAAAGTAAGGCAGCTCATCCTACCCCAAGCGTTGCATAAAGAGGTTCTACAGCAGATGCATGACGGGCACGGGCACCAGGGAATAGAGAGAACATTCAAACTGGTGCGCCGTCGCTGTTATTGGCCTGGAATCTATAAAGATGTGGAGAGACACTGCAATTCCTGTGAACGGTGCATTGTGTCTAAAGCACAGCAACCCCGGGTGGTGACAAAGATGGGCAGTCTGTTGGCAGTAAGGCCGCTAGAAGTGGTGGCGATGGATTTTACAGTCCTTGAGCCCTCTTCGGATGGGCGAGAAAATGTCCTTGTTTTTACTGATGTTTTTACAAAGTTCACCGTTGCAGTACCCACAAAGGACCAGAGGGCGTTGACCGTAGCCAAATGCCTTGTCAAGCACTGGATTCAGCCCTATGGAGTCCCAGAGCGCATACACTCTGATCAGGGAAAGTGTTTTGAGGCAGAGGTCGTCCAGTCATTGTGCCAGTTGTATGGCATGAAGAAGAGCAGAACCACCCCCTATCATCCCCAGGGGAATGGGCAGTGCGAAAGGTTCAATAGAACACTGCACGATCTCCTTCGCACCCTTCCCCCGGAAAAGAAGAGGAGATGGGTGGAATATCTGCCAGAGGTGGTTTTTGCCTATAATACAACTGAACACCAGAGTACTGGGTACACACCCTACTTTCTCCTGTTTGGCCGTGGCCCTGGGGTTCCACTTGATGTGGCCCTTGGTGGTAGTGATGTTGATACCCAGGTGGAGTTGAGTGAGTGGGTGGAGTCACACCAGACACGGCTACAAGCAGCCTACAAGCAAGCAGGGGAGAGATTAAATAGGGCAGCGGAGTCAAGAAGCCGACAAAAAGGCCCTCCAACAACGAACAGTGTTCTCTGTCCTGGTCAGTTGGTGTATGTGCGGAATAGACAGTTTGCCAGTAGGCATAAGATCCAAGACATGTGGCTTTCAGTGCCACACAGAGTGTTGGAAAGGGCTGGCCCAAATAAGCCTGTCTATCTTGTGGTCCCGGTGGATGCCTCCAAGTCGCCTAGGAACGTTCACCGCACAGAGTTGCGACTGTGTGGTCCTTGGGTGCAGCAGGAGTGGACAGAGCAGACTTCGGAGAGTGGGAGTGAAGAGGAGGCACCTGGGGGCTGGATGAGGATGCAGCCAGGCAGCTCTCATGCTGGCAGCCCATGCCCACGTCAGAGCCTCCCAGTGCAGGCTGGTCAGGCAGAAGAAGTGTGGTCAATGACGGATGAAGATGGAGATGAGCTGTCAGCGTCACCTGAACCCAGATCTCTGAGAAGGACCACCCGGAGTAATGCTGGGAAGCACCCAAACCCCTTCAATCTTCCGCAGTCAACGGTCAGCCACCGGGGTAGGGGATTCCCTTAGGATATGGCTGTTGAGTAAAGTTGAGAGAGCAAATCAGCGGGTCGCTGAGTTTATTTTCTGGGGGGGTGAGTGTGGCATAGTGGAGGTGTGTCGCATTAGTGACGTATCGTGGGTATCCTACTGGTGACGGGGTAGGGTCAAGGGGGAGACACGCTGATTAGTGCACCTGGATATAGCCCCAGCAGGGAAGCTATCGGCAGAGTTGCCTTTTGTCTGTGGTGTGCTTGAGTTCGTGAAAGCTACACCCAGCGGAGTAATCGAAAGTGTGTGTGTTTATGTGTGTAAGATCCAAGGTAGGACACGCTTCTGTATTAAACTTTTATACACATGTCTTTTAGAATATTACGTGGACGCGTTCATTGATGGTGGAATATATGATTTGTAGCCTGCACTGAGTGCTGTAGCGTTTTACTACCTTGGAGATGTGTGGAGTGAGGCTGGATGAAGCTGGGTGAGTTTTCATGGGCCTTGTACTATGTATGGATGATTTTTAAACAAGCGATGTATTTGTGAGCGATGGGCACTAGGCATTGACGTGTGATGTGTTGTGTGTTTGTTTGATTTATAGGCATCGTGTGCGCCACTGTTTGTATCCCTAAGTTTGTTTTGCATTGTTTGTGTCCATATTGTTTTGTAGGCCTACGTGTCTCTGAGTAGTACATTCATGTAAATTAAAGATCGGATGTTTTTCTATACTTCTATAGCCTACTTCAATCATCATCATATCGACCTCACACTACTTGCTAAATCATTTAGAATTAGCAGCATTGTTCTTTTTAACTAGCGCTTACGAGTTGACACACCAGTAGCAGGCTATCCCTGCATGTCTAAGGTTAATTTTTCCTGCTTAATGAAAATGCAAGCCCATATCTAATGATATTAGCCTATTGGTGATGATCGACCTCTTTCAAAATACCGTGCACCTTTAATTTTGTTTCTCTTACCTCGCCATTCACCTGTCTACTACGATATGTCTGATGATGACCGATTGACGTTGTGTTGTCTGATCGCGGAGGAGGAGCTGCTGCGCAAGTTTCGTGCGCGATATGCCTACTTCTCAAACTTGCTACAGATGTCTAGGCCAGCCTTTCCCTACCATTATTTAGATTTTTGTTTTAAAACAACATAGATTTGCAATGGAAAAGTTGTAAATGAGTAGGACAACATTGCTTGTGAATGGACTAGGCAGATTGCCAAAATCGGCTGGAGCTGCTGCGCAGCAGATCTGCTTTGCAGAACTCCAGACCCGGCAACTTATGTGCCGGGGCTCCGCCCCGGCCAGCCCCGGCCCAATTTAACCACTGGTTGTGGCGTGTAGGGTGTTTGCTACGGAAGCGTATTGCTGCCACACTAAAAAAAAAAAAAAGGTCTCAGTATCAAGTAATTACGTGAAAGTTTCTTGTTTTAACAATATCTTTTTCACGTTTTAACATGATAAATATCATGTTATTACATGAAATTATCACGTTATTTCATGATACTGATATTTTCACGTTATAACATGAAAATATCATGTTATTTCATGATGGTGATATTTTCTGGTTTTAACAAGATATTTATCATGTTATTTCATGATAATGACACTAAGCGAAACCAGAAGCTACTTTGGGTCCTTTGAACGAGTCAAGCAACGGTCGGGCAGCTAGTGTTGAACTTGGAGAGAGTGGCAGTGGACATGGCGCGGAATGTGGATTCTCCACTTTCCACATTTCTGCGAGTTCGTGGAGTTCCCGAAGAATGTATTCTTCGAATGGAGCAAGAACATGTAAGTGTGTTTTTCTTGTACCCACCGTCCATTTCAAACATTGTGTGTGGTTAGTTTACGGTGGCTACTGGTAAATTTAGCTAACAAGCCCAGTGACGGTTAGCACCGTTAGCAGCTATGCTGACTATCACTATGAGGGAGAAAATCACACTAGAACTGAACTTGTAGAATATGTACCTTAAGTTCCTGCTAGCAGTATTTTCATCATGCTTATGGTTACTAACACTAGTGGTTTGATACTCTTTCAAACTGGAAGTTTAATCCGAGTGTTAATCTTTTGATGGTAGCTCCATGTAAAGTGTCGCTGCTAATCTGTTCTCGCTCGCGGTGACGATGCTAGTTGAGTTTAGCCTCGTAGGTTATGCCTGTATTTCTATTTGTGGTCTTCGAGCGCCATCTTGTGGCATGTTAGTGTAACGTCATTGTAATTACATTGTTTCTAATACATTGAGTGCAGGTGATTGATAGTAATACTATTATTATTTCAGTTATTTGCATTGCATTCTGTATATAGCATGATAGTGAATTATATACTATAAATGATTAATAATTAATGTGTAATTCCTTATGTTGTTTAAATATGCATATATTTACAGCAAACAATTTTGTGATCTATAATTGTAATGGTAGGTTCATTCTGACAGTGAGAGAAAGAATATGAAAAAAAATCAAGAAAAATGCATTTTATAAAAGTTATGAATTAATTTGTGTTTTAAAGTGGAAAATAAGTATTTGAATCTCTAGCAAAAACATGACTTAAAACTTGGTGGAGTAACCCAGGTTGACAAGCACAGACGTCAGATGCTTCTTGCAGTTGGTCACCAGGTTTACACACATCTTTGGAACGATTTTGGTCCACTCTTTCCAGATCCTCTCCAAATCCTTAAGGTTGCATTTTCAATTTGTTTTCAATGAGGGAAGGAGGTTCTCACCCAAGAGTCCACAGTACATGGCCTCATTCATAGTCGCCTTGAAGCGGTGGAGTCCACCAGTACCCTAGGCAGAGAAACAGCCCGGTAGCATAATGTTTCCATCTCCATGCTTGATGATATGGGGATGGTGTTCTTTGGGTCATTTTCAGCATTCTTTCCCCTCCAAAAATGTATTCATAACTTTTATAAAATGCATTTTTCTTGATTTTTTTTGTCATATTCTGTCCCTCACTGTCAGAATGAACCTACCATTACAATTACAGATCACAAAATTGTTTGCAAGTGGGCAAACTTGCAAAATCGGCAGGGGGGCAAATACTTATTTTCCCCACTGTATGTATATTGGTAAAGATTGCTATGTATGTATATTCATTGTGAATTCTGTATTTCTTGACAGATCGATGCCACAGTTATTGATTGCCTGGATGATGACGCTCTGGCTGGCTACATTCCAATATATGGAGATAGGATTGCAGCAAGACGCTTCTGTGTGCAACATCATGGTGCAAGTACAAAAGAATCAACAAAACATTCAATGCTTGAAAAACTGAAAAAGAAGATGGGCATTGGTGGGAGTGATGATGACCCTAATAACCAGGAGACGTCTACTGCAAAACGGAAAAGAAGTCATGCAAAACTCAACAAATGGGCAGAAAAACCAACAAGGAAAGTGGAATTAGGGTGGATCCACGAAGGTAAACAAGTCAGAAAACGCAAAGGGGGGGGGGGACTAGGACCCTTGATGTCCCCAAAGAATCAAGAAAAGCGGACATATTACAGTATGCCGTAGACATTTTCTTCCCACAAGGAGAAAATAAAGTAGGAAAATTTGAAATGTTTAGTCATGACATTTTAGACTATCAGGAGGAAGCTATTTTTGATGAAGCCATTACAGTTGGAGAACTGTACAGCGTACTAAGAATGGGAGTGTTGAGATTTTACCTGTGCACTAACACCCCAAAAGATAAGGAGGATGATGAAGAATGCAGTGGGGAAAATGTGAACATGGATGTAGTACTGCTGAATGAAGATGAGCAACTTTTTTCTCATATAGAGGCATACATAGACCTAGACACCTCAGATGTGATACTTGGCCCCTATATTGGAGAAGAAACGGCTGGCCAAACGGATGACATGTTGCCATATCAACCTACCCCCTCCCCCTCTTCACCCCCAACATACACCGGAAACATTACTGCAGAGTCAGCATCTGTAGGTGATGTTGCAAGTAGTTCTACAGCTTCATATGATGTTGTGAATATCACCATAAAACTTCATAGGGTCAATCTTCTGGCAGAGATGATAGGCCAATTCAAGGATTCAGCACTTCTCGAACACCACCTGAAATACACTTACATCGATGAAAAAGGAGCTGACCTCGATGGTGTCTCAAGGGATGTGTATGCTGCCTTCTGGACAGAGCTAATGGACCACACAGCTGAAGGGGAGGACATGAGGGTTCCATCTCTGTGTCCTAAGTGGCTTGAAGACGAGTGGAAATCCATTGGCCGAATTCTACTGAAAGGATTTCAAGACCATGGCTATTTTCCCTGTCGCCTTTCCCCTGCTTTCGCAGTGGCACTTATTTTTGGTGAGAATGAAGTGTCAGATGATGTGCTTTTTGAAAGTCTTCTTCAGTATGTAAGTCACTCAGACAGGGATCTGATCACCACGGCCTTAAAAGAAGGTATTTCAGAGGAGGACAGGGAGGAGCTGATTGACCTTTTGGACCGTTTGGATGTAACAGCATATCCAACACAAGAGAATTTAAAAAGCATCCTGCTAAAAGTTGCTCACAAACAATTAATACAGAAGCCAAGATATGCATCTGAAAAGATGTCCTTAATTGCTGGTTCCTCCCTAAAAGAAGCTTTCACAAGCCCACAATATGTCTTGCACATGTATGAGGACAAAAAGCCAACAACTAAAAAGCTTCTGAAGCTACTCGATGCCTCTCCTTCAACCCAAGCAGAGAACCAGAGCTTTCGTTTCCTGCAACAATACATTCGAGGATTGGATGATGCGGGTCTCAGAAGGATGTTAAGATTTGTCACAGGGTCAGATATAATCTGTGTTAACAAGATTGAGATCATGTTCACCGCAGTAGATGGACTGGCACGACGACCTGTAGCGCATACGTGTGGTGCAGTTTTGGAACTGCCATGGACATATGCTTCCTATCCTGAACTACGCAATGAATTTGACAGTATACTGACCGATAAAAGCACCTTTACATTCACCATAGTATAGGTTTATTATGGTATGTATCTCATCTGAATGCAAATTGCAGTACAGATGGTTAAATACAAGGCTGATATTTTTTGACATCTGTTCGAGAGATGGAGGTACACATAACGTTTAGACATAGGAGCAGAGCATTTTATTATTCCTCAAGTTTGTGCAAATCAAGCCGGTTACTTTTAACATGTTGAGTTTCAGAGAACAGAGTTCAAGACTTAACCACTTTTTTGTGTGACTCATTTCAATGTTAGTTGAGCTTAAATCTATTTCCATACTCTTGTAACCTGTTGATGAGTTCCCACAGAGACCAATACGCACAATACCGGTATATGTTTGGGAGTGTTTATATGTTTATATCTAAACTTTTGAATGAGATCATTCACATTGATGAGTTCCAGAGTGCTATGAGTTCAAGACCAATTGATTGCAATGTTAATTGAGCACAAATCTATTTCTATACTCTTGTGACCTGTTGTTTCATGAGGTAATAGATGTTGATGAGTTACCAGAGGCAGAAATGTGAAACTAGAATGGTTACTATACTTGTTGCTACAAAATAAATGTAGACTTGCACTTTTTATTGATCATATTGTTTGTTTTGTGTCATATTTAAGTTGGTTTTGTTCTATAAAAAAAGAAAACATACCCAGTACACACAGAATTCTCTGCCTCAATACTCCAGAAATCATTGGGTAATTTGTAATTCTTTTAAGATGCATGCTCTCAGGAAAAGATAGAGCTCTATAGCTTCATCTGCTGTGGTGGGTGAGTGTAAAAAGTTCTCTGCCATTATAAGGCAACACATGTCGAATGCTGTTTCATCGCAAGGGTAAGGTCCTCTCTGTTGGCATTCCTGTTTGCACGCCTCCACTGCTTCCCGAGAGACCTTTTTCAGGTAATCTTGTCCTCCAAATAGATGTGGGATGGTGTACATGATGATTGGACGTCCATTTGGAGCTACAGCATTTCTGCTCTTGCGGATGACATGGGTGTTCCACAAATGAACAACTTGCTGCAGTTCTTCCTGTATTGTAAGACAAAATACCATGGACAACATTGTTACTCACAGACAGTCAACTCAGGTCAACCCGCCACACAGCTAATACTGCTGGATAGCTTTTCCCGGTGTTTATTGCTTTACCCACTTAATTGGTATGCAATTAATTTAATCTGTAATGAAGGCTACATGTATTTTTTTAGAATTTGTGATTTTGATAGCCCGTAACGCATGCGTGAATAGGTAGCCTACCTGGATGATGGCCAGGCAACTAAACAATATTAGTTGCTTGTCCAAGAAGTCTCCAGAGAAACAGTCATTCTCTTTGAGTTCCTGGAAACGATTCATCCAGTATTGGGCATGATGTCTTCTCAAAAAGGCCCACCAGCTTTCTATCCGCTGATTGTGATTGCTGGACCCAGTTATGTAACAATTACTGACGTGACGATGCTCTGTACTCCACCGTAAGAACCGCTGTATGTCTGCCATTGTGACATTTTCTGTTCCCAAATCTGTGCGAATTCTGGAAGGTGTCCCCATCCTCTTCTCAACTTCTCTGATGAAATAACTAGCAATGACCTTGGGATCGCTGCTTGTTGAATAGGCATGAAGCCATATCATGAGTCTTGAATAACCATCTGTGGCTCCATTTATACAAATACCAAATGGCTTTAGTTTGTCGTAAGAGTCAACATGCCACATAAAATTAGGCCCAGGGTTTAAGTACATGCGTCGCATCAGGCGATTTCTCCGTCTTTGATCAACACCACGGGGATCGAGAAACTTTAACAAATGCCTCACCGTACTTTGAGTAACAACTTATCCAGCTTGGATGCAGTTTAGATGGTGGATTTTGTACCCATGGAGCCTTCCGTGCCCCTCCAGTTGATCAATAAGGAATGAGGCTACCTCAAGAGGGTCGGATTCGTTCCTCCGTCGGTACAATCCCAGGCATTTTAAAATCCTCCTGAGTGTGCGCATACTTACGGAAGCGTATTGCTGCCACACTTAAAAAAAAAAAAAGGTCTCAGTATCAAGTAATTACGTGAAAGTTTCTTGTTTTAACAATATCTTCTTCACGTTTTAACATGATAATTTCATGTAATAACATGATATTTATCACGTTATTTCATGATAATGATATTTTCAAGTTATAACATGAACATATCATGTTATTTCATGATAATGATATTTTCAGGTTTTTACAAGATATTTATCATGTTATTACATGAAATGATCACGTTATTTCATGATAATGACACTAAACGAAACGAGAGGCAATAGGCTGGAAGCTACTTTGGGTCCTTTGCACGAGTCAATCAACGGTCGGGCAGCTAGTGTTAAAGGGGCCATATTATGAAAATTCCACCTTTTTATAGTGCTTCTACACGTTAATTTGAGTATCTGGCATGTCTACCGACCCAAAAACTCCGGTAAAAAACAAATCCCGCGATCTGTTATTGTTCTCGTAGGTCAGAAACGTCATGCTTGAGTAACTGCCAATGAACTTCCTTATCATTAGGCTGTCATACTGATTTTGGCCCGTCCCCCCATCTCATCCCCCCGCCCCCCCTACACTCATTAAAGATGCGATATTTTTCAATTCACTTCACTCCATTTCTGTCCACCTGGGATTCACTTGGAATAGCGAAGTAGCAGCATGAAGCCAACTACGCCCTCAAGATGCTCTGTGGTCGGTTGTACATTTCAGCACAGATCTGTACATAATCTCCCGGCCTCAGAAGAAACAAGAGAGAAATGGATTGAATTCATATTCAATGGTAATGTGCTGGAAAGAATTAGCAAATGTCTGTTGGTGTGCGCAAGCCATTTTGAATTGGACTGTTTTACGAATCTGGGCCAATATAACGCTGGACTGGCAACAAGATTGAAATTGCAAGCGGGATCTGTACCATCTATTCGTTGCAGTTCAGTCGCGGGAATTGTAAGTATCTCTAAAAGTAATTATTTTGACCGTTAATGTGGGGAGGTTAGAGATGTTACCATTGTTGCGTTTTGGGGAAATGTGTATGTAGTTTTCGCTAACAATAACTTGTAACATTAGCGTGTAAGACCTTGCCTCGTAGCCAGCTGGTGTAAATAGCTTAGTAGTTCGCTAGAAATGTGGCCAATGTGTGGAGGCTTTTTGTAAAAAGTATCCATTACATAGGGAATGTATTTCACGTATGTGTAGAACCTATTTCGAATGGCTGGCCTTATATACAACGGCGGGGAAAAGAGTCTGGAGGCAAGCATTACTTGTGCTTCATCAGCTTACTAACGTTACACTTATTAGCATCAATTTAGCAGCGAGGCTAGCTAGCTACTATGCTTCCATAGGTCTAAGCGCTAGCATAGTGTGACATGTTAAATCGTGAAGGAATATCCGACAATCGTGTAGTGTGAACCGGCCATAAGACCTTGCCTCTGAGCCAGCTGGTGTATGTAGCGTGCCGTATGCCGTTAGTAGTTCGTCGTGTACAAGTTAGCGACATTAGCATCTTGTAGTGTGTAGGAGCCAGCTGACACATCAATTGCTAAAGTGGCCAACGAATTTTTGTGTGAACAGTTAGGCTAGCCTATTTAATCTTGGTTATTATTACTATTTAGAATGGCTGACCATACTTAAAACGGCAGTGAAAGAGACTTGAGCCAACAAGAACTTTTGCCTCTATGAGTGGTGCGTGCAAGAGGATATTAGCATGCTAACGTGTTAATTTTAGCTACAAATTCGACTGTTGGCGTATGCAGTTAGTAGTTCGCTAGAATGTGATACCTTAGGCTAGTCATACTGTATGCCTTGTACAGCATTTAGTTTGAATTTGCCTACGGCAAACAATAAGAAGATTTCTGTGAAGTAGTTTGTTAGGACTTCGAGGTGTTGACACTAAAGAAACCTGAGGGGCTTTGTACAAGTTAGTGACATTAGCATCTTGTAGTGTGTAGGAGCCAGCTGACACATCAATTGCTAAAGTGGCCAACGAATTTGTGTGTGAACAGTTAGGCTAGCCTTCTTAATCTTGGTTAACAGTAGATGGTTCGTTTGGATGTCTATGAAGGGGAATTTGTGTCAAAGTATATAGTGTCTTTACGAGAAATAGTTTTCTCATCCATAACATTCCCTTGTGAAAATGCTTTGTGTTGGGGCGGAGGGAGGTTAGTCACCTGCAAATACGAAGGCAATTAGTCCTGCTGGTGACACCTTCGACACAACAATGATGGGGTCATACATGTTAAATGGGCACTTAATTGTTCATGAACGACGTGATTAGCAGCTAAGAGACTCACCTGCATTTACCAAAACATGCATAACATTGCTGCTCTCTTATTGTTTAGGCAAGCACCTCTACTCAGGGCCAGAGAGAGAGGCAAAGTGGACCTCCATCCTGAACCATCTCCAAGACATCCACTCCCATGATGACCCTCTCTACCCAGTGTTTGCATCAGCCACGCATTTCAAGGGACAAAAGCAAATGGTTGAAAGCAGGTATGTTCACCCAATTTGCATTGTAAATGTAAGGCTTGTGTTTATCTATACATGTATAAACAAACCAAATGACCAATGCCATAATCACTTTGAAGCTATAGTTTTTTTTTTTTTTAAAGGGACACCAGCCTTCTTCAAGTTAGAGAAGGCGTTGACTAACAGGAGGGTCCTGAAAGATGTGGGGAAGCTGAGCCCTCACTACCAGACCTCGTCGTTGGAGGCTTTCCACAGACTCATTCTGCGTTTTGCGCCCAAAAACGTAGTCTTTCCTTGTCTTGGAATGTTATGCAGGTAACAGTACGATAATCTTTTCTAAGAAATGTATACCTATTATGTATTATACTAACTATTATACACCCATACACACATGCTCTCTACCTGGCAGCCCTGCATTTCAATGAAAATGCTGGGCGTCCCCAAGCAACAAGTTCAGCTGGTGAGCCGCTATTTAAAGTGAACTTCCCAAAATATAAGAAGGGCGAGTGCACTGCAAAGCCTGTGAAAGCAGATCCAACCTTCCGTGACTGGCACAGGCTTTATTTCAAATTCCACAAAATCAAACAATGTACAAACAGTATGTGAAACATAAATAGCATAACATTGTCTTTTTTAATAGTCTTCATAATAAATATAATATAATTACCAAATAATTATAAAATAAAATAATATACAAAAATGTGCAACAATGTAAAAGTTTTGGATTGTTTTTTTGTATTATAGGGTACGTGGATAACCTCTTGGACCTCATCTTTGACAAGGTTTTTCAGAACCCGGCCTCATATGTGAATGAGCTGCTGAAGATCCCAATACCCGCGTTTCTCTCTGCCCAGTTTGAGAAACCTGACAAGCAGGAAGTTATAGACCGCTATGTGTCCAGGTTCAATCAAGGGCAGGTCTGAACCCCGTATACCTTCCCTGTGCATCAGGGAACACTCTGCGTATCTGGAGCACAACGCAAGAGCACTCTGATTCTTCGGCCCAGATAGCCCCAACACCAGCTAACAAAACTTCTGTACCTGTAACGTCTGAACAAATGTTACACTGTGTTTAGAGAATAAAAGGTTATACACATATAAAGTGTTCCTTTTTTAACAGTATGGCAATTGATAGCACAAAGTGTAATTTTGTAATCAATGTTTTTAATATACCTTTGTATTTATAATATACCTTGTATTTATTACCTATGTACCAGCCATTGCATTTAATAACTATGTTTAAAAAGCTCTATGGCATTCATTCTAGCAATCTTTCTGACAATAAAAGTGTGTATACACAGTTTTGTGTGCCTTCAGTGTTTGATAAGTCACATGTCAAAAATTGACACATGTAAGAAGAGCAGTTAGCAAAGTAATACAGAGGGAAGGGTAATTTATTGTATTTTTATCCTTGGTCATATTTGTATTGCAGAAATTACTGATAACTCATGCATACAAAAAAAAAACGTACTGCTCTATTCCTCTTTCACGTAAATGCCCATAATCTGCCCTATATATGTTATGCATTCTGCAAAGAATAGACATTCAAACACACAGGTTCAAGGCCTGGATGGTCAACCATGCATGCTGCCGGGTTCTCGAGCTGAAGTATTCTTCTTGTAACCTTGAATATTGAGAGTAAGTGACGTGGAATATAAAACAGATGATGACTGCATATTTACAATGTCAATGTAATTCACAAATACTTCTACCTGTGGTATCTCCCTGCAGCATACATTTCCAGGCTCTGTAGGCATTTTAGCACACTTGCCACAAGTACACCTGTATAAACAAAGAGTATTATCAAGTGACAACCTTGCAGGTAAACTTTATTTGAACGTTGTGTTCATATTACAGACATAAGTCATCAAATACAACATTTTAAACGCTAATAAATGCAGGTAAAACGTTAGAGAGAGAGCCTGTACTTTTATCTAACCTGCGAGGACGTGGGTGGGCCCATTATACATCTACTATATGCAACTCCGGAGTCCTGAGGTAAGTTGAGTGAATGTTCACAACAGAACGTACTCATGTAGAAATTATATCTTTATGGCGTTCCCGTTACTTGCATTTACATAAACACTTACAAACAGGAACTTATAAACACACTGTATTTGCTACATACTCCTACATTCACACATGATTCACGTAACTA
Source organism: Sprattus sprattus (assembly GCF_963457725.1). Lineage (NCBI taxonomy): Eukaryota > Metazoa > Chordata > Actinopteri > Clupeiformes > Clupeidae > Sprattus > Sprattus sprattus. The sequence goes on along the minus strand of NC_137921.1, from coordinate 34,555,370 downwards.
GATTCACTTGCACCATTATGCTACCAACACCGCGAACTAGACTGTGGCCCATTAACAAACAAAAAAAGGAGGTTTACAAAGTTTACTCACCATTCAGAAACGTTTTGTTGAGCCCTAACTTCTTGAATATGTTCGGGAGCCTCTTGTTCTGCTTCTGGGTCTGACTCTGGCTCAAACAGATACGGTTGTACGATTCTATCTTCTGCATTAGCCATATTGTAGTTGGCTGTGCAGGCTAAGGCTAAGGAGGGCTACGCGAGCGAATCTGTTGGAGGAGGGGGAGGAGTGAAGGAGAGAGGGGGGAGGGGGGAGCTGGCTCATTAGCATTTAAAGGAACAGGCACTCAATACAGGTCAATCTGTAGGGAGCTGTATTTGACAGGGTGAAAAGGGTGCTGTATTAAATTATTCTTGTGGTATTTTGACCAAAATATTTTACTGGCATTTCATAAAGACCCCAAGGAACCATTTCAACTTGTGGTAAAATGGGCATACGATGGGTCCTTTAAACTTGGAGGTTCTCGCCTAAGATTCCACAGTAGCCTACATGGCCTCATTCATAGTCGCCTTGATGCGGTGGAGTCCACCAGTAGGCTACCCTAGGCAGAGAAACAGCCCGGTAGCATAATGTTTCCACCTCCATGCATGATGATATGGGGATGGTATTCTTTGGGTCATATTCTTGGGCGAGAACCTCAAAGTTCAACACTAGCTGCCCGACTGTTGATTGACTTGTGACTAAGCTGGGTTTAATACATGGTGAGATTCTCCAGTTATTGAACACGGTGGATGACATCGTTATAAGTATGCGCACACTCAGGAGGATTTTAAAATGCCTGGGATTGTACCGACGGAGGAACAAATCAGACCCTCTTGAGGTAGCCTCATTCCTTATCGATCAACTGGAAGGGCACGGAAGGCTCCATGGGTACAAAGTCCACCATCTAAACTGCATGTCCACTGCCACTCTCTCCATGTTCAACACTAGCTGCCCGACCGTTGATTGACTCGTGCAAAGGACCCAAAGTAGGCTATAGCTTCCAGCCTATTGCCTCTCGTTTCGTTTAGTGTCATTATCATGAAATAACGTGATCATTTCATGTAATAACATGATACATATCTTGTAAAAACCTGAAAATATCATTATCATGAAATAACATGATATTTTCATGTTATAACGTGAAAATATCATTATCATGTTATAACGTGAAAATATCATCATGAAATAACGTGATAATTTCATGTAATAACATGATATTTATCATGTCAAAACGTGAAAAAGATATTGTTAAAACAAGAAACTTTCACGTAATTACTTGATACTGAGACTTTTTTTTTTTTTTAGTGTGGCAGCAATACGCTTCCGTAGTTTGCTGTGTGTATTCCTTATTGTAGGATTGTGGTATGTAACCACGTGTCTTGGTTTTATAATTATTTGATGCACTGTCCTGTCTTGCTAATCTCTCTGTCAAATCAATTTTAGTTTAGGTTTATTTGTTCTTGTTCTTGTGTTGTAATCCCTGAGTGATAAGTGTGCTAGGGTCTTGCTGAGTTTTCCTGCCTGTAGTATTATTTTTTGATGTTTGGTAATGGTTTTACACCCAAGGATTGGGTTTTAATTTGATTTTGATCCATTTAGATTTACTTATGGTTTGATTTTTGGTTTGGGGTTCATCTAATTTTCATTTTTATTTTTTTTGGTGGTTAAACTCAGCCAGCCATAGATGCTTGGCCCTTGGAGGCCTACACATCAAAGCCTACCAATGCCAGTGCATCTTTGAATGTTGTCCTCTTTGAATGTTGTCCTTTTTCTTGTTTAATTGGGCATCTCTGTGTCTGTCATTCAGTTGATTGGCCTGTGCTTTGGGACACTTTGAGCCATAGCTCGGCTTTAAGTGGGGCTGCACGGGGCTGTAGAGCAAGTCTCAGAGAAGCCTAAACTCCATGCAGTCTTCCCACCTCAATGGCAGCCAGCATTTAAGACGATTTCATAGCTAAGTTAAACATATCCAAACCTAGGGAACTGTTTCTATAAATGACCACTAGAGTGCAGTAAAGATACAATTATCCATCTGAATTAAATTACACGCACACGCACACACACACACACACGCACACGCACACGCACACGCACACGTACACGTACACGTACACGTACACGTACACGTACACGCACACTCACATTCACACTTGTCTTAATCTTTGTAGATCCTTAGCGAGGATACTAGTGTCTCACACACACACACACACACACACATACACACACACTCACACACACACCCTCACACACATTCACACTTGTCTTAAGCTTTGTCGATTCTTGGCAAGAATACTGTAGTGTTACACAACACACTGTAATGACCTGCAGGCAACAGTGGGGACGACATTACGCCAACAACGGGTTGATTGCCTGATGAGCCACACATGGGGAGGCGTGGGATATAAAGGACTACTGGACACCTGGCTCTTTCTCTCTCGAGCTGACTATGACAGCTACAGACATATTACCCTTAGACACATCGCCTTTGAGCTATTGATTGTATGGACTAAATAAACATGCGTTATTTTTGTAGAAAACCGTTGTTGTCTGCCTCCAATGTTATTGTTTTGGTCACGAGCCGGCTGAAACACACACACACACACACACACACACTCACACTCACACTCACACTCACACTCAGGATGTGTGGCTAGCTAAGAGGTGAATTAAACTCAGACACGCACATGCACGCACGCACACGCACGCACGCACACGCACGCACACACGCACACACACACACACAGACCTTAAAGGGATTCTGAGGGAGGTGTGTGAGGTGTGCCTGTGTTGAACGGGACATTTCTAATCTATACTGAGGCCTATATAATGGCTGTGCCTGAGGACCAGCACATTTGTCTTCTCCTCGTCCATGCGACTCTCACACAGTGGAGCTTTATACATTATACACAGCTTAGACATTTGAATGAGACCATTAGCACAGAACCAACCTGCTCCCCCACCTGATACCTGATAGTTTTCTGCTGATGTGATGCTAGTTTCACTCTCTGGGACAAGTTTAACAGGGATCAATCAATAACCCAGGGGCGTAACTACAGGAGGTGCCGCTGCACCTGGCCCGTGGGGTCTCTCAACGGGCCCCCTCCAGTACTGCGTCAAATTTTTGCCTCTCAGATATGCTTGTGTTCAAAGACGAGCTGTTATTGACAAAGGGCAGTGTCTAATGCTATATATTCTCTTAAAGAAGGCAAACTTATCTCTGTCATGGTTTGTATATTTTTTTGGGGAAAAGTAGCAATTTATAACAAAATCATATGCTTATCCTACATACACTATAGAAATTATTAAAAAAAAAAAAAAACGATACAATGAAATTAATTAGTTCTTATTTTCTTTGGTATTTTAGTGATTAGCAATGATGATTGCTGGGTTATATGTATGTTGTTGTCCAATGTCATGTCTCTATTTGATCATGTGCCAATACAGTACGCTATAGTTAAACCAATTCAAAGGTCACGACAACCTATCTAGTTCATTGAGCACAGCACAACTTTACTCGTAACAATGCCTTCTAATCATACGATTGGATGTAGAAAAAGGCAAGAGAAAAAAACAGGAGGAAAAGGCGGCAAAGCTGCCTAAATGGGATTATTTTACTAGCACGTCAACTAGTCGCCAGCCCACAACTAGCAGCAGTGCAGCTGGGATCAGTGGTGTGTCAGCAACCATGCAGCAGGTAACCTAAGGCTATTGTGATAGATATACATTTCAAGACAATCTATAGCCTACAAACATTATGGTAGGGCAGGATTACTATGCTACAAGTTGGGTAAATAGTGGTCGCTTTTATTATTACTTTTTAACTATTTTTACGGTAAGAAATGTTCCCACTGAGAGTCAAACAAGACTTAGTTAATTGTGTACACACCCATTGCTCCTGAAATAGGGAAGGTTGATTAATTAAACACTATTTATAATCGATAACCAACATCTTTGATTAGCGGTTTTATTTAGGCGCTGGCGCTATGATTTAAAAAAAAAAATTATGTTCACTAGGGGGGTCATAATATCTTGCACATGGGACCGTCGTTACTACGTTACGCCACTGAAATAACCCCCTAGACACAAGCCCCTTTGTTAATGTTCAAGTCAGCGACTGTAATTATCTAACCCAGCCAGTTCTTCCTCCCTCATTCTTTGCAGGTAAGGCAGGTGACAACTTTCCTAAGGTGCATTTGCATACAGCACTGTCTGTCTGTAGATCACTTTAACTGTCTGTAGAGCAGTTTCATTTCAGTTGGACTTAGTTCAAGCAGAATGGCTCTGGTAAGAAAACATTTTAGAAAAAACGCACAGAAAACTATATGTATGATATTGATGTTGACTTTTATTCTATGGAAGACCATAAAACAGAGAAAAAATAAAGACAGTGTCAGGCGGGAATCGAACCCGGGTCGCTGGCGTCGTGAACCAGCGAGCTACGGAGTGAGCTAATACACGTATCCATTGAAGTTAACAGTCAAAGTACTTGTTTTATTAAACAACAAAAATCCAACGCACAGGAGACAAACGAGAAAGTTCAAACAGTTCCAAAAGCACAGAAGAAAACTCCAGAATGCAAAAAGAAGCAGCGCAGAAACGGTAGTTCAAAAATCCCAAAAAGGTACAAAGTTCAAAAACGGCAGTCCATAAATCCCAAGAGAAACAGGTGGTCAAAAACAGCAGTCAAAAAATCCCAAGAGATACAGGTGGTCAAAACGGCAGTCAATATATCCAAAGGATACAGAAAATCAGAACGGCAGAGAAAATCCACAGGCAAAAATACAATAGGTACACGAGGCAAAAAGTACGGCAGAGAAAATCCACAGGCAAAAATACAATTGGTACACGAGGCAAAAAGTACGGCAGAGAACCGCAAACCGAGAACAGAGAACAGAGAACCAATTACTCACTTGACTGGAGACTCCTAACAACGCAGAAAAGAACAAGTGAAAAAAGCCCACTACTTATACCCCACTTAACAAGCACCAACACAGAACAGGTGAGAACAGAAAATGAGAATCAGGTGGGCAACAGGTACACAAAGAAAACAATCTCCACTAGATGGCGCCAAAGTCATAGAATCTGTCACCGAGCGTGACAGACAGGTCATCAGACGAACAGAAGTTACAGACTGGGGACCTGGGGGAAATACAGGTATGTTCAGCAATCATTCGAGGAGATGTGGAAGGAGTTGTCGAAGAGGACCTCAGTAGACTTCTGAAGAAGAGAAGACGTGTTGCTTTGCCAGAGTCTTTCTATCTCAATTCAACAAAAGATTGCAGTGCTTACATCAAATACAGGGGGTTTCTAACCATAGCTCTTAGTGAAGAAGAGAGGGACTTTCCTATTGCCTATTCCATGGTGATCCATGATCAGATTGAGATGTTTGAGAGGCTCCTCAGAGCTGTGTACACACCACAGAATGTGTACTGTGTGCATGTGGACAAGAAGTCTCCAGAAAACTTCATGAAGACTGTGAAAGCCATTGTTTCTTGTTTTCCAAATGTGTTTGTGGCAAGCAAACTGGAGAGACTTGTTTATGCCTCTTGGTCTCGAGTCCAAGCTGACCTGAACTGCAGGAATGATCTGCTGGACTTGACTGTTGAGTGGAAGTACCTTATCAATACCTGTGGAACTGACTTCCCCATCAAAACCAACGAAGAGATGGTGCGAGCACTAAAAGTGCTAAATGGACGGAACAGCTTAGAGTCTGAGGCAACTCCTAAATACAAGATGGCTCGCTGGGAATACCACCATAATGTCACTGAGTCTGATGTCATTCGGACAGGCATTAAGAAGAGCCCCCCTCCTAACAGTACCCCAATGTTCTCCGGAAATGCTTACTTTGTGCTGTCGAGAGTTTTTGTGGAGCATTTGTTTAAAAACCCACAGGCTAAAGCTTTGATTGAGTGGGAGAAGGACACATACAGTCCAGATGAGCACCTCTGGGCATCGCTTCAGCGCATGCCAGATATGCCAGGGTCCAACCCTCCCAACAACAAATACGACATGACAGACATGAACTCCATAGCCCGTCTGGTGAAGTGGATGTTACATGAAGGAGATGTAAGGAAGGGGGCATCTTATCCTCCATGCAATGGAGCATACAGAAGAGAGATGTGTGTGTATGGTGCCGGTGATCTCAACTGGATTCTCAGGCATCAACATCTTTTCGCCAACAAATTTGACCCAGAAGTCGATGAAATGGCTCTTAAGTGTCTGGAACATTACTTGCGCTATAAAACTTTAACTGGTCAATCACTTAGTTTGCTGAAAAATCATACATAAAGGAGAGGTAATTCATCATTCAACCAGATGTATTTATGAGTATTTATTAGGGCTATATGAATAAAATAAACACCTTAATAGCCGACGTGTGATGTAATGTAGCCTATACACACACACACACACACACACACACACACACACACACACCTTAATAGCCTATACATATTTCATGAACACTTTCAATTGGTCACCTTTACCTTTTCTTTTGTTGAAGGCAAATTAACGGCCAGCAACTAAATTCTGACCAATGAAGCAGCGGAATGAACGCTACTGCACTGTAGACCAAATGAGGAGTCTGTCGGTTAAGGTTGGGTGGAATTAAACATTGGTGGTAAATAGTATTGGTGGTAAATGAAACTTCACACACGCTACTTTTTTACATTCCTAATAAATCGTTTTTTACCAATGATGGCAAAAGTATCATGTAAATCCGACAAAGGTTTTCACAATATGTGGTCACAGTCCAGCAGGCACGTGCACAGACACTTCAAACCCAAAAAAAGGGCACCCATCGCCAAAATTATGTATTAAATTATAAATAATAATAATAAATAAATATATATATAAAAAACACAGTAGGATATTTTCTCCCTCATTTGATGGCCTGATCCAAGATAAAAGGAGGCTGCTACCCTGAGCTGCTTGCTGCAGTTCCCCGTCCTTCTACTTTTTTAGTCTCCCTTTTCTTGGCATTATGCTGCAAATTTTGTAAATGAGATAAATCAAATGTTGTGCATAATAATCAAGAATGACTTACATAATCTTTATGGAGCTGACAACACAGTACACACATTTTTTTGTACTGTTTTCTGACAGAATTGAAGCATAAGCAACATTATGCTAATAATATACCACAATATACCTCACCAGACCATAGACGCACCACTGTCATGTAGCTCAACTAAAGACCTACCTTTCATTTAATTTATTACGATTTTAAATTAAACAAAACAAAACTAGTGAACTTGTCTTATTTGTAGAACAGTTAAACTTCCTTTAAATGATCTGCCTGCCTGCCTGCCTATCTGTCTGTCTGTCTGTCTGTCTGGCTCTCTCCCTCTCTCTCTTCATTAAACATGTCACACGTCAGTAAACAGCGTGACAAGGATTTGAAACTGCGGTTTTTTTTTTTTTAAAGTTGCAACGCAACGTCTGTTTTCAGCGGGGCTAATGTGGTGGTTAGTTTATCACCAAACAACGTCGGGGGATTGCACAAACACCGTCATTACCTGTTTGTCTGATGCTGCGGGTCAGAGAAGAAATTTTGGCCTTGCGCCCATAGATATCTATAATAAAGGCTAGATATCCTGCCTGCGTTTCTGGCCGACGGAGCCGAATGTCCGCACATTTCGGCCATTTTGAGGACAGTATAGCTAACTCCCCCTTAACATTGTGTTGGTAGTGGTACTTTTTAAGTAACCAGAACTTGCTCAATTTTAAACCGATTTTCAAACGGGTTGGTTTTTTATAAACGTAAGATATTTCTTATGGCACTACATACTTATGAAGAATTATAAACATGGGTTTTCATATGAAAATAACATTGACAGGTCTCTGACAGGTCTCGTTTCAAGGGAGTGTTCAATAGAGCAGGTTGCACACAATTCTGGCATCTTCATTGGCAATAAAGTCAGCAATTTCCTGTCGAAATCATAATGTAAGATGTTTAACAAACCAACCCGATTGGAAATCATGTGCAACTTCAGTTTTATTATGTGCAACTTAAGTTATATTGAAAAGAAAGAACAATTATGCCTCGCCAATTGATGTAAAATGACTGATACACAATAGCCGTGATACACAATTAAGCTGCACATTTCAACATGTTCAAGCATCCAGAATTATTACCAAGGTAATGACGATTGTAAATCAAGTCATTTGTAAATCCGTCAAAAATGTCCGCGAGATAAGAGTGTAAACGATTGTGAAGATCACTGACGTTACCTAACGTACCACTGATCCCTACCGGAAGCATACTGTCCTCAAAATGGCCTCCTGTGCGGACGTTCAAGAGACTGCCGTTGCACCCCCTTGCTTGCGCCGCTCAACACTGCATGAGCACTAGGAGGAGGGAGGGGCTTGGCGGGGGCTTGTGAGCGCCGCGGAGCATGTCGGGGCGAAATTTTCACAAAAACTCTAATAAATGCCCCGTCAGATATCAAAACACCTTCTGGGGGAATTGATGACAGAGAGAGTAATTGTGATTCTGAAATATTGATGAATGAAGAAAACATTTACTTCCAGCAGAAAGGGGCACTTTTCTCATACAGGGCAAAATGGCAGGTGCTTGAGCACCACTAGGGGTCTATCTGTGCACGCACCTGTAGTCCAGGCACAAAAACTCGTTTTCAATGGCTCTGTTCGGTTAATCATTAAGTCAAACTCTATGCACATAATTGCTGGTAGAATTAACTGTCAGAAAATACTCTGAAAATGTAGTGATTTCATGGATGAATGTTTTTCCATAATACTACGGTCCAGTAATGTCCTAACGTGTCAGGCGTCGCCAGTCTTTGGTAACATTCAAGTTACCTTCAATGAGTTCAAGGTGGATACGCAATGTGATCAGATCACTATGTAGTCTAAACACAAGGTGGTGATTGTTCTCAAAAACACAAGAGTATTGTACCGAACATCCAGGCCATGCAGAATAGCAGTGCATAGTGCAAGGGTAAGTGTACTGTGTACTGACCCTGACTGACCTGATCATCATGAGTACATCAGATACAATTATGTCAAGGATAAACCAGCTGAAGTTATGTAAAAAGAGGAAATAAGTGTACCAGAAAGTGAACTGACAGAAAGAGAAGTTACTTTCCAGAGCAGGTCCTGAAGTGAAATAGGAACCACACCACAGACAGACCTCAAACAGAAATACCGTTAGATTGAAATAATAAGGGATTTATTTATTTTTTTATTTTTTTTAATATTTGGGCTATATATATTTTTTTTTCATACAATGGCAATCATGTTAATGTATTTTTCTGGTTTAAGATTAACAAAAAAACACAGACACAACCTACAGTTTTGAGAAACTCACTCTAACAATGTTTGACACAGATTTGGTTTATTTTTATTTCCACTTTACTTGATAAAAGGCAAATTAACAGAACTGAGTGATGTATGATGATGCATAAGAGTAACATATACCCACACTTCAGAAAGGCTTGTTGACAGTATGGAGAAACATAAGGCATTTTCAAACCAACCATCAATGCAAAATCTGTTCTTAAGGATGTTATACAATTTCACTTAATCCACTGTAAACAGGTATTTCAACACCACCCTTGGTGTTGTCGTGAACTGGTTAGAGTTTTTTCCTTTCTTTAAATTATAATAAGTAGTTTGATTGATGATGTTTTCTTGAAATGATTGACCGTGGAGTTACACATACATGCTGGATTACCAGGCAGTGAGTCTGCATTTTCAATCCATGAACATGTCCTGAAACCAAAGGAATCAGCAGTAACTCTTCCAAAAGTACTAATACACAACGTCTCTGACACAAAAACACGTGCCACTTTGAAATGTTGCCTTTCCGAGGAGAGAAATGATACCAAAACAAACAAGCAAACAAACAATCAAAAATATTGCAGCCCTCTTTTGGTTTCTATACAATCTAGGCCTCACACATTCTTTCCCCAGCACTTCCATGGAACCACTTGTCAGTCAAATGACTCAAATCCCAAAGACGTTTGCTCATTGTTTACGCCACACGCTTGTACAGGGTTGCCTAGGAAACACCCAGAGGGGCTGAGAGCTCGGGTCAGACTGATCTCTCACCATTCCATCAGCTGGATCGGGTCACATGATCAGTGGGTAGACACCAACTGCTAATGCTAACTGCTAATGCTCAGCTGGTTTAGGCCGAGCTCTGAAGTACGCACAGCAGAGAAAGGACAGGAAGAAGAAGAAGGAACAAAAAGTCAGAGAAAGACACAAACACACACACACACAGAAGGAATGTTATCTAGAAATCAAGACTTCTCAGAGACTTTCTAGAATTCCGTGGAAATGACAAGGAGGTCAAAAGAGAAACAGCAACGAGACAGAATACAGGGGCGAAGCACAGAGGACGAGTGTAGGAAAGAGAGGTGCAAAGTGAGGGCTCTGTGTGTGTGTTAGTGTGTGTGTTGTGTGTGTGTGTGTGTGTGAGTGAATGTGCATGTATATGGGGATGTGGGGGGTGGAGAGGTGTCACAGGTTCTGACAGCACTGCAGTTTGTTGCCTTTCTGCCCGTCGGTGGTTGGGGGCACACTGATGTCGACTACGTTGTTGCCTGGAGATTCATCGTGTGCAGATCTGTCAGCTATCTGTTTCTGGGACACAATCCGGTAGATTTCTAGAAGACAAATAAAATAAAATAGTCAGATATGCTAGGGGAGTTAATTGTTCTTTGGTTGGCCATCAAAAAAAAAAAAATACAAGAAACTGAAATTCGCTACTTTGAACACAAGTCACTTGGTGAAGTATCATAATCTCAGGTTTGTTCAGGGTCATTGAGACAAATAGAGAAAGTGACATCTTTACGCACACCATCCACCTCATTCTTTATCAACATGTGAAGATTGCTCAACATTACAACATGCTAACTGTTCACAAATACCTATTAAGAATCCATTTCCCTCCTGGAGGAAATCGAACTTGAATCAATTATGAACTGTGAGGGGCCCTTCACACTCAGGTCCATGGGTTGGCTGTTGGTGAGGACTACACATTATCTGTGGCCACCAGGTGAACAGCTGATCAGAACTCTTTATTTCAGGATCATGTCAAGGTCTTGACCAATGACCTCACTCAGGGTCTTGTCAAGGTCACCAATGACATCACTCCTTCAGCCCCCTCAGCCTCGCAGACTTCCACAGGAAGTGGAGGCCAATGACCATACTTGGTCAAATGCAGATGGAAGTTATGGCAAGTCTTTTCAAAGTGCTTGTTCCTGCAGTTTTTGGTGAGTCATCATGATACCTTTATACTCTGCTCAGGGAATTAGATGTGTCCTATATGCTTAGATGACATCCCTCCTCATCATATACACACTTGCACAACCTTTTGTTCGTTTATTAATACATTGCTGAAATATTAATGGGCATAAGAATGATGAAGAATGATCCATTTCATAAAATGATTGCTTGAAAGCTGCATGCCAATGTTGAAATAGAGGAAGGACCTACTCTTTTCATAAACTCTGTGCAAATTAGCTGAGGCTCTACCTTAGTCTCTGCCTCAGACCGAGTCTGGCCCTGTGAGCAGTTGTAGGTCACGGCATGAGAAGAGTATGCTTATGTAACTTGCTTGCTAACTTGTCAACAACAATCAAGTTCATCTCTACAAAAATGGCACTGTACCAAAGTCTAATCCAATCAATTAGCATATGAAACAGTTAACACTCTTTATTTATTTTTTTACAGTTAAATTTAATTAAAACCAAGAATTAATGTATTTTAAATGATAAATCTATCCTCCCAAAGAGGCAAGACAACAACCAAGTGATGCTATTTAAATGCTTTGCTCATTTCTACTCCACAATTAACACTAATGGTACCTGTTAGAATGTTCTTGAAAGCCTCTTCCACATTTGTTGAGTCCAATGCCGATGTTTCAATGAAAGAGAGAGTGTTTTTCTCTAGAGATGCAAAAAAAGGTAAGAGTTATAGTTGTAGTTGTAGTTAAGTAAGTTGTAGTCAGCTTTGAGGAGTGTGCTGTGCTGTGCTGCACTGTGCTGTGTTGAGCTGTGCTGCGCTGTGTTGAGCTGTGCTGCGCTGTGTTGAGCTGTGTTGAGCTGTGCTGCGCTGAGCTGTGTTGAGCTGAGCTGAGCTGAGTTGAGCTGAGCTGTGCTGAGCTGTGTTGCGCTGTGTTGAGCTGAGCTGAGTTGAGCTGAGCTGTGTGCTATGCTGTGCTGTGTTGAGCTGTGTTGTGATGTGTTGCGCTGAGCTGAGCTGTGTGCTGTGCTGTGCGCTGTGTTGGGCTGAGCTGTGTTCAGCTGAGCTGTGTTGAGCTGAGCTGTGCTGCGCTGAGCTGAGCTGTGTGCTATGCTGTGCTGTGTTGAGCTGTGTTGTGATGTGTTGAGCTGAGCTGAGCTGAGTTGAGCTGTGTGCTATGCTGTGACGTGTTGAGCTGTGTTGAGCTGAGCTGAGCTGTGTTGAGCAGAGCTGCGCTGAGCTGTGTTGAGCTGAGCTGAGCTGAGCTGTGTTGAGCTGAGCTGCGCTGAGCTGTGCTGAGCTGTGCTGTGTTGAGCTGAGCTGTGCTGTGTTGAGCTGTGCTGTGTTTACCTGAGAAGGCCCGGGCCTCATCAGTGGGCACGGCCCTCAGGTGGCGCAGGTCGCTCTTGTTGCCCACCAGCATGATGACGATGTTGTTGTCGGCGTGGTCCCGCAGCTCCTTCAGCCAGCGCTCGACGTTCTCATAGGTCAGGTGCTTGGCGATGTCATACACCAGCAGAGCGCCCACTGCGCCCCGGTAATACCTGGAAAAACACGCCACAGTTTAGTACGTGGCACACTTCCCATGCATCTGACACCACAGTTTAGTATGTGGCACACTTCCCATGCATCGGACCATGCATGGGGCACTCCACAGTTTAGTACATTGCCCATGTATCTGATATTCATGCCACTGCAATTTAGTTATTAGAGAGACAATCATTTCCAGAATGAACCTGAGATGACACGATAATCCACTGGGCTGCATTACTCTCCCCCCCCACCACACACACAGAGACAGAGACACAGACAGACACAGACAGACACACCCCCCCCCCACACACACACACACACTTACGCTGACGTGATGGCCCTGTAGCGCTCCTGTCCAGCTGTGTCCCAGATCTGAGCCTTTATTGTCTTGCTGTCTACCTGAATGCTGCGTGTGGCAAACTCCACTCCGATGGTACTTTTGCTCTCCAGGTTGAACTCATTCCGAGTGAAGCGAGAGAGCAGATTACTCTTCCCAACACCAGAGTCCCCAATCAGCACCACTGCCAATAGAAGAGCAAACATGGAAGTGAAGATGATCAACAGACTAACTAGATGGGCCACATTGTTTTGTACTTAAAGTAAGACACAAGCTTTTGCCCCAACAGCAATGACATTAAAAGCCACAAGAATCATTTCTAAAAAGAAATGACTGGAGAGGTAGGGCTTGGATTGAATGATAACTAATGAAATGCAACAAGGCAGAATTCTGAGACATTACACACCTTTCACAGCCCTACACACAGAGAACAAAAAAAACAGTCATAATAAAGCAGTTTAATTAATTAATTTTAGAAATGAATTAATCACACACACTACTGGTTATAGCCTATAATTCCCCTGCATCATGCAAATAAAATTGAATGACTCAATTCCTGTAACGTCCCCAGAACCCAATTACACATGGCGAGGGGAGGCAGAACAGTATCTGCAGCTAATCATGTCAGAGCATTTTGTCTTGCTGGGATCTCAAAAGCCACATGTTTTACAAAGCTACATACTGCACCATCTTGTTTTTATTTACTGTCTTATAGTATTTGCACTCACTGTAGCCTTGGTCTACTAGTGTTTTTGTGTGGCTATTTGTGCAGAGGTAAACCAGTAATGAAAGTACACATTTCAACATATTAGGACCTCTCAGTGGCTACAAGACCACATAACTGTATAAGGAAATAGATCATCTCAACTACCCACTGAAGAATGCAGATACACCACCCATTGCTGTGTGTCATAAAGTGTTGTAGAGATCAGGGCAAAGGTTTCAAACCTGCCAAACGTTTCCGTTTCGTTAAGACCACTGCAAAAAGCTTTATTATTAACTTTAACAAATCTAATGTGATTTGTCACATAAAATGATGTTCATCTTAGTTATACACAGAAAAAATATGTTACATTGTGTTTGTGCTATTGGTTGGGGGCTTCCCAATATAACAACTGCCCAACCATAGATCCAGAGCAGCAGGATACAACAACACACAACTGACAGGCGATAGCTGCACCACCCGCCGCCTGTTGTACCCAGGATCCGTAAAGGCTCTCCTTCACAGTACAACATCCCCTGTCTGTACCGCACAACTGCTAGACACAACATCATGACTGCCCAACCACCGGACCAGGGGTGCAGGATACTACAACAACAAAGCTGCCTTTGTGAGCTTTTCATCTGGGTTTTCAAGCAGGCACCTTCCTTCTTTAGTGTTTCGTTGAATTAGGCCTACAACACCTCCAGAAGGCTCAACAGTGGTGTCTGCCTGATTATGTGTCCACCTGTAACGACCTTGGGTAAGGCTAGTTTTACAACCAGACAGAAAATGATTTAATGAGCCAACACCCATGCACAAGTTGCAGCTTCCGTTTTCACCCACCCACTGAGGTTTCAGCAAAGATGGGAGAACATCAATGGCTCCAACAATGAATTTAATGTGGTAAGTGTCCATAGCCAAAAGTTATCTCAGGCTGATCTTTCAAAGTACACTATGTAGTGAAACGCTTAATTTCCTGACTCCAATATCTGTACATTATCACACACACAAAAAAAGACAATAGGTAAATAAAAGGCTTAGATCATGTGATATATATTTATATATGCTGTAATAGCAGCACTATGCTTTGACTTGAAAATTAACACAATGGGTGGTGAGAATAGATTAATGTGACCATGCAGTATACTGATATCGCAAGCTGTTAGATACAAGGTAAAGATCATCATAGTCTCTGAGTCCAGTGGATTGAATCATTGTCAGTTCTCATTCAAGATGCAAAAAGCATTTTCCTCAGTCACTCTGTACTGGCCTATATTTTGAAACTTAAGTTCAAACATTAACAGTATTGACTTGGTGACATAAGTCACTATAGTAATATTAATACAACACTTCTGAATATAAAATACCCCTAAATATTGGCGGAGTTCAACCCTATGCAGCTGTGTACTGTAAGGCTGGACCTGACATTGATTAAGTTGACCAGCTACGCTTCCTCGATATTGAATCACCATGCTAGACTTCGCTCACGTCTCATTACAGTAACTGCCATTCACGTTAAATAGTTCAAAGTGATGTATTTTTTGGACATTTGTTGATGTTATCTGGCTGTGAGACGATCTCCACACGTATCTTAGCTAGTAAGGGAATTGCATGTTTGTTAGCTTCAAAGCCCTTGTGGAGGTTTGTATAGCATCACTCTGCATAACAAGTCAGACTATGTAGATGTCCACTAGCTAATTACCGGCTAACAGGATAATCAGATTGCAGCTAGAACACACCTATCACTAACAAGAAATACTTCCAGTAAACAACTTCGAAAAAAAAATAGAAAAATTAAGGGACCCATGTCACCATAATACCGCTACGTCTGCCTTCATAACGGAATATCTTATATAGACTAGGTAGCCACTCATCTAGAAAATATTGTGCTGAACTGATGTTACCAACCTAGCTTAGTTTAGATATGGTCTTGTAGCAATGAAGGTAATGAGCGCTAAATGTAGCGGACCTTGGTAACCCTAGCTAGCGAGGTCTATCCATCCTGGTTGTCAGAATAACACAAGGGCCTAGCTAAATTACTTATATTTTATCAATAATCTTACGTATCTCATTGAGCTGTATAATGTCAACGAATGTAGACTAAAATTTACTAGACCAACTATGCTAGCGTATTTGGCTGCCTCCAATTTGGCTAACAGGTAAACGTAGAGGGCGGAGTGATGTTATTTATTTAACGTTAGCTTGCTAGTAACAATATGGCAAACGCTACTCTGGCTAACAAGCTACACACATCCGCAAACGATACGGAGGTAACATATCCTTGCCAACTGAGCATTAGCCAAACAAGTCACACATAAGAAGCCCGGGGCAAGCTAAAACAAATTGTCAGACAATTCCTATATATGACCTGCTTCCCCTTTCCAGCTAACTAGCTAACCCAAGTCTATGGCGAGGAATGATTGCTTTTAAAGACTTCCTCTTTTGAACTTTGGTAACATTACTGTTAGCTTGCTGTGCTGCTAGTTAACGGTAACATTAGCTTACTAGCCATGACATAGAAGCAAATACACTGCCTTTCTCAAACGTGAAAAAGCCTTACCTTTAAATAAGTAATCGTATTCATCATCGCGCGTTCCCATTGTTGAATGTTTCCCCCCAAGATAAAAACTATACGAGGACAATCGGGCTGACTCACAGGCAGGAAACCTAAGCGACCTCGAATGGGTAGGTAGCGGCTCCTGGGCTATAAAGACGGGTGGACAGATAGACAAGTGAAGGATTGCCACTAGAGGGAGGACTTTGGCCTCACAAGATCACCTCCATGGATTTCACCTCTGTCAAATACATGTGAAAAACCCGTGATCCAACGATGAGTAGTCAGCACTTTCTGTGTTGTATTTCTGGGACCAAAGGAAATACAGGAAACCAAATGTGTTTACCATTGTCAGTTAGCCGACTGTCAATTGGCTAACAATCTGTGAAATAACTTTTGCTTTTTTTTTTAGGAAATTCCCCTTTTCAGCAATGAAAGCACTCCAGTCAGATTGAGCCAAATATATTTAAGGAATTCAAATATCCCAAGGAGTTTTATGTGTGTATGAGAGGTTGTAGCCAACTATAGATATTGTAAGTGTTGACATAAATTCCTTGATGCTGATAACATCTAGCAGGTCAATAAAATGATAAACAACTGATGATGACAGATGTACTGAAAAACTGACTTTTTATTCATTAAAATAATTTCCAATGAGGTGAGCTGACTATCAAGGGTTTGCAAAATGGTAACTGAGCTGAAATGGTTGGACTCATGACATCCGGAGTGAACCTTGAGTGTCTCCATGGAAGCCCGCTAGAAAAAAGAGATAAACAGATATCAGTGTGGCTTCTCTATTGCACACAATTAACTTCAAATTAATGTTTTTCTTTTTTTTACAGATGATGTAAAAGTTAAGTAAATATTTAATAATATATAAAATGTACGTCAATTTATGTAAATGATGTTAATCTTGAGTTGCCGAAGTGGCATTTACAATGTCTGGAAATCTTTCAGGTGTTTTGGGACTGTCTGTAGATGCTGCGTGCGCCTTAAAGCATCTGGTCCATTAGGGGGATGAAACTGACACTGCTTGTTCTGCACATTATTATGACTATATCCATTTATTATTATTGTTATCACATTATAATGACTATCTCGCCTGTTACAATACCATCCATTTGAGTATCATTACTTTAATCGGATGGGAGGTGTGCTACATGACATCAAAACAACAACCTCTAGAGCTTAAGTTCATGTTCAGTTCTGAGTCTGTTGATTACTTGTGTGGATTCTGAGGACAAGAGTACGTTTTGATGCCCTCTCTGTGAGTCATCATTTCAGGAGGGTGGTATGAAGAAGACGTCTTTACAGGATATGATGTCACATCAGTTTCATCACTGAGGCCTCCTTTGTTTCTGAGCATCTGATGATTTTGGAAATAATACAAGCAGTCCACCTGCAGGTTGTTGAGAAACACAGTTCATTTACATCATTTGATTAATTTGACCAAGAAATCTGCGATAGAACATGGTGCTAGCAATGTGACATTCAAAGGGTAAGTGCACACTTGAGCATATCATCTGAGCAGAGTCATATGTGTGTGATGTCCTTTAAAGTCATACCAGTTTCCCGGCCCCGCTCTCCCATTCTTGGCTCTTTTCCAGAACCTTCCTCCAGTCCAACCTCCTCTGGTCCTCTCTTTGCACACTGTCTCTCAGGACTACAAGATGTTCCCTAAGTTTCATAAACTCTTCTCGTAAGCTATTCAGATATGCCAGTAGAGGCCTCTCCCCCTTCTCCAGTCCTTCTGTCTGTCTGCCCGTCTGCATATCATGTTGCAGGAGACGCTCATTGGTTATCATAGCCTGTCTCGTCTTGCTCAGGTTATCTATAGTGTAAGACACAGCCTGTCTCCTCTTGCTCAGGTTATCCATAGTGTAAGACTGGGCGTCAGTCCGTGTCATATCACCATGCCTGTCAGACAAAAAATAATACTTATAAATATATATTTATAATAAATACAATTATAATAAAATGTATACTTAAATACTTAATCTACTCCGGATAGTTACTTTTTGCTGTAATTCAATGATTCAGTTGTGTGCTGTGTACATATTTGATCCTTAATAAGGGGCAATTCAACTTTTGAGCCTTTAACCCGATAGAGATAAAGTGACACAAGGGTCTATCATGGGTATATCAGGCAGATGGTTAAATTCAAGGTTTTCATCAGTACTTATAACTATAAAATAAACTTAGCAGCATGGTCTTGTTATATATCAAACCTACCCTGATTGTATAGGGTTTTGTAAATGTTCTTCACATTTAACTGATCCTACAAGGTCCTTTCTGGCTTGTACTTGTTCTTGCAGTAATTTCTTTGTCAAATCAAGAACTAAGGATAGAATTGTAGCACTTAAACGTATATATATATATATATATATTATTAAACGTTTATGTTAGTATAAAAATATTAGCATCAGTTTGTAATCACACTTTGGTCACTGATAAAGAATGGGCAACATCAATTAATATCCATAATACCATGATGCCTAACTCACCTTCATTCTGCAGGTATTGTTGATGTATGGCCTGTTTCTCCATTTGATCTGCAAGCTGTTTCATTTCCTCCTTGTGCATGCACTCAGCCCTGCTCAATGCATCTTGCAAAACGTCCATGTGCCTTTTGTAATTCTCTAAACTAAATTCCATCTCAGCCACTCTTTTCCAGTACAGTCCCGCGGACCCAAGAGAGTCCGTCATGTTCTTTAATGTCCTTTGACATTCTGAGTTCTGCTCCTGCAACAACTCAAGCTTGTGTTTGGCTGTGCTTGTTTGAGTTTCACTTTCCTGCAGGGCTCGATTTAGGGATTGCACCATCTCCTCTGAAGACCTGAGAGCTTCCTCCAGGTACAATGTCTTGTCATCGGTAGTTATTAATCTGTCCTGCAAAGACAGCACTTGATGTTCTGTATAAAACAGTTTTTGTTCCAGGGACTGGAATTTCAGGTCTGATGCTCTCAGTTTGCTCTGCAAGGAAGTGACCTCAGAAACAGCAGGTTGCATTCTCAAGGTTTGGAGATCTGCCTCTTTATTCTTCTCAGATGTTTGAAGATCTTGTTCAGCTGTGCCTACGATGTTTTGATTCAGGTGACAAACCTTGCCATTTGACATCTGTAGTTTCTGCTCAAAGGGTTGCATCTGGTCTTCACCTAGGCTAAGGTGCTGTTGTAGGATTAGTTTTGAATGACTGTCACCACACTGTGGAGAGTAAATGGACCGGTGTAGCTCTTGAAAAATGCTCTGGTGTTTCTGCTGGACATCACCCAGCTCCCTCTTCAGGGTTTCAATTTCAGACAACAGAGGGGCACGGTCCGCTGAAATAGGGTACTGCCGCTGGTCTCTCTGTGAATGGGGATTGGTAAGCGTAAGCATTAAGCATCATTACTGAACTCGGCACCTTTAAGCAAACAGGGTGGACAAAGTCTGAAACGGTGATACTTACCCCAGTTCTCCCCAAATTAAGGCTTCCAGGAGCTGACATGATTGAGAACTCAGGCGGATAAATGTGTTCCCCCTGCCTGTCATGTTTATGGCTAGAACCGAGAACCTCAGATAGGTTCAGGATGTGAGATGCTTCAGAGGCCACATTATCTAATAGGGGCTTGTTGACAAAGGTCATATGGTTAGAAGAATATCAACAACATTTTGACCTTACTGAGACAGGCAAGTCTATAAATAGGCCTGTAAATGTAGGCTTAGTTATGCCTATGGCTTACCTTCATTGCTGGAAGAAAACCTCTCACGTCCATTTTGCCAATCTACAAATAGTCAGGCAATAAACAATCTTTTTAGGAAACGAGGTTAAGTACATGAAAAGGTTATGAATATATCCTATTTCATTTGTGACCATTTCCTGTATGTAACCCTGGTATTTTCGTGTGCGTAGACTATTTTTACAATCTCAGGTGACAGTGAGGTGCCCTGTAGGCAATTCCAAAAAAATAGGCGAGGTATATACCTAATAGAAGAGGTCATAGGCTACATTAAATGAGCATAGCCTACTGTCTATCGTAGCCCGACCTATTATCCCGCACGACCTATTATCCCGCAAGCGCTGGTACACGTTACTTAATATTGATTTCGGTGTCATCCAGGATCGCAGATTTCGGAAAACTTAAGTCCCTGCCCAAAAAGGGTATTTCAATTAGCTTTGTAGCAAAAATGGCACATATACAGCGTATTGAAGTGTATAAGATAGTGTTGTAATACTGCGTGTACAAACCAGCCTGATACAAATAGTAGAATTTTGATTTCGCGACGTTCGGTGTAAATTCTTTTTCTTGTTGAGCTTGATTCCCAACGGCATTTTACATCAATGCGGGATAATAGGTCCAGTGTTGCCAACTTTTCTGTGAGGAAAGTAGCTGTAAGCGCTCTGAAAAGTCGCCAGAAGTCGCTAGATGACGTAATCAACTAATTTGCATAATATGTAAATAAGCTGCGGATGCGCACAATATGCAATTCTGACGGGGTAACACTAATATTTTTCCCGCGAATACAAAGTTCTAATATGTTGCTGTTATTTCGTCAGACTGCGCTATGTGAGTGGAGAGGAGACCATGACAGCCCTCGGTGTTCTCAGCTCTCGTGAGATCAGTTGTAACATGAACTGCAGAACAGGATATGTGAGATGCTTTTTCAGTGCTTTGTCAACACAAAAATCCACCAAATGACAAAAAAAAAAGTCGCTAGATTTGTCGCTAGTCGCTTTTTGCTAAAAAAGTCGCCAAGGGGGTCTGAAAAGTCGCCAGATATAGAGACAAAGTCGCTAAGTTGGCAACACTGAATAGGTCGTCGCCAACTTTGTTGCCATTTCGCGACTGTACAAAACAAATCGCAAAATACGTTAAGAAATGTTCCTGCTGAGAGTCAAACAAGACTTCGTGCATGTTCTACACACCTGTCACTTCTGAAATATGTAAGGTTGATTCATTAAACCATATTTATATTGATAAAAACATATTTGTTAAGCGGATTTTTTGGTGGGCCGCGGGATAATAGGTCGCGTTACTATAGCATTATAACAATTACAAACAAGCAGCTTTGAACGTCAATTTATCATCGCATTTGTAACGTTATAGTGCTTATGATCACCAGTGAGCATACTTGAGGAAATACTCCGTTCACGTTGAAACCAATAGCTAGTATTGCACGATAACGTTATGTTTTAGTGCGCTGTATTGTATTATTCCGATCTGAACACTGGCTAATATTGTGTGATGCTATGCTACAAGAGCTAGCTAACGACTTACGCACCTAGAATTCGGATGCAAAAGTTGAATGTAACATTGGAAACAAAATAGAATGGAGAAGACGCTGATGTCATGGCACATGCGGAATGTCACGAGTAGGCAGGGTCAACAAAAACGTGTGAAAGACACATACACGGTAAAATGTAGACACCAAGCTGTTTTATTTTGTTTATTTACTTCCATTCTTAAAGTCTTCACGCACTCAAACACACAAACACCACGCCCACCCACCCACTTGTTTATCTTTGTTGATAAACACAAGGATGTTCTAAACACATACACTAAAGATTCATATTTTGATATGCATTTTATATTCATTTTAAATCATGCTATGTCTCTTTATTCAAACGACCCTCCTTAAGAGAGATCCCACAGCATTTTGACCAAACACGAATACAGCTAAACGTCGGAAGAACACGCTATGGATACATTTGCATGTACTGTAGATCTCCCGACAACTTCTGTGAAACACACCATAGAAAGAAACAGCTCCTGTGTACACACAATAAATACAGCTGCATCTCATTCACCTCTGGTAATATATTTGTACAGTCCAGAATGTAGATCAAAAGCATTTCTTGCAAGCAACTTGCAAAAAAAATCAAAATCAAATAAAAAATAATATTCTTCCATCCAAATGGAAAATATATTTATATATCTTTATATATGTATTTATATACCTATGTACACATTCTCAAAAAAAAACAATTGTAAAGGAATAGGATAAAAGATGTCAAAATGAATAAAATATCACAAAAACATCATAAGGCAATGAAAATGAAAACGTACGTCAGAACTGTTTTTTTCTTTTCCTATGTTCCTTTTTTAAAACAAATATATTGCTGCTACCGTCCCCTGATGTCATGTAACAGCAGCAGTTGACTGGCCACTGCACATGATCAATGATCTCTATTGTACATTGTACATTGTACATTGCTTTGACAATAGAGTCCCTCCTGCAAACCAACCAGCACCCCTTTAAACGGCATCACACACGCACACAATAAATAAATATAACATAAACAGGAGAGACACAACTGACACCGACATCAAGGCCATGTGAACGTACATCTTAATTTAAGTATTAGAAAAGGACCATTAATGGAGAACAAGAAAAAGTCTCACTCGTTAAAACGATTGTACGGACATTTTTTCAGACAGAAAACGTGATAAGGTGCTGTCTGAAAGCAGCCTCAAAATATTGTCAACACCCTAAACAAAGAGCAATTAAAAAAAAAAAACACTAAGTTAAGGGAAATTTGGCCTCTGAAAATGCTCTGGTCTTGGACCCAACTGCAGGAGCATCTCTATGCACTGAATCATTATCTGATCAATGACTTGAAGTAACAAAATCCCACATAAACGCTTCAGGAATACAAAACGTCACTGCGACCACATGTCTACTGAGTAGTAATATAGTTCCAGAAAATGCATCAAGTTTTATGAAACAAAGCCACTAGGAGGAATTGAGTCAGTTTAGCTGTCTTGGAAGACTTTTCAAGGTAACTTCTGAAGTGGAATGACTTACTATCTGAATGTATCTTAAGTTAGTGTACAGTTAGCTTACATAAGAACTAGGCTGTTTTTTAGTTATATAACTCAAAATGGAACTCTAAGGAACCAGAATACCTGCATGGTGGTACCAGATGGTTAGTTTAGTACCTACCCGGTGGGATGGTGCCGCCTCCTCAGGCGTGTAGCTTTTCATCAAGTAGAAAAAGGCCAAGGCTTAAAAACAACCTTTGGCTTCAGTTCTAGAGCTTTCCTACGTGTAAAGTGAAACACACATCATCTTCACAGTTATATCTGAAAAGTGCACAAATAAAGCATAAAAAAACATTCACTGTGATGTGAGTCACATGACAAACGTGGATGTCAGCTGGGGGGAGAGACCAATACATAGACAGAAATCCATACATTATAAATGCCATAAACCAGAGGGCGACACAGAGAGGAAAAAAAAGACCCTCTGATTTCAAGTCACGGAGCTGGCCATGACTCACTCGACACTGGACACGAGCGCTGACACCGACGGTGTGAGAGATTTGTCCGGCGTCTTTGCAGGTGTGAGAGATTTGTCCTGGTGCCTTCGCAGGTGGGTTTGTACACAGATGACTCCGGTCTGCCAGGAGGATCATCATCTTGGGCTTGTGCCTTCATCAGCAGTGTCCTTACTGTGGGGGTGAAGCAGGAAGACAACATAAGACACACATAAGACTCGACCGCACAGGAGTCTCAATGTTGAAGACATGCTAACATAAGACTCCCCAGCACAGGAGTCTCAATGTTGAAGACATGCTAACATAAGACTCCCCAGCACATGAGTCTGAATGTTGAAGACATGCTAACATAAGACTCCCCAGCACAGGAGGTTCAAAGTTGAACACGTGAGGACATGCTAATTAGGAGGCGAGTGATGGCGATGACCACTCAGGATGCAGCAAGACTGGCAATGTTTCTTCAGGTGCGCTGAAATAGAGATACGATGAGGAGAAGACCCCTTGATTTACACTTAGCTATAAAGGTTTAAGATTAGAAGACCCCTTGACTTACACTTACTGTAGCTAGTAAGGTTTAAGATAAGGAGTAGACCCCTTGATTTACACTTAGCTATTAAGGTTTAAGATTAGAAGACCCCTTGATTTACACTTACTGTAGCTAGTAAGATTTAAGATAAGGAGTAGACCCCTTGATTCACACTTTGCTATTAAGGTTTAAGATTAGAAGACCCCTTGATTTACACTTACTGTAGCTAGTAAGGTTTAAGATGAGGAGTAAACCCCTTGATTTACACTTACCTATTAAGGTTTAAGATGAGAAGACCCCTTGATTTACACTTACTGTAGCTAGTAAGGTTTAAGATGAGGAGTAGACCCCTTGATTTACACTTACTGTAGCTATTAAGGTTTAAGATTAGAAGAAGTCCCCCTGATTTAAACTGTGCTAGTAAGGTTTAAGATGAGGAGAAGACCCCTTCAGCGTTGCTAGCTGTCTGTATGGCCGACTCTGTGAAACAAAAAGCAGCATACGATAGCTATAGCAAACTGGCTAGCTGCAGCACGAGTCGGTGAACAAAGTACTGGGAGCAATTGAATAAACTATGACAAAATAATTTTC
This sequence comes from Sprattus sprattus, assembly GCF_963457725.1. Lineage (NCBI taxonomy): Eukaryota > Metazoa > Chordata > Actinopteri > Clupeiformes > Clupeidae > Sprattus > Sprattus sprattus. The sequence goes on along the minus strand of NC_137921.1, from coordinate 34,530,618 downwards.
ATTTCCTATAACTCCTCAGAGAAGTTACTTGTTTGATAATCGGGTTTAAAATGGCATCCGTGGACTTAAGTCACACGAGGTGTCTGTGGTCTACATGACGCCTGACAGACCAAAGCCAGGCGATCTGTCCCCATTTTAGGGGCTGACAGACCAAAGCCAGGCGATCTGTCCCCATTTTAAGGGCTGCCAGACCTCAGGAACCTGAACATAAACACTGGACAAAAACGGAAAACTGTGTTGAACAAATTCATTTGATCATTATGGTAATGAGGCAGTAATTCTACACTATGATGATCTCTCCCTCGTTTTTAAAACTTAATGAATAGGGAGATCTCAAGCATTGGAATTTACATGCAAACATGACTGAGGCAACGATCGAAATCGTACTCTGATGAAATATACGAGAGCTCAGGGCTGGCCCATGATGCATGACACAACCGGGTAGCACCAGATCTGGCCCTTTATGATGACCCAAGCGTGTAGTGTGCCACAGAGGTGGCCCTTTATGATGACCCAAGCATGTAGTGTGCCACAGTGCTGGCCCATAATGCATGACCCAAGCGTGTAGTGTTCCAGAAGTGGTCTGAAATGGGTGGAGATGGCCCCACATGTGCTGGTCTCACACTTACGGTCTGGCTCTCCCCCTCCGCATCCGCCAGGTTCTTAGGCTCGCCCCCAAAGTGCAGCGGGGAGTACACCCAAGTGCTCTCGTCCGAAGGCTGTTGTTACGGCAGGCAAACAGCAGAGGGCATCACACAAAGCAAGCCGTCGATGCACACGAGCACACAGAGAGGCAGCACAGGCAGGCAAGAAGGAGGGGGGGGAGAAAGAGAAGAGAAGACAAGGCAGGAGAAGAAAATTAGAAATGCAGAAAGGGGACGAGGTGAGGGAGTCTGTGTGTGGGGGGGGGGGGGGGGGGCAAAGAGAGAGAACGAGAGCTCATAGGGCATACTGGTATGATCAAATCAAAGACATTACACCATAAACACCTTTTCATGCATTCAGATTGATTCAAAGGTTAGACATTCTAGAGGGATCTACTGGAGAATTGTGCGTTGGCGGTCTACATGAAAACTACAGCCCCCATTTTGTCCTTGCAGCAAGTGGGGGTGAATTCAACAGGACAGGGGAGTGTCGGGAGCAGTGTTGCTACAGCCAGGAAAAGAGAGAAATTAGGTGGGTAGGAGGAAAAGGTGCCAGAACAGCCAACAGCAAAAGGACTGCAGACCTCCCCCTCCCTCCCCAAAACATCCCCCCTCCCCCACAGGAGTCCATTAGGTTCTCAATGGGAGCTCTGTGCTCAGGTCAGATGGGGGGGGCTCTCAGGCAGGAGGGTGAAAGAAACAAACACACACAACTCTGTACCTCTTTGTGAGGGGCTTTCATCTGCTGTTGAAACATCAGCCTGATGGTGCAATAGATGTTTCATAGAAGTGAATCAACATTGGAGCTTAGCCCATCAAAGCAAGAGTGTCTAAGAGAGAGAGTATTTACTAGCGGTATCTCCAGCTTGCGCACGTTTTCTGGCACTTGAGCTAATTTTCTATTATTCTGGGATGCACTCAGGAGGGATAGTTAACATATCTGCTGTCTTCATAGCAAAACCCTGATTTAAAGGTGTTGTCCGCGATTCTGGGGAAGGGTTGTTGATATTTGAGCTCAACAGCAAATCAAACTAGAAAATGCATTTCCTGAAGGAAATACCAGTGCATGAAATGCAAACGTTAAGAAAGGAAAAAGAAAAGTGAAAAAAGAGTGGAAGAAGGGAAGAAGAGAGAAGAAAGGAGAGAAGAGAGGAAGAAGGAAAGAAGAAAGGAAAGAAGAGTGAAAGAAGGAAAGAAGAAAAGAAAGAAAAGTGGAAGAAGGAAAGAAGAGTGAAATAATGAAAGAAGAAAGGAAAGAATAGTGAAAGAAGGAAAGAAGAAAAGAAAGAAGAGTGGAAGAAGGAAAGGAGAGAAGAGAGGAAGAAGAAAAGAAAGAAGAGTGGAAGACGGAAAGAAGAAAAGAAAGAAGAGTGAAATAATGAAAGAAGAAAGGAAAGAAGAGTGAAAGAAGGAAAGAAGAGTGAAGAAAGGAAAGAAAAGTGGAAGAAGGAAAGTAGAGTGGAAGAAGGAAAAAAGAAAGGCAAGAAGAGTGGAAGAAGGAAAGAAAAATCGAAGAAGGAAAGAAGAGTGAACAAGAGTGGCTCTGGATATAAAGAGAGAGTGAAAATATTGAAAAAAGGAGATAAAATGGAGTGAAGAGACATTGAGTGTGAGAGAAAGTAGACTGAGAGGGACAGAGAGAGAGATGGAGAGAAAGAAAAGTATAGAATGGAAGGTGTCTTAATGTTACTAGTTACAGTTAAATTGAGAGGGACAGAGAGAAGAGGTTCTTTGGATTTGGCGCAGGTGTCAGTGAAGCACAGGTGCAAGCCAGTTTAAAGACCCTATTATGATGTCATAATGGCCCAATGTAAGTCAATGGGAGAAATTTAGATTCGTTTTTCTTTAATATCTTAAAAAGTATAAAGTTTAGAAAGGTGAAAAATACATAGCATAAGTGTCCTTTACAAGACCTACGCGACAAAGTTTGAACGAAGTTTCTAAGTTAAGCGGTTCGAGCTGAATTAATCGCAGAAAAAGGTAAGAAGAATAAGAAGAAGAAGAAGAAAATGCCTAGGAATAACAATACAGGGCATTTCATGCACTGTAATTACAACTTTTCCCTTCCGTGTTCCTGAAGCAACTACTGATTGGTTGGAATTATTTATGGCTTGGTCCAAGCCACTATGTTTTGTTTCCGTTTACAGTCCTAGGAATGAATGAACACAGAGACTGCCCCCACAGCTAGTGTACGATGAGTAACTAGAAAATGCATTTCCTGAAGGAAATACCAGTGCATGAAATGCAAAAGTTAAGAAAGGAAGAAGAAAAGAAAGAAGAGTGAACGAAGGAAAGAAGAAAGGAAAGAAGAGTGAAAGAAGGAAAGAAGAGTGGAAGATGGAAAGAAGAGTGGAAGAAGGAAAGAAGAAAAGAAAGAAGAGTGAAGAAAGGGAAGAAGAGTGAAGAAATGAAAGAAGAGTGAAAGAAGGAAAGAATAGTTGAAGAAGGAAAGAAGAAAAGAAAGAAGCGTGAAAGAAGGAAAGAAGAGTGAAAGAAGGAAAGAAGAAAGGAGAGTGAAGAAAGGAAAGAAAAGTGAAAGAAGGAAAGAAGAGTTGAAGAAGAAAGGAAAGAAGAGTGGAAGAAGGAAATAAGAGTGAACACGAGTGGCTCTGGATAAAGAGAAAAAGAGAGTGAAAATATTGAAAAAAGGAGATAAAAATGGAGTGAAGAAGAGAGATTGAGTGTGAGAGAAAGTAGACTGAGAGGGATAGAGAGAAAGATGGAGAGATGGAGAGAAAAAAAAGTAGAGAATGGAATGTGTCTTAATGTTCCTAGTTACAGTTAAATTGAGAGGGACAGAGAAGAGGTTCCTTGGATTTGGCGCAGGTGTCAGTGAAGCACAGATGCAAGCCAGTTTAAAGACCCTATTATGATGTCATAATGGCCCAATGTAAGTCAATGGGAAAATTTAGATTCGTTTTTATTTAATATCTTAAAAAGTATAAAGTTTAGAAAAGTGAAAAATACATAGCATAAGTGTCCTTTACAAGACCTACGCGACAAAGTTTGAATGAAGTTTCTACGTTAAGCGGTTCGGGCTGAATTAATCGCAGAAAAAGGTAACTAGAAAATGCATTTCCTGAAGGAAATACCAGTGCATGAAATGCAAAAGTTAAGAAAGAACGAATAAAAGAAAAGAAAAGTGATAGAAGGAAGGAAGAAAGGAAAGAACAGTAAAAGAAGGAAAGAAGAGTGGAAGAAGGAAAGAAGAAAGGAAAGAAGAGTGAAGAAAGGAAAGAAGAGTGGAAGAAAGAAAGAAGAATGGAAGAAGGGAAGAAGAAAGGAAAGAAGAGTGAAGAAAGGAAATTAGAGTGGAAGAAGGAAAGAAGAGTGAAGAAAGAGAAGAAGAGTGGAAGAAGGGAAGAAGAGCCAAAGAAGATAAGAAGAAAAGAAAGAAGAGTGAAAGAAGGAAAGAAGAAAAGAAAAAGGTAAGAAGAGTGGAAGAAGGGAAGAAGAAAGGAAAGAAGAGTGGAAGAAGGAAAGAAGAAAGTAAAGAAGAGTAGAAAGAAGGAAAGAAGAAAGGAAAGAAGAGAGGAAGAAACAAAGTAAGGAAAGAAGAGTGAACAAGAGTGGCTCTGGATAAAGACAGTAAAGAGAGAGTGAAAATATTGAAAGAAGGAGAAAAAAAGAGTGAAACAGAGAGATGGAGTGTGAGAGAAAGTAGAGTGAGAGTGATGGAGAGAAAGAAGGAGAGAGAGAAAAAAAGTACAGTATGGAAGGTGTCTATTAATATTCCTAGTTATACAGTTGAATGGAGAGGTACAGAGAGAAGAGGACCCTTGGAGGCTTGCCGCAGGTGTCAGTGAAGCACAGGTGCAAGCCAGTTTAATTACCCTATTATGATGTCATAATGGCCCAATGTAAGTCAATGGGAAAATTTAGATTCGTTTTTCTTTAATAACTTAAAAAGTATAAAGTTTAGAAAAGTGAAAAATACATAGCATAAGTGTCCTTTACAAGACCTACGCGACAAAGTTTGAATGAAGTTTCTACGTTAAGCGGTTCGGGCTGAATTAATCGCAGAAAAAGGTAACAAGAATAAGAAGAAGAAGAAGAAGAAGAAGAAGAAGAAGAAGAAGCCTAGGAATAACAATACAGGGCATTTCATGCACTGTAATAATTTGATGAAAAAGTGTATTAGATTGAAATCGCACACTGCAGCTTTAACTCAGCTTCACCCATGTTGACTGCAGATAGAACATTTTCCCAAAAAGCATTGGTGGCATTGTTGTGGTGCAACCACCCGACCTATCAGGACTCTGGCATGAGGAGGGGGGACTATTTGAATGGAGCTAGAGCAGCGAGTGCAAAAGCCTGTGGGACTTACACTCCAGCACAGAGTAGAGACTGGCATCGGTGCTAAAGAGGAGGCCTGGAGACTCCCGTCTGGAAACTGGGAGCAGAGGCAGAGTGGAAAGATGGATGAATGGGGGGAGAGATGTGACAGAGAGAAAGTGAAGGATGGCACAGACAGCTGAAATGAGCATGACATGGGTGGCACATTGGGCTGCACTGGGCTGCAGTAGCATAGGCGTCCCAGCGTGTGGCGCCGGAGATGAACCCAGCACCCGGAAAGGGGAGCGTGCGTGTATTGTGAGGTGGCGGAGATGAATAATTCAGGTGGGACCTGATGCTGGTGCAGTACGACTCCCACCCCCCCCCTGCCCCTGGAGGTCAGAGAGGAGGCTCCAGGCTCATCTCTCTCTCACACACACACACACAGCGCAGGTGGGCTTACGAACTGCCACAAGATGTTATGAAAATAGGATGCCATCTCCCTTCTGTGGAGGTGCATGCACACATATATGCGGGGGGTTGTTCTCTTCTCTACATGTATCTCCTCTTGTTAAGGTCAGATTATAGCCCGCATCGGGGTTCCTCTCTGAACCAGAGGTGGTTTTAGCCGCCATCCTCATCATTGCCTCTACTCAACACATAAATTAGCCCATGAGTAAGACATTAGACACACACACACACACACACACACACACACACACACACACACACACACACACACACACACACACACACACACACACACACACACACACACACACACACACACACACACACACACACACACACACACTGCAGATCATCACTCCAATCCAGCCCACACTGTTCAACCAAGTTACCACTAGTTGGAGCAGGGAGGGAAACAAACCTGGTCCAACCCAAGCAGAAGTGCTCTTCTATTCTGAGACAGATCACAGATCACAGCAGGGCGTGCAAGACCATTACCACACTAACGCACAGACAGGAGACAAGCAAGAACACACACACACACACACACACACACACACACACACACACACATTCCTACAAACAGCATGTTAGCGGCATGCTGTGAGATCAAGAGGGAGGAGGTGTCATCAGTCTGCTCCTCGACGTCGCAGAGACCTGGGCGGGGAGGTGTCAGTTTCACCCCTCATCTTAGAGTGAGATCAGAGCCTGGGGATCTGGTGACAGGGACTGTGACTGTGACTGTTACGACGCCAGAGGCAGACTGAGCCACTCCACTCATCACCAACTCAGGGGAAAGAAAAGAAAAAAGATGGCACTCGCATTCAGCTCTCAGCTCGCTCACCCTTCCCAGCTACACGCTGTCCTCTCCGCTGGGTTTCTGTGGGGCAACGTACAGTTACAGTAGCCTACTACTGAACACCCAACAGTTCCTCTCACTCTACTGGTGATCACACACAGCGTTCAGCTCTCACTATTGCTCGTTATTATGCTCTGTGGTTCATTCTGCTGGGCATGGGCTTCCGGTGATAAGTAATGTTTGGCAAACAAGTATGTGATGGAATGTATGGGATAGAATGTATGGGATGGAATGTATGGGATGGAATGTATGGGATGGAATGTATGGGATGGAATGTATGGGATGGAATGTATGGGATAGAATGTATGGGATAGAATGTATGGGGCATTTCCAGCACCACTCTGCGTGGCCTTGGGACCTCCCTGTTCATCTGTGAAAGCGATGCTAGAGGCTTCTTCACTGGCTGCTTCTTTAGTTCAGGGCTTGGAAAGATAGAGAAAGGATGCTTACAAAGTAGATGTCTGTGATTGGAACGTCCTCGTCTTCGTCTATGGAAGCCCTGCTGGGACATCCAGACGTCTGGCTGGTCTGGTCTGGCTCCACTACCACCCTGGGACTGGCAGGGACGGGCGAGGAGAACGAGGAGGAGGAGGCGGCAGTGGCAACAGCGGTGGAGGCCTCTGGCACCTCACTGTGTGTGTGTAAGAGAGAGAGAGAGAGGGAGAGAGACACACACACACATAGAGCAACAGAGAGCTGTTATCAGAGCCGGCACTCTGAGCTGGGGACCTCTCTCTCCCTGTCTGTCTGACCTCACTGGCTCTAGGCTGGGCCTCCTGAATCTGAACTATTCTGTGTCTTTATTCTGGAGGCAGGGAAGCTGCTGATGAAAAAAAGGAAGAAAGCTTCTGTGCTGCCAAGTCCACTCTTGGATTGAGCCCACCTCATTCATTTCTCCACCTGGTTCTAGAATGGGTGCTGAATACTGAGGAGGACGAGGGGGATGTCTACTCTCTGGATGTGACTGTGTCACTGAAGAGGATGAAGAGGATGTCTACTCTCTGGATACGTCTGCCACTGCTTCACCTACTCACTGTTTGCGGGGGCGAGCAAATGTGGCCCAGATTGGGATTTGTAGATAAGCGTTTCAGAGAGCCAGACCTCTTTAACAACCTGCCCCTGTCTGAAATATGATGATAATCATTATTATCACAATAACTAATCTTGTCCAATCTGCTCGCTCAGTTTATTCAGCTTACCTCATATTAAAAAGTCTGTCTGTTTACTTCTTCCAAAGGCCCTGCTGGGACACTTCTGATTGGCTGGGGCCCCTTGATGAAGGAGTTAGCAGGCAGTATTATTGCAGCTGGTATAATTCATTTGACTGCCAATTTACCCTTATTATTATTCCTGTCTGTTCAGTGTGATTTGGACTGCCTGACTAAAGACGTATCCCTCCTCACTTTGTTCTCGGCATTTAGGGGGAAACTCATGTGATGTCATAGCTTTGCATATAAGGTGCCCTTGCACCATCATACTTACTAAAGTATGAGATTACTATGCTTAAGTCTTCACTTCTCCACCCCCCCACACAGACACAGCAGGTGAGGCTCTGAGAGAGGGGTTTATGGGAGCAGATGGCCCATTCCCCGACTCCAGTGCTGGCCTACGCTCCTCCCCACCACACCCTCTCTCCCTCCCCACCACACCCCTCTCCCATATGTCTGTCACCGCTCAGCCACCCTGACCTACTTCTCCCTCGCCCCCCATTTATTTTCGTTTCATACTTTCCCTTAAAAGAAGGGCCCTCATCTCGTCCATTCACTCTTAACCTAATTACTCCCCGCACGGCTCTGGAGTGGGTCGATGCTAAAGACATTACCACGCATCTCCCCCAATCGCCAAATGGGGCTCCAGCTCAGCGCAAAGGATTAGAGCATATTAACTTACGGGAAACTAAAGGGAAACAGGTCATAACAAGCGCATCATTGTCCCCCGCCTGATGTGTTCGGGACACGCTGCTATATTTAACGTGCTCGCTGGAGTTACAGTCACGCACACTGCTCGGGTCTGGGACACAGAAAAACTGTGTGTGTGTGTGTGTGTGTTCTGTCTGAAGGCTGGTGAAGATGTATGTGTTACTATGTATGCCTTGTGAAAGCCATAATAAAAACTAAATAAACGATTGTATATGCTGCTCTCTGTTGAGGCTTCATTAAAAGCAACGCATTGTGTGTTTTTGAGTACACTTCTCAATCTGCAGACTGGAGTGTGTGTATGCGAGTGTGTGTTTCTGAGTATACTTCTCAATCTGCAGACTGAAGTGTGTGTATGCGAGTGTGTGTTTCTGAGTACACTTCTCAATCTGCAGACTGGAGTGTGTGTATGCGAGTGAGAGTTTTGAGTACACTTCTCAATCTGCAGACTAGAGTGTGTGTATGCAAGTGTGTGTTTCAAAGTACACTTCTCAATCTGCAGACTGGAGTGTGTGTATGCGAGTGTGTGTTTCTGAGTACACTTCTCAATCTGCAGACTGGAGTGTGTGTATGCGAGTCTGTGTTTATGAGTACACTTCTCACTCTGCAGACTGAAGTATGTGTATGCGAGTGTGTGTTTCTGAGTACACTTCTCAATCTGCAGACTGGAGTGGAAGAATGGGAGTGTGTGTTTCTGACTGTGTGCATGCGAGTGTGTGTTTCTGAGTGTGTGTATGCGAGTGTGTGTTTCTGAGCCACACCTGGTCTCTGGCGAGGGCTGTGGGGCGCTGATGGTGGGCTCACTGTCGTGTCTCTTCACCTCAACCTCCACCGTGATGGTCTGCTGGTCCTCCTCCTGAGTCCTACACACACACACACACACACACACACACACACACACACAACACAACACACACACAAACACAAGATGAGCAAGCAGTCACACTGAAACAACCTCCAGAAGTGCTCCCACTGGGACCACCAGGCTGGAGACAGAAGCTTCTCGTGAACAATTGAATGTAAATGGAAGTAGAATTGATTGTGAGAAAGTATGTGCCTGGCAGAGTGGTTTTGGGTCTCCTCGTCATACCTGCCCTCGTGGCCCAAGGACTGGGTGTGTCTCCTGCAGAGGGGAACACAGAGAGAGGAGAGGGCAATAAGGTCACAGTCACGATGAGGAGGTGCTGCTATTGATGACAGGCACACAGGAGTCAAACAGGAGGTGCTGGGTCACCTGTAGCGGGGGTGTTCCGTGGTGACGTTTGACGGGGAACATACCTGTAGCGGGGGTGTTCCGTGGTGACGTCTGACGGGGAACGTTCTGGAATGGACAGGGAGGTGGTGGAGGAGAGGGTGGTGGCAATGGACGCTGTGGTGGCCTCCTCGAACGATGGGGGGGTGCAGGGCAGGAGGTCTGGCCGGCCTACAGGACAAAACCAGAATCACAGGGGTTACGCGTCACGTCGGCTAAGCAAAGAGAATATGAAAGTTTTCTTAGTTTAAGTCATTGCCAGGTGAAAAAGCAAAAGGCAAAGCTCAGAAGGCAAAAAGATGATTTATTCATCTATATATGATTTATCAATCTATAGATGCATATATACAGATTTCACTCACAACCTCCTCAACCTTGCTGATTGGGAATTGCAGTTACTGTACAACTGGGCACTCAGGATCACTAATGTTTTGAACTTGAGAGGTTTGACCACCTCTAGTAAAAGATAAGGCGCTAAGCCAGCGGCCAGTCAGTGTCCGTTTGTAGTATGGCTACCTTCATCGTCCATTGTGGGGAAACTGCGGGCACCTCGTAGGTCGTAGATGTTTTCGTCCCTCTCGGAGGGCAGCTGGCTGGCGGACCACGCCGCCCCGGGGCCTTGGTACTTGGGCGCCGCCGACGTCAAGGACACGCGACCCCTCTTGGAGGGTGAGCACTTGAGGGCTGGAGGAAGAACAGGGAGAGAGAGACACACACCACACAACGGACTCATCAGATGGAAGAAGAGAAGGCCTCTACCATCTCTTCTCCATTCCAACATGACCACCATGGCTCCTCAGGACGACAGGCAGGCTTGTGTGCCTCTCATCTACAGTATGTTTAATATCAGATATACTCACAGGAGGTCTTTCTGAAGACTGTGTTGCTCATGAACTTAAAGAAGCGGTCTGCATAGAAGCCGGGCCGGTGGACAGACACAGTGTCCTGAAAGACACAAATGGAGAACTCTTTAAAAAGCCCAGCCTGCCCGGCCCAGAGGGCCAAGCGACATGTTCCACACACACACACACCACACACACACACCACAGAGGGCCAAGTGACATGTTCTGCAAGACACTCAAACAACCCAAAAGGGGACGGGAACACACTTTAAAAAAAAAGCGTGTTGAAATGGAAAGAATACATTATTTATTTATGTAGTGCTTTTCAAAGAACCCAGGACAGCAAGGACAGCAGTCAAACTAAACTAGATAGAAGAGACTGCAGGTCAAAAGCTATTTTAAAAAGGGGAAGTGGCACTGTAGGGTTCTGGGCTTGCACACCATCTGTGGTAGAGAACCCCAAAGCGAAAGCTGGCATCACTATCACAGAGATTAGAGGAATCTGGAACGGATCAAACTGTTTAATTTTTCGACGCTGGGAAATAATTAGCTTCTCTACGACAGGTGGACCTGCACCGAAAAAAACTAACAACAAAAGAAAAATCCAAAAGTGAGCCATTTGATTTGTGTGTCTTCCACCTGCTCTCACCCAAGCCAGTGCGTCAGAGACGAGGTGTGAGCTGGAGGATGAGAGCCGTGAGGCTATAATAAGACCTGCCAGCTGCTGCTGCTGCTGCTGCTGCTGCTGCTGCTGCTGCTGCTGTGTGTGTGTGTGTGTGTCTGTGTGTGTGTGTGTGTGTGTGTGTGTGTGTGTGTGTGTGTGGGGGACGTCTGAGCTACAGGTCTGAGTTAGGGGCGTGTCATCTGCGCAATGAAGACAACCGGCAATCAATCGGATATAAGAACAAACGAGGGGGCAGTTCAAAGACTGAATCACTTAAACACACACTCACTCACTTAAGGCGGCTGCTTGGTTCAGCGTTGGGGTTAATTGTTGCGCAAAATTTACTCAGTGCAGTTCATGCTCCCAAAGGTTGCGCGTGTTGTCAAGAGCCTGCCATTTGCTTGGCAGATAGAAAGCTGTTTCCCTAACAGAAAGTCTGAAGCTTGAAGTTCTTTTCAAACCTTTGCTTGGGTAGCACTGTTAAACTGAGCAGACGTGCAGACTACATTTTAGTAATCTCATCACGTAACTTTCGTTTTCTAAAAACAATCACATAGTATTGCATGTTTTACTGTGGTAGAAAATACGTTAGCTTAATGCTAACGTATATGGGGAATCCTATAGAGACCGCGCTAGGTATTAGCATCAATTAATTCACGTTAATGTTTTTGTATGAGCCTAACATTTGCTCTGCAGATAGATAACAGGTTCCCTAACAGAAAGTCTAAAACTTGAAGTTCTTTACTTGGGAAGCACTGTACAACTGAGTAGACATGCATAATATTTTAGTAACCTCATCTCGTAACATTCGTTGATAGAATGCAGGCTGCGAGGCTCGCTTAAGACCTTACTTAAAAATTGACGCTAGTCTAGAAAAAGGGGCAGACGCACGCAAGACGTGAAAAGTCGCGCAAGGGTCACGCAAGGGGCTTGCGCGGCCTCTTGCGCTTGCGCTTACGTCCCCGAGCATAAATCAGCCTTTAAACACACACTCACTCATTCAAACACACATTCACTCATTCAAACACACACTCACTCACTTAAACACACACTCACTCAGACACACACACACAGACACACACACTCACTCACTCACTCACTCACTAACTCAATTATAAACACACACTCACTCACTCATTCAAACACACACTCACTCAATCATTCAAACACACACTCACTCACTCATTCAAACACACAATCATTCACTCATTCAAACACACACTCACTCACTCATTCAAACACACACTCACTCACTCACTCATTCAAACACTCACTCACTCACTCATTCAAACACTCACTCACTCACTCATTCAAACACACACTCACTTACTCATTTAAAACACACACTCACTTACTCATTTAAAAACACACACTCACTCACTCACTCATTCAAACACACACTCACTCACTCACTCACTCAAACATTCAATCACTCACTCAACCCATCACCATCTCACTCACTTTCACCGACTCAAAGGACCACTACATCTCCACACTCCCTCATCCTACACAGGAGGCCCTGACTAGATCCCTCATCCTACGCAGGAGGCCCTGACTAGATCCCTCATCCTACCCAGGAGGCCCTGACTAGATCCCTGTGTGCAGGGCTATGAACATGCTCCACACTCACTCATCCTACGCAGGAGGCCCTGACTAGATCCCTGTGTGCAGGGCTATGAACATGCTCCACACTCACTCATCCTACGCAGGAGGCCCTGACTAGATCCCTGTGTGCAGGGCTATGAACATGCTCCACACTCACTCATCCTACGCAGGAGGCCCTGACTAGATCCCTGTGTGCAGGGCTATGAACATGCTCCACACTCACTCATCCTACGCAGGAGGCCCTGACTAGATCCCTGTGTGCAGGGCTATGAACATGCTCCACACTCACTCATCCTACGCAGGAGGCCCTGACTAGATCACTCATCCTACGCAGGAGGCCCTGACTAGATCCCTGTGTGCAGGGCTATGAACATGCTCCACACTCACTCATCCTACGCAGGAGGCCCTGACTAGATCCCTGTGTGCAGGGCTATGAACATGCTCCACACTCACTCATCCTACGCAGGAGGCCCTGACTAGATCCCTGTGTGCAGGGCTATGAACATGCTCCACACTCACTCATCCTACGCAGGAGGCCCTGACTAGATCCCTGTGTGCAGGCCTAGAACACGCTATGGCATGAATAGTGTGGGTGTGGTTTTGTCTCTGTGTCAACCTAGGAAACGTTGTGTTTTAGGCCGTTCTTACTTCATAAAAAAATACATGAAGGGAAAGAAAACCGCTGAGAAGACAATGCCGGGGCTAGAGAGAACGAGAGAAAGTGAGAGTAAGGAAGAAACACAGAGATAGGGGGAGAGAGAGACAGAGAGAGAGAGAGAGAGAGAGAGCAAGAGAGCGAGAGAGAGAGAGACAGACAGAGAAAGAGAGAGAGAGAGACTGACAGAGAGGGACAGAGAGAGAGGAGGCGTGAAAGAGATAGCAGGACGGCCTGTGCCCTCTGTTAAATGATTAAAATACACCCGTGAGCAGGCAGATCAGCCTCCCAACCGTTTGACTTGATGGCCAAAGCATCTGTGTGGGGATTTAGACAGAGAGAGAGAGAGAGAGAGAGAGAGAGGGAGAGAAAGAGAGAGAGAGAGAGACAGAACAACAACACTGCGCTGGCGAGGTCCGAGGTTTTAGATCTTCAAGCACAGATTCGAGCGCCATTACGTTACATAACATATAAGCTGGAGCAAAGACATATTTGCCTGATTCCTCTATTAGAGGATTTCTGACAGCGATCAGACGGCTCAGACTGCCTGGGGAGGGGAGGACACTAGGGGGTGGGGAAGGGGGTGGGTGGGGGTTGGGGGTGTTTTGACTTACCCCGTCGTGAACAAGAGCTTTCCACGTGTGCTCCAATTTCTTTATCAGCCTGCAGACACGGAGGGAGAGGAGAAAAGAGAGTATAGAGTCGGTGAGGGAGTAGATCTGTAAGGACACAACCAATAGAACTGGCATCGTTGTAGCAGAGACTGGAGAAAGGTGAAAGGCTGGGAGATCATGGCCGCCAGACGGGACCAACTCACCTGTAAGACTGCAGGATGTCAATGATGCCAACATACAGCAGCAAGCGCTCCCCTTTGCCATTCACAGCTGGGATGCCACCCATCCTGCCGAGGGGACGGAAGAAGACAGATATTATTCGGGGAAATGTGTGTGCATGCATTATATCTGTACATCTGTAAGACTAGGTGTGGGTGGAGGACCAAGTGAAAGTGTTAAAGTCAGCTTCAGGCAGCATATGACAGCCAGCAGACAGTGTGTGTGTGTGTGTGTCAGCCCTCTCCTTTGAGGGTGTGTGTGTGTGTGACAGCCCTTGCCTTTGAGGGTGTATGTAAAGGCAAAAGTGAAAGCCCTGGTGTGAAAGCAAGCAAGAATGTGTTGTGAGCCACTGCAAACATGTGATGGCGTCTGTAAGTGTGAGTGTGTGTGGGAGTGTGTGTGCGTGTGCGTGTGCGTGTGCGTGTGCGTGTGCGTGTGCGTGTGCGTGTGCGTGTGCGAGTGCGAGTGCGAGTGCGAGTGTGTGTGTGTGTGTGTGTGTGTGTGTGTGTGTGTGTGTGTGTGTGAGTGAGTGAATGTGTGTGTGTGTGTGTGTGTGTGTGTGTGTGTGTGTGTGTGTGTGTGTGTGTGTGTGTGTGTGTGAGTGAATGTGTGTGTGTGTGTGTGAGTGAATGTGTGTGTGTGGGTGTGTGTGAGTGAATGTGTGTGTGTGGGTGTGTGTGAGTGAATGTGGGTGTGTGTGTGAGTGAATGTGTGTGTGTGTGCGTGTGTGTGTGTGAGTGTGTGTGTGTGTGTGTGTGTGAATGTGTGTGTGAATGTGTGTGTGTGTGTGTGTGTGTGTGTGTGTGTGTGTGTGTGTGTGTGTGTGTGGGTGTGTGTGAGTGAATGTGTGTGTGTGGGTGTGTGTGAGTGAATGTGGGTGTGTGTGTGAGTGAATGTGTGTGTGTGTGCGTGTGTGTGTGTGAGTGTGTGTGTGTGTGAATGTGTGTGTGAATGTGTGTGTGTGTGTGTGTTACACACGTGTCCTCTGTGTCGATGGCCTCTCCGCAGGCGGCCGCACCCTGGATGGACTCCATGGCGGTGGAGTAGAGGGCCTTCTGTGGCAGGGGTCTCTTCTCGTCCCCGCTGCCCGCCGGCGTGCCCCCCGTCTGGGCACCCTCCGCCTGCTGCTCCCGCGCCGCCTGGTCCAGGTTGTGTACGCCCAGCAGCAGGCTGTAGTCCATGATCTTAAAGCTCTCCAGAACCTGACAGACAACACACGCACACCGTCAGAAGAGCGGGCGCAATCTACACACACACCGTCAGAAGAGCGCAATCTACAGCCTCAGAACCTGTTCAGCTCTTAAAGGCTCTTCCTATTCGCACATAAACCAGTTTCATAAAACAGTGTTTAAGAAATGATTTTAGGGTTTTCTGGCTGGTTTTCTTAGTTTTGGGATCATTTTCAGTTGTGAAGGACCACGAAGAATTTAGCAACACATGGACTAAGAATGAGAGTTTTAAATTAAATAGATTATACTTCTCAACATTGTAGCCACATTAAATTACTATGATAAATGACCTAATGTAAATGTAATGCCAACACGTGAACTTGTTGCTGTGATCTGTGAAAACAACACATGGGAAGGTCTCTCAGTGACATGACGTGACATGCCGGCCTGATGGATTACGTCTCTCCGGCTCAGTGTGTTTTCTGGATTATTGTCTGAAAACACTCTGCGCTCAAGAATTTAACTTTGGTGGATTTCTACTGGACATGAGGGAGCCATGAGGAGTGCTTTACTTGACAGAGGGAACGTGATACAACATCCAGCTGTAGACGCAGGGATCATGCAGTCTGGCCTCCTCTTAGAAGTCATGTAGCACAGTGGTGACAGATCTCACCAGAAGCTCACATAACAGTTGGACAAGGGACACACATCTGTGGCTTTCCCCCGTCACTACTAGGTTTAGGGAGTTTCATGAGGGGACAGCTTTGCTTAGCCAGTTTGAGTCTCATGAGTCTCACAGTTTGTGTCACGAGAAAAATAATAAAGTATAAGTTGGCCCAATCATGTTCAGTGTACTCTCCAACTCTCACCACCAATGCCAATGACAAACTAGTCAATACTGTGTCCAATATTGTGTCCAGAGCAAAATAGCATAGAAAAGGCTTGTGATCTGGAAACAAAGTGCTAGAAGTTGGAATGGGTTACATTTTTACAGAGGACAATTATTGTTGAAACACAGCCTTTCACTTTTTATTGAACAAAAAAAAAAAGACAAAAATGTGAGGCAAATAAGTGAATGAGACTGATGGGATGTGAATGAATGAATGACGCGGATGGGGTGTGTGTGAATGAATGTGAATGAAACTGGTGAGATGTGTGTGTGAATGAATGAGACTGGTGGGGTGTGTGTGAGCGAATGAGACTTGTGGGGTGTGTGTGAGTGAATGAGACTGGTGGGGTGTGTGTGAATGAATGAGACTGGTGGGGTGTGTGTGAGTGAATGAGACTGGTGGGGTGTGTGTGAATGAATGAGACAGGTGGGATGTGTGTGTGAGTGAATGAGACTGGTGGGGTGTGTGTGAATGAACGAGACAGGTGGGATGTGTGTGAATGAATGAGACTGGTGGGAAGTGTGTGAATGAGACTGGTGGGATGTGTGTGAATGAATGAGACTGGTGGGGTGTGTGTGAGTGAATGAGACTGGTGGGATGTGTGTGAATGAATGAGACTAGTGGGATGTGTGTGAATGAATGAGACTGGTGGGAAGTGTGTGAATGAGACTGGTGAGGTGTGTGTGGGGAAGTCGAGGCTGAAGCCGTAGCTCACCAGACAGTCCCTCTGGAGGGTCTTGACCAGGGCGCTGTAGGTGTCCGTGTCCAGCATCAGGCCATCCTGGGCGTCCTGCATGAAGTCCAGGTCCTTGAAGGTGGGCTTGGACTTCTCCCGCTCTTTTTTCGAGGCTCGCCGCTTGTACGTGGATCCCTTCAGGTCGTACTTGAGGTGCATGGAGACCACGCGGGGCAGGATGTTGTTCATCACACACACACGGATGTTCTTGCCACCCGACTGCACGCAGTAAAGGCCGTAGAATTTGGGAAGCAGCGTGCGCGGGTTCTGGTTGAGGTTCTGTTCAGGAGGAGATGAACGGAACGTGAGCATGTTTTCAAAAAGCCTGCTGTTCTTCAAACCAGCTAACAGGGAAAAACACCAAACCACGAATAACACAAACCAGTCACCTCATGCGAAATGATTCACTCATCTTGACGACTGTACACCAATAAAAACTAGAAAATGCATTTCCTGAAGGAAATACCAGTGCATGAAATGCAAAGGTTAAGAAAGGAAGAAGAAAAGAAAGAAGAGTGAAAGAAGGAAAGAAGAAAGGAAAGAAGAGTGGAAGAAGGAAAGACAAAAGGAAAGAAGAGTGAAGAAAGGAGAGAAGAGTGGAAGAAGGAAAGAAGAAAGGAAAGAAGAGTGAAAGAAGGAAAGAAGAAAAGAAAGAAGAGTGAAGAAAGGAAAGAAGAGTGGAAGAAGGAAAGAAGAAAAGAAAGAAGAGTGAAATAATGAAAGAAGAAAGGAAAGAAGAGTGAAGGAAGGAAAGAAGAGTGGAAGAAGGAAATAAGAAAAGAAAGAAGAGTAAAAGAAGGAAAGAAGAGTGTAAGAAGGAAAGAAGAGTGAAGAAAGGAAAGAAAAGTGGAAGAACAAAAGAAGAGTGGACGAAGGAAAAAAGAAAGGCAAGAAGAGTGGAAGAAGGAAAGAAAAATGGAAGAAGAAAATAAGAAAGGAAAGAAGAGTGGAAGAAGGAAAGAAGAGTGAACAAGAGTGGCTCTGGATGAAGAGATAAAGAGAGAGTGAAAATATTGAAAAAAGGAGATAAAAATGGAGTGAAGAAGAGAGATTGAGTGTGAGAGAAAGTTGACTGAGAGAGAAAGATGGAGAGATGGAGAGAAAAAAAAATAGAGAATGGATGGTGTCTTAATGTTCCTAGTTACAGTTAAATTGAGAGGGACAGAGAGAGAAGAGGTTCCTTTGATTTGGCGCAGGTGTCAGTAAAGCACAGGTGCAAGCCAGTTTAAAGACCCTATTATGATGTCATAATGGCCCAATGTAAGTCAATGGGAGAAATTTATATTCGTTTTTCTTTAATATCTTAAAAAGTATAAAGTTTAGAAAAGTGAAAAATACATAGCATAAGTGTCGTTTACAAGACCTACGCGACAAAGTTTGAATGAAGTTTCTACGTTAAGCGGTTCGGGCTGAATTAATCGCAGAAAAAGGTAACAAGAATAAGAAGAAGAAGAAGAAGAAGAAGAAGCCTAGGAATAACAATACAGGGCATTTCATGCACTGCAATGACTATAGCTATTAAATTAAGTCAATTATAATTGCTAGAAACAAACAGTCCAAACTTGAATAAACAGTGGGAAACATCAGCCTAAGATGCAAGATGCAAAACAGCAAATAACCACAGCGCCTCTCCTGGCAAACACCTCATGCTTTTGTAACATGTCTTTTCCTTATTAGTGGAGCACACACACGCACACACACTCACACGCTTTCATTATGTGTCTTTTCCTTATTTGTGGAGCACACACACGCACACACACACTCACACGCTTTCATTATGTGTCTTTTCCTTATTTGTGGAGCAGACACACACACACACACACACACACACACACACGCTTTCATTATGTGTCTTTTCCTTATTTGTGGAGCACACACACACACACACACACACACACACACACACACACACACAGACACACACTTTCATTATGTGTCTTTTCCTTATTAGTGGAGCACACACACACACACACGCACACGCACACGCACACGCACACGCACACGCACACGCACACGCACACGCACACACACACACACTTTCATTTTGTGTCTTTTCCTTATTAGTGGAGCAAATTAGCACAAATCCAGTTGGCCAGCAAACGACTACATGTTACAAAGTTATTGACCTTTGCAACCTGAATCCAATTAGTATAATTACAGAGCAGTCAAGTCTTCAACCACTTAAGGCGAGCTGCTTGACGGAGCCAACACACACACAAGCACGCACACACGTACGCACGCACACACGCACGCACGCACGCACGCACGGACACACTCCTGCCCCAGCTATGACCAGGCTGCAAACTGATGGTCACATGCGAGGAGGACCCTCACTTCAGACACAGACTGTTGCGCAGGGAAGCGGCTGCTCTTGCCAAGAGGTGAGCCCAGTGTCTGTGCAGGGGGAGGAAGTGGCAGCGCTGCCTCTTCTCACTGGGGAGAGAAGGACAGAGGACAGAGGGGAAGAGGAGGAGAGGAGGAGAGGGGAAGAGGAGGAGAGGAGTGGAGGAGTGGAGGGGGGCAGGTAGGATCTTGAGCCTGGGGACAGAGATCAGACCAGTGGGAATAGAAGACAGTGGACAGGATGGGAAGGGGCCAAGTTTTCCAAACACTGTTTATGGGCACACATCACTACTTAAAGACCTAGGAGGACCAGGAACACCAGGAATGTCAGGAATATTCCCTACTTAAAGACCTAGGTGGACCAGGAACACCAGGAATATTCTAGGCCACATGGTTTTCTACCAAGGCTGTGTCTGTAAAGGCCTGGGCTACTTGCTTGGCTGGACATTTAACTCAGGAGGTGTGCTGGGACAAGAATAGAAAAGTGGACATATATGGCCGTGTGCGCTTTGAAGCAGCAGTTTGAAGTGTGACGGCCATAATTAGTCTTGCTGCCCCTGCTGTCTGGTCAGTCTGCTGCCTTCCAGAGCACAGTACTGATTTAGAGTAGTGTGTGAAGGACTGATTTACAGTAGTGTGTGAAGGACTGATTTACAGTAGTGTGTGAAGGACTGATTTACAGTAGTGTGTGAAGGACTGATTTAGAGTAGTGTGTGAAGGACTGATTTACAGTAGTGTGTGAAGGACTGATTTAGAGTAGTGTGTGAAGGACTGATTTAGAGTAGTGTGTGAAGTCAATACTTTCAAAACACACGTTATATTGCCAAAGCAAACCAACAGCACCTGAAAGCTAAAATCAGTGAAAGTATCCTTTTCCAGTCCAACTGATCACCTCCCACCATAACCCATGGCTACATTTGCAAGAAAGAGGGATGTTTTGGACACTGCTGTACCCCTCATTGACTTGGTGGACTGTTGGGCTCCTTATTTCAGAGCAGTTTATTTAGCCTCTGTACTTCTGTTATCAGGATCTCATGTGACAAGAGGGAAGCAACACCTTCACTTCCTCCTTTCCCTTCCACCTTCATAAGCCCATCGATATGCTCCAGACACTGATGTAGACACACCCAGTACAAACACACATCAGCACACCTTATCACTTCCTTTCTCTAAAGTTACCTTTAATCTACAACTGCATACAAAACATATATGATCATACCTGCATTTATGCCCAAAAACCTTAGTATTCCAGTCAATGTCCACAGTTCTCCATGGATTACTGTGTACTACCCAATCATTCACTCCATAACCCTAACCCTAATGCCCATCTGTGTACTACCCAATCATTCACTCCAAAACACGTGTAGCCAGGCTTTTAGCTAGGATTTTTTGAGAGGGGGTCCATTTCGTAATTGAACCTAACGCGGCCAAGCCCCAGTGACCCAGCAAAACTAGGGGGGTCTGGGGGCATGGTCCCCCATAGGATTTTTTTTTGAAAATAACCTTTTAAATAGTGTCCTCTAGTGGGTTTTAGGAACTCCTGGGCTATGTTAGCATTGTGTGTGGAGAGAAGGCGCTCCAAGTCTGAGGCTTTAAAATGCGACAGTGACGTCTGGCATATTAAGCAGGGGGGTTTTCCATTTCGCTCCGCAAAAAATTCCTCCCATTCAGGCAAGAACGCGCGGTGTTCATCTTCATATTTTCGTTTAGCTTTACGCTTTGCTGGATCCATGGTATTCTTTCAGTAGCTACTGCTAGTCTGGCTAGTAACTCTCTGACAGGGTACACACATTAGAATGTTTCATGTTTGGAACATTAACGTTACTTGAAGACATCTCTCAAGATCGCATGATGACAAAATATACATGAATAAATACCCCATTCACATTGGACAGCTTTTTGTCTGTATTTCCAAATATATTGCGTGCAAAATATGCATTTTAGATGTTTATTTTACAATATGAAAATTCTGTACACCAAGAGAAAAGTCATTGAGCACTCGAGCTGGAGCCGAGCCACACGTCAGCCGGCAAAGAGCTGCATGCAGCCGCAGGTTCGCCACCCCTGATAGCGGTAACAGAGTGTTGTTTTACGTGTTACAACGTGAATACGCTCATTAACGTTTGAACAATGATGAGAGTTATTGTGAACACATTTTCAAAAGTTTGACTGACTGAAAACGGGACGAAAAACTTAAGGCGTCTGGAGGGCGTCTGCCTAAAAGTAGTGCGTCCAATTTCTTATTATTTTAGAACAGTGCGTCCAAAAGACGCACTGAGGCATGCCTGGCTAAAAGCCTGTGTGTAGCTAATGCTCAGCTATGTACTACCCAATCATTCACTCCATAACCGGTGTAGCTAATGCCCAGATCTGGGCAGCTCATCTTGGTACACCATGACATCATCACTCACCATGTAGTAGCCAGGGAGCAACTTCTGCAGGAACTCCGCCTCCTTGTGCATGACGGTCTTGACGATGAACTCGTCGTCCTTGGTGACGTAGAAGACGGAGCCGCTGGCCCCGGGATTGGAAAGCTCGATCAGGTCGTCGTTGCACAGGGAGTACTGCCAACATAAACACAGCAGAAGGACAGAGCCTAGTCAGGAGTAACAGGAGCCACAGGAGTCCAGTCAGGAGTCACAGGGACAGTGTCCAGTCAGGAGTCACAGGAGGCACAGGGACAGTGTCCAGTCAGGAGTCACAGGGACAGTGTCCAGTCAGGAGTCACAGGGGTCCAGTCAGGAGTCACAGGAGTCACAGGAGTCCAGTCAGAAGTCACAGGAGTCACAGGGACAGTGTCCAGTCAGGAGTCACAGGGACAGGGTCCAGTCAGGAGTCACAGGGGTCCAGTCAGGAGTCACAGGAGTCACAGGAGTCCAGTCAGGAGTCACAGGAGTCACAGGGACAGTGTCCAGTCAGGAGTCACAGGGACAGTGTCCAGTCAGGAGTCACAGGGGTCCAGTCAGGAGTCACAGGAGTCCCGTCAGGAGTCACATGAGACACAGGAGTCCAGTCAGGAGTCACAGGAGACACAGAAGTCCAGTCAGGAGTCACGGGAGTCCAGTCAGGAGTCACAGGAGACACAGAAGTCCAGTCAGGAGTCACGGGAGTCCAGTCAGGAGTCACAGGGACAGAGTCCAGTCAGGAGTCACAGGAGTCACGGGAGTCAGGAGGCACCATCTCACACCATATACTATGTAACGCTCACATCCACTCAAACACACAACTTCAGACACCTTTACCTCTCCGTGAGAGACTATGGGGCAAAGACAACAACACACACAGACTATTTATTGGGATGTTTCTGCAAACAGAACTCATAATAGCAGCAGCCACAATACAACAGACAGGGAGAGAGACAGGACGTCCAGCGTTAGCATGTTAGCATGTTTGCATGTAAGCATGTACACTGAGGAGAAGAGTGGGAAGGAGAACGAATGTGGGGAGGGGACATAATCAACTTATAGGGACACTAGGACCATGACGAAATGCAATGTGACAACGGCCACGAGGGTTGATGTTGAACACACACACTAACACACTCACTGCAATGTTATGTCACAGCAACAAGCCCACACAGAAACAGACAGAGACTAATCAGCCCGCCCATCTTGGAGACAGCTGAACCCTTCCAACACGGAGTGACTCAGTCAGCCTCCTCCTCCACCATGCTAAGAGATACTGATAGCACCCTGTCTTCTCACTCTCCCCCCCCCCCCCCCTCCTCCTCCTCCACCATGCTAAGAGATGCTGATAGCACCCTGTCTCCTCACTCCCCCCCCCCCCTCCTCATCCATGCTAAGAGATGCTGATAGCACCCTGACTCCCCCCCCCCCTTCCTCCACCACAAGAGATGCTGAGATCTCATACATGATGATGCCACCACCCCTCAGCCTCCCAAGCTTGGAGTGGAGAGTCTGTCTAAGAGAGATCTCACTGCCAGTCTCTTCATAGTGTAGGCAGGGGCGATGCGTGCAGGACCGGGGGGGGGGGTTTTCAGCTGGGGGGAGCAGGTGCTGAGGAAGCCTCCAGGGACACCAGATAACATGTGACTACTGTGTGTGTGTGTGTGTGTGTGTGTGTGTGTGTGTGTGTGTGTGTGTGTGTGTGTGTGTGTGTGTGTGTGTGTGTGTGTGTGTGTGTGTGTGTGTGTGTGTGTGTGTGTGTGTCATGCTTGGCGTCACTCTGAGGTTTATTTCCGATGGCTGTGGTGGAAGGGGGTTGGTGGGATACTGACAAGCAGGGCTACTGAGTGAGTGTATGAGCTGGACTCTTACCAAGTAGTCATCTGGTCTGATTCCGAAGAGCTCTCTGAAGTAGCGGAATGCCACTGGGGCGTACGTCTTGAAGCGGAAGTCTGGGTAGTGGTGGGCTGGAGTCAGATTGCTGCCTTCACTGGGGGAGAGAGACAGAGAGAGAGAGAGAGATAACGTGAGAGAGAGAGAGAGAGAAAGAGACAGAGATAATGAGAGACAATGAGAGAGAGACAGAGAGAGAATGAGAGAGAGACAGAGAGATAATGAGAGAGATAACGAGAGAGAGAGGGAGAGAAATAAGTACCCATTCCACATTCAAACATTACAAATTCAAATATTCACAAACACTAGAAATGTTAGCCCCGCTCACAACATTTGAGGTCTGGAAGTTCGGTCTGGCATTGCTCCGTTGAGGAGAAATTATGCCCAACCAAAAATACTACAGCCAATCAAATTGTCAGGGCGGGCTTTATACGATGATGGACAGATGATCAACAGTAACGTAATCAATCACGTCACCAAAGAGCCCTTGGGTTGAACATGCTGCCGCTTGAGAGCTTAAGATATTGAAGATATTGCCATCGAGTCTGCTTTAGGAGACATCGACAGCTCATTCATTTTTGAAAGAACAGAGAAACACGGAGAAAGGCATTTCTAGATCGATCCTACAGGTTTCGGTAAAAGTTTAATGTATCAGCTACGTATAGTCATACTACGTTGCTCTTATTGGTGGTGGGTCTATCCAATTAAGCGAAGAGGCATTTTTTTTCCTGGTTCGTTGACACACGCCCCATAATTGCAGCCCAATGGAGCAGTATCAGACTCATATTCTGACTAGAATTATGACATGTATGACATGTATGACAACGTCAGGCTACAAATGTTCCAGTTCGGAGACAGAAAACACAACCATGTTTTCCCAACATCCACTCTGCCTGGAGTGAGCTAAGCTGATCTCACATTAGTCATTTGGGGCTGTGCAGTGGTAATTAGAAGGAGGACACAAGCACAGAGGCGTATGACTGAGCTGGTTGCCATTGGCTACCTGGGGAAGAAGATGCTCTCCACCACGTAGAAGTCCTGCATGAGCACGTCTCGCTCGGGTTTGGAGCTCAGGTTGCCCACGGTGTACCCTATGCCCAGCTGGATGGCCCCCTTCAGCGCTGACGAGGTGGTCTGGAGGAGAGAGCCAGAGACACACACACACGATCTTGACAAACTATACACACCCGTCACCACCTCACCGTAACCTTGGTGACCACATGAGGTGGTGTACACCCAGGGCTCGAAATTAACTTTTTGGCTCACCAGCCAACATGGCTGGTAGATGACATTTTTTCATATTTTTTACCGGCCAAAATTAAACCTGCCATTTCAGACCAACTCTGACATTGTTTGATATAAACAATCTTTACCTATGATTTTAATATCATTGTGAATCACTCAGAATGGATTAAAAGAAATCAACCAATATTGCCCAATTGGCTGGTGACTGCCACAACACGCGCTGTATGCTATACCCGGGAATCCTTAAAGGCCCTCCTTCACGATACATTTATTATTTAATTTACTTTGCATGACCACAATTTTTAAAAGCACATTCAAGAGTTGGCTATTAAAAATGTACTTCAGATGAATTAATTTAACCTCATAAGAAGCGCTGCATTAGGTCTACTAAAAAAAATCTAAATTTAGCTTTTAAATAACACCTATATGATAGATAAATATTGTCCAACTAACTCTACAGCATGGATATTCAAAAGCTTAGTATACTATAGTCTTACTGATCTGACAAAAAACCGCATTGAAAAAAACAAAGGGAAGGCAAACAGTACCTCTGCTTCACTGAAGGGGCGTGCGAGAGCAAAGGAAAAAATCTTGCCGGAGCATGAAAGTGTAGTGGGCGAAAGGCTTGATGTTATGAATACATGTGTTACACAAAATACAATGAGCCACCTACGGCAACATGCCCTTGGTGTAGCTGTAGCTGCTGTTGTGGCTGTTGTTTCTTCCTCCCTAGATGTTCTCTGCACCTTTGCTTGAGGTGATGCAACGGCAATGAATCAGCACATTATTTTAGCTTTCGTTTAACTGCGTTAACTTGCGTGTGGTCAACTAAGTCGGTTTCAACTTTAAAATCGCGCTCGAAATATTATAACTTTATAACCTTTGTATTCGCCGGCAAAGTATTAGAACTTTGTATTCACTGGCAAAATTGTTGTATTCAAATTCTAAGAACTTTATGTTACCCCTTCCCTTCTCCCACTGTCCGTATCGGCGTTGCAAGCTATTTTTAACAGTGACGGGCGTAATAGTCGGGAGATTTGCTCCGCAATGTCACCCGCCAAGTGGCGGAGCATCGGAGACAATTTAGTCGCCAGCCCAAAAATCTACACGCCATTGGCGCTTGCCAATTTCGAGCCGTGTGTACACCACTCTCATCATCATGAACATTGTGACCATATTGATGAAGGTATGAACATGAAGAACTGAGTTAAAGTTAAAGTCTACGGTCTGTCATGATAAGTAGGAGTTGAAGGGACACCTTCTTGTATGTGGTCTCGCCGGAGGCATCCACACCCCTGTGGCCAATCTTCTTCCCCTGGCCGTAGCCTGGCAGACCTGACGACGACGGCATCTGGTGGGAGAGGACAGCACAGCATGAACACACCACCCAAACACACACCCAAACACACACACACACACACACACACACACACACACACCAGATATCAGAGGATTTGGGCCATGAACACACCACCCAAACACACACACACGCACACACACACACACCAGATATCAGAGGATCTGGGCCAACTGTATCTGTCAAGTCTGTTCTGTTACATGTATTGCTAGGTTTGAACACAAAGGAGAGCACTTGTGCGCATTCCACCATCTGAGGCAACATGTGGTAACGCTTTAGTTCTCTCTAATGTGTCGGGTGGAAGATGAAGACTTGTAGCTAGCTTCATCATCGGCGTCACCATACCTCTGTGATGAATGCCTTCCTAGCAGCAGCATCTGAGAAGAGAAGAGTGAGAACGCGGTTATTGTGTGGCAGCCTGGCAAAGGCAAATTCTCACCATCCAAAAACAACAAATGGCGCATTGGTTCAGAATGACGCAAAATGACGCACTGGTTAAGAGCTGTGAGGCCGGCGCTCATTGGCACAATCGCTCCTATCCGCGTCTACGCTTTCTTCAATAGACCCTGCCTTCCCCAGATGTACAGAGAGGAAGTCATCAAACGAATTAGCCCTCACACAGCTGCTAAAAACAGACACGTAATTACCAGCTCCTTCCGTGGACAGCCCACAGCGTGTGTGTGAGTTTGTGTGTGTGTGCGTGTGTGCGTGTGTGTGTGTGTGTGTGTGTGTGTATGTGTATGTGTGTGTTTGTGTGTGTGTTTGTGTTTGTGTTAGGGGAGCCCCAGAAACAGATGACACACACATTCTCAGGGTATATAGTTGAGGGGCTGAAAAGTGTTGGTGGGATGGTATGTGTTGATAAGGCTTCCACTGTTTTTCAACAGTGATCATTATTAGCAGTGGGAGAAACAGCAGAAGCACCGTCTCAATACGAGACAGAAGTGTGCGGCCGGCTATAAGCAACTTCGGCCCAGTAATGCTCCTCCTGTGGACACGCACCTCCTCTAGCCACCGGTTAAAAGAAGGTTCGGGGACGTAAATTGCCTAAAGTGTCGTTTACATGGAGCCTAGTTTGTCAAACTGATACGGATAGCTAATACAGATAGCCCTATCATCCATACGAACACTCTCTATCCGCACCTCGTTTCTGCAACGATCGCAGTCCGGGGTAGAAAGTGAGTAGATTTGAATCGGTACGGGGGCTGGTGTTCGTCTGCACGGTTTCACGCAACCTGATGACGTCACTGCCCCACGTGATCTTTTCCGCCATCTCCAACCAGTATATAAATAACTTGCTCTCCCTCAAAATCTCACTCATGGTGGGCCTCGAATTCACTAACATTAACCCAGTCTTCTGATTTTTGATTAGCCCCCTATCTTGATCTAATTCTTCTTATTCAGACGTAACATAACTTTCATGACCACAAATATAAATTGGCCAGCGATTTAATTTGCTTTTTTATTCATAAATGTATGTAAAATGCTCGGAGCAATGCATCATGGGAGATGGGATGACAGACATGTCATGTTACTGTTCCAAACTCTTTATTATCAATAGAAAAAAGAATTCATTTTCGCATATCCTTTAGTCTGACCACTGATTTTATTAACCATCATAATGTAATGTTGTTAATTGGAGCTTGAATGTCTTGTGTCATTTGTTTATCCGTTTGCTGCTTCCTTTACCTTGTGCTTTTGAGTCTCTTCTTCTAGGTTTTTCACGTTTTTTCAGTTGTATCAATAAAGCGCTAAAGCGCCACCCACAGGCGTGAGGTATGTACTACAGTCGGTTCACCGCAATCTGCTGCCTCCGTGTTTACGCAAATCTCTCGTTGCCAGCCTCCGTATTTACGAAATTAAAGTGTCGTTTACATGGAGCCTAGTTTGTCAAACTGATACGGATAGCTAATACAGATAGCCCTATCATCCATACGAACACTCTCTATCCGCACCTCGTTTCTGCAACGATCGCAGTCCGGGGTAGAAAGTGAGTAGATTTGAATCGGTACGGGGGCTGGTGTTCGTCTGCACGGTTTCACGCAACCTGATGACGTCACTGCCCCACGTGATCTTTTCCGCCATCTCCAACCAGTATATAAATAACTTATTCTCCCTCAAAATCTCACTCATGGTGGGCCTCGAATTCACTAACATTAACCCAGTCTTCTGATTTTTGATTAGCCCCCTATCTTGATCTAATTCTTCTTATTCAGACGTAACATAACTTTCATGACCACAAATATAAATTGGCCAGCGATTTAATTTGCTTTTTTATTCATAAATGTATGTAAAATGCTCGGAGCAATGCATCATGGGAGATGGGATGACAGACATGTCATGTTACTGTTCCAAACTCTTTATTATCAATAGAAAAAAGAATTCATTTTCGCATATCCTTTAGTCTGACCACTGATTTTATTAACCATCATAATGTAATGTTGTTAATTGGAGCTTGAATGTCTTGTGTAATTTGTTTATCCGTTTGCTGCTTCCTTTACCTTGTGCTTTTGAGTCTCTTCTTCTAGGTTTTTCACGTTTTTTCAGTTGTGTAAATAAAGCGCTAAAGCGCCACCCACAGGCGTGAGGTATGTACTACAGTCGGTTCACCGCAATCTGCTGCCTCCGTGTTTACGCAAATCTCTCGTTGCCAGCCTCCGTATTTACGAAATTAAAAGATTCGATTGGTGTGAAAAGTAAATCCGATTCGGAGGCCCTAGACTTCGTGTGCATAGCACCTAAAAGATTCGATTGGTGTGAAAAGTAAATCCGATTCGGAGGCCCTAGACTTCGTGTGCATAGCACCTAAGAGAGAGCTGATGGTTTTGACTCCATCCCTGAATGAGGATCCCCAGTACTGAACGTACTGACAGCAGGGCTTGCCAGTGCGACTGATCTGGTCGCACATGCGACTGGAATTTTGGCCGTGCGACTTGATTTGAAATCACAGTCGCACGCGTGCGCCTATAGAAATAGGCAAAAATTGCGGGTTTCAGGGTGTTTTTTTCCCCCACTAATTTTCCAAGAAGAACTGATTTCTACTTGACAACAATATTAATTTGGACTATCAATGTTAATGCGTTAATCTATGATATCATTGTAGACGGTAGTGATGCGCGAGAGGGCGTTATTTTAACACCCGCCCCAACCCGCCCCAAGAAATTTCCCAAACCGCCCCGCCCGACCCGTGGGGAATTCTGAAGCGGCCCGCCCGACCCGCCCAATTTGACCCGCAAAAAAATAAAAATAATAATAATAACAAATAAAATAAAAAGCCTGGGGCTGAGGGTTATGCCTAATTTAACACGTAACTAAATGAGAAGGATTTGCACTAAATTCGCATTATTGTGAAACGTCAACGGCAGGTCTACATCAAACAACAACAACAACGACAGCTTTACGCAATTATTTATTGATGAACTGTTAACAAATGCGTGGAAGACGTATGTCTATCTATGATGTCCCCACAAACAGACACATAGCGCAGGCAATGCACACGCACTAACTGGCAAAACTATCAAAGGCAATGTAGCCCAGATAGGCTATATGACAATCTGATTAACTAGACTCGCGCAGTTTTGTCTAAAACAAAAGTGGAACAGCCACTTCATAACAAGTAGCATACTCAATAGTTCACCTGCTATGCCCATAGTTTTATGCCCATATTTGTACAGCGCCTCACATTGAAGACACATGACGTAGTCTGCAATGGTGTCATCGGACAGCACGACTTGTCCAAATGTTTCCCACACCTTGCTCTTTTGGTCGGCTTTCCGTACAACCTTTGCATCGCCTTTTTTAATCTTCTCTCTTATTAAGTCAGCCATTATTGGAGTCCTCCTAGAAGTTTTGGCGGTGCAAACAAAAACTACGGATGGCGTGTTGGGATAAACTAACCGGAGCTGTATCTTAAACTATACCATTCTAAAAGGTAACATAATTTTACAAAATATAAAGTATAGAATAAAATGTGAGGTGGACACCCAGGTTATGTAGCCTAGCTCAGACGACTAGCAGGAGTGGGAGCTTTGAGTGCAATAACTTTGTGACAGTGGGATGTATGCAATTGATAAGTTCTGTAGGCTAACGCAAAATTGGGATTTCACCTATGTATTCCAAAAGTTCCGGGTTGCGGGTTTTGACTATTTTGACCCGCCCCACCCGAACCCGCGATACTTAGAGAAAACTGCTACCCAACCCACCCGGCCCGCGGGTAATTGGGTAACCCGCGCATCACTAGTAGACGGGCTTAATGCGATACAATATTTTAACGCAGGTAACGCAACTTTGTTTACTTTCGGTTTGCGTTCACACGACACGAAACGTGCCTGCAGTCATTTAGACAGGAGATAACGAAGCGGTAGTGGAAGATGGGGAGAGCTGAGCGGAAAGTTTCTATTTAAGAGGCAAAATGACGGAACAATCGACTTAACTAAAGTTGTATGGAGCATTTGAAAGCTAAATTTAGCTAGCACAGAAGCAGCTCAAAGCACCCGACAGAAAGCAGTCCCAGGTTAGATGGTCGCCAACCCACACTCCAAGACTTCCCTAGGAAAATAACTAGACCAGTTTGTTGCGATATTAGCGGAGAAATTGAGAAGTTTCTTAAGCGAAAGAACTACTACCAAAACAATTAATATTCAGCGTAAATACAACCCTGATTCAATTATATTTGGTTTTGTGAATGGAGGTTGAGCCCAAGCGCAGTGTGTTGAGTGCGTTTTAAAGCTGTCTAATGAGGCGCTGAAATCTGAATCGACATTTGGAGACGTGACATCCAGCACTCACGTACAGATGAAAGGCAGTCCGCTCCTTTTAAAACAAGTTAGAGGAGTCGACGGACGTCAGTTAAGCTGCATTAGTGCTGTTTTTTGTGCGTTATTATTGGATTATTATTGGTGTTATTCTCTTTCTGTGGAGAGCTACCAATTCGAACTACTGCCCAGGAAGTGCTATTTATGTTGATAATAGATTGCAGCCACAGATTTAAATAATTTTTCCAATTATTTGAATCATTATATTGAACATTATTTGAACCTATTTGTTTGCATGTCTGAATCATCACCTATTTTAATTAGGCCTAGCTGAGTGGTCTTGTTGGCATGTTTTATCACTTGATTTGAGTGCATGCTACCTTTTGGGTATATTCTGGTGTTATTTCCTTGCTTGTTTGCTGTGCACAAATAGGCCTAGGCCTACGGCAACTA
The DNA here is from genome assembly GCF_963457725.1 of Sprattus sprattus. Lineage (NCBI taxonomy): Eukaryota > Metazoa > Chordata > Actinopteri > Clupeiformes > Clupeidae > Sprattus > Sprattus sprattus. Next base: position 34,499,360 of record NC_137921.1, on the reverse strand, counting down.
AGTTCTGTGTTTGATTTTATGTTGTTTTTTGGTGCACAATACAATTTTGATGCAATATCTAGAGTTAGATTTTCTTTTATTAATTTCTAGGCTTCCACCTGTAGCAGGTGCTGATGTTCGCTTATAAATTAGAATTAATGGATTATAGATTAAATTAGCCTAATGGAATATAGATAAACTAAAATAAACGGAGTGTCTGTTGGGCCCTGACCTGTTACAAATACGAAAAGTCGTAAAGGTAAAGGAACCCCTGATCTTAATCACCTAAAATACCATGCAATTATTTTCCACCTATCAATGTAGGCCTTAGCAAGGTCATGCCTTTCCTTTTATAATCTGTTCAAACATGTTATTCCAGGTTGTTAACATTGATCAATAGTAGTATTACTTGGTTTGGTCAACTTTTTATAGTGGTGCGCCTAGATATTTGCTGGTGCTCCCAATTTTTCTGGGTTAGGAGCACAGTGCTCTTAAGCCAAAAAGTTAGTGTCAAGCCCTGGACAGCCACACACACACACACACACACAGACACACACACACACACACACACAGACACACACAGACACACACACACACACACAACACACACACACACACACAACACACACACACAGGCAGCTGGTCGCTTTGGGTCACGACATGTGAAGGCGTTGCATCATTAGAAAGGAATCAAACCCCTTTGGGACCAAGGGACCACAAGTAACACCAAACATAAACAACTACAAGAACACATCCCTGCACGCATGATGTTCATTCAGGCCGACTGAAGACTTCAGGTTCTTCTCTGCATGGAGGGGCGAGGCAGTCACGCCATGTTATTTTTGCTGCTCTGCCTTTCCCCTCCTTGTTGTGCAGGTCCAAACTCCATCAGGAGTGGCTGTCGACCCAGCCGGTCGCTCGACCAGCTCCACACTCAAGGGGCTCCATTCAGAGCCCCCTTCCACTGGGAGGGATGAGGTCCACTGGGCTGGCCGTTAGTTCACTGCACTGCTCAATGACTACTTGTGTGTGTGTGTGTGTGTGTGTGCGTGTGTGTGTGTGCGTGCGCGCACTCCTCTCGCTCAATTCATGGAGAGTGTGAATAAACTAAAGGAGTGAGTTCGCAGTCAAGGACAGAGATGTATATAAGAGTGTCCTTCTCATTAAACTTCCTTCACAGACTGCACAGAGCTTCTAACAGACAGCTGGCTAAGCAGGCACTTCAGCTTTTTCCTTGTGAAAGAAAAGGCTGTCGGAATATCCACACAATAAAGCCAACTGCTATTTCAGCCTGGCTCAACTCCAGTGACAGATTCATCTCCCCCATAATGAAGGAAACGCTTTCACGTACGGGAGGGCAGCTTTGTAAAAAAAGCTACAGATCAAATGAGGGAAAAATATCTCTGATGTATTTGATCTGTATTTGATGTATTTGTATGGGATAAAGGAGACGTATTGGCTGAAGAATAAGCACAAGCCTGATCCATCCTCAGAGGCTCTGTCTGCTATGAGAGGCACCGTCGGAATTCTGACCAGGCCCTTATCCCCGCTAACTAACCGCAATCGCCCCAGATGTGACGGCTGCATGCGCTTCCATTTACTCTCCGGCTCTGCTCGCTGGTTGCCATGGCACCCTCATCGAGGTCAACCAGCGCTTTATGAGTGTGCACGTGCAAGTGGAATCAACAGACACATGCCGCACGCCCGCCCGGTCGCCTGCCTGGCTTGCCGAGCGCTGCACAGGGCATTGGCTGCGTGCGAACAGAGATGAGAGCTGTGCTCTAAACAAAACAAAAGGATAACATAAACAACAACAGCAACGGGGTCAGATGAGATCACGACTCCATCTTGACAGTGGTGCAGACTCATAATTAACGATGGAAGATTAACAACTTGAATGCTGGTAGCCATTAACTAACGAAGAATTAACTAAAAGATTATAAAAAATGAGTGTGAAAACCATTAGCACTATATCTCTACCAGTCTTCAGCTCCATAGCAACATGTTAAATAAAGTGAATTAGTTCAACCAGGAGCAATGCTTTGCACTGGTTAGTAACACATGCTGTCTGTTTCCATGGTCACACTGGTTAGTAACACATGCTGTCGGTTTCCATGGTAACACTGGTTAGTAACACATAGGGTGGATCTCAATGCTCTTAAAATGCTGTCTTACAACCTTGGTGTCTTAGAAGAAGAGAAGGAAAGACCATCTCAATTATTTTTTTCCAGGTCTTTGATACCTTAAAATACTTCCCATAATGGTCATTTTTCAAGGAACCATCGATTTTTCAAAAGTTACCGAGAAATAGACACTGCAGTATCCGATAACACCATTATTGTAACCAGCAATAATGGTTTATGTGATTTGCGAGGGGTCAGTCAGCCAACTTTCTAACATCAGTACATTAGCCTACGTAAGTTAGCTACGTAAGCTACGTAAGAAACCTACGTTCTTTCGGCATACTAACGTCATAAAAGAACGTTCGTAAACAAAGTTTTTTTAAATAATCATAATAACCTCGCGCAAGACAGCTGTCTGGATGAGACACCAAGGTTGTAAGACAGCTCTCTTATTGAGATACACCCATGCTGTCTATTTCTTGTTGTGTTTTAGATCAAAACAGAGGGTGCAGAGCAGTTGTTCGTGCAGAAAAGACAGAAAAACAAAAGGCCAAATGTACAATAGCCACACATTGCTGTTGGCTTTCTCAGCAAGATGAATTCTTGGCAAGTGAGAATTATTTCCATAGGCATAATACTGTAGATCCAATACTGGGTAAATCAGGTTGCTGGAGCATTGTCAATAGATTATGGAGGTGTGTGAGGCTGATGTGTTTGCACATCAGGTATTGAGTGAGAACTGTACATGGAGTAGTGAGTGAGAATTGCACACAGGAAGGGAGAGACCATGGCAGATTAGGTACTGCCTGCACTGGATGAGGTCCTTGGGGAACATGAGTGCTGATTAGGTTGTGAGCCAGTCCTGTAGATCAGCTGATAAGTAAACAGTACAGTAACTGGGTGAGTACTGTGAATCAGACAGAGGGAGGGCTTTGAGCACTACATCGGGCACTGGGTGTGTGAACCAGACAGACTACATCAGAAACTGGGAAAGTACTGTGAACCAGACAGAGGTAGAGCTTTGAGCACTGGGTGAGTACTATGAACCAGACAGAGGTAAAGCTTTGAACACTGGGTGAGTACTGTGAACCAGACAGAGGTAATAATAATAATACCTTTTATTTTAACGCGCTTTTCAATGACCCAAAGCGCACAGTCATACCAGTGACGGAAGCGTGGCAACCAAGCCCTTACTTATTCTCTCGCTCACATACTCACTCTCTCCATCACACATGCACACACATACTTTGGGCTTGGCAGTCTGCCTACGGCCCCTTCCGACCACCACCAACATTCATTCTAACATTCATACGATGTAGTGTGTGATGCATGTCTTTATGATGGTGGGGGAAACCGGAGCACTTGAACACTGGGTGAGTACTGTGAACCAGACAGAGGTAGAGCTTTGAGCGCGACTTCAGGCACTGGGTGAGTACTGTAGAGCCTTGAGCACTACCTCAGGCACTGGGTGAGTACTCTAGAGCCTTGAGCACTACTTCAGGCACTGGGTGAGTACTGTAGAGACTTGAGCACTACTTCAGGCACTGGGTGAGTACTGTAGAGACTTGAGCACTACTTTAGGCACTGGGTGAGTACTGTAGAGCTTTGAGCACTACTTTAGGCACTGGGTGAGTACTGTAGAGCCTTGAGCACTACTTCAGGCACTGGGTGAGTACTGTAGAGCCTTGAGCACTACTTCAGGCACTGGGTGAGTACTCTAGAGCCTTGAGCACTTCTTCAGGCACTGGGTGAGTACTGTAGAGCCTTGAGCACTACTTCAGGCACTGGGTGAGTACTCTAGAGCCTTGAGCACTACTTCAGGCACTGGGTGAGTACTGTAGAGCCTTGAGCACTACTTCAGGCTTGGGCGAGCTGTGAACCGACCACAGGAACGGAGGACAGCGGTTTCCTCTCTCTTCTTTCTCCTTGAGTGTTTTTCCACGGGCCTTTGGGCTCAGACACGTTCCTTGACTACGCACATTTGGCCTCCTCCCAGGCCCGGGGTGGAAAGAGCGCCCTGGTAACCGATTCCCGTCAGGTCGGACGCTGCGGCATGGCCTTTCACATATCGTCTCCATTCCTCCTCCACCAGAGTCTGCCCACACATATAATTAAGGTCCTGTGGACTCGCTAGAGAGAAGCTGTTTAAGAGGTTTACACATTCCTGCCAATTACACACACAATCAAAACAGACAGAATGCCTTGGGAAATGCGTGAAACCTTTTGTAGTCAGATCTTGTAACTAGGCCCTGATATTTTATGGAAGCAATTGGCTGTTAAAAGTAGCAAACAAGATTTAAAAAAAAAACTGTGAAGATAAACAGCACTAAACCAAGTCTCCCCCGAGAAGGGATTGATATCTTGGGGATCTTAAATTCACTTCAAATTAGAGAGTTTTAGGCTAAGTGGTGGTTTCTAAGACCAAATTTAAGATATATCTAGCCTCACCGTCTGTTAAATTTCAAGATGGGAGTCTTAATTTGAACAGCAGTTTAGTAGCCTCATTATTTGGTTAAGACAATAATTACTGTCTGGAATACCAGCCCTTTGTGTTTAAGACTACCACAAAAATCTACAGAGATGTAGTGAATCCATCACAAAATCATCTAAAAGGAACAAGAATGTTGCATAGCCTTCATGCTGTGCTTATGAATAAGGGATGATATGTTGCATAGTCTTCATGCTGTGCATCTGAGTAAGGGATGATATGTTGCTAAAATGCATCTTTAAAATACATCTTAATGGATGCAGAGAACATTCCACAAATGTGGGACAATACTAATATACACACTCTGCCCTGGCAATACGCGCTCTGGCAATAACTATACACGCTCTGACAATACGCGCTCTGACAATATACCTATACACACTCTGGCAATACCTATACACGCTCTGACAATACACGCTCTGACAATACCTATACACGCTCTGGCAATACCTACTATACACTCTGACAATACCTATACACGCTCTGGCAATACCTATACACGCTCTGGCAATACCTATACACGCTCTGGCAATATATATACACGCTTTGGCAATACCTATACATTCTTTGGCAATACCTATACACGCTCTGGCAATACCTATACACGCTGACAATACCAATATATACACACTCTGGCAATACCTATACACGCTCTGACAATACACGCTCTGACAATACCTATACACGCTCTGGCAATACCTATACACACTCTGGCAATACCTATACACGCTTTGGCAATACCTACTGTATACGCTCTGGCAATACCTACTGTATACGCTCTGGCAATACCTATACACGCTCTGGCAATACCTATACACGCTCTGGCAATACCTACTGTATACGCTCTGACAATACCTATACACGCTCTGACAATACCTATACACGCTCTGGCAATACCTATACACGCTCTGGCAATACCTACTGTATACGCTCTGACAATACCATACACACTCTGACAATACCAATATACTAGGGGTGCACGATTCCGAAAATGTCACGATTCGATTCGATACCGATTTTTAGGCTCACGATTCGATTCAAAATCGATTTTCGATTCAAAAACGATTCCCGATATAATAAAAATTATTCACAGTATGTAAATGTTAGTGCTGTCAAGCGATTCAAATATTTAATCGCGATTAATCGCATTTTTGTCATAGTTAACTCAACATGAATATCGATTAATCGCAAATTAATTCATCGCAAATTTTATTTTTATGCTCTTATCATGGAAAAGTGGATTGGCTTGCTTTATCCAATGTTTTATTTTATTGAAAAATAACATTGCCAAACAGGGCGGTACAAAATAAAATTATAAAGTGCACATTTCAGACCTAGCCTATAGTGCAGTTAAACCATGGCTTAATATTTTCTTTTTTCAAGTTTGCTGTGAACAAAGAGGTCAGGCCTCTTATTTCAAAAACAATGAACCGTAACAGTAAGGTTACCAATAAAAGGTAAGCCTACTACTTCTGTGCTTTCAGCCAGCTGCCTGTTGACATTTTCAGACAACAGTGAAGCTTGCTTCTTTTGCACAACACAACTTTCTAAAGGTAAACTTTCTATTCAGAAGCTTTTTATCAACCATTTCGCCGTATCGCGCTCACCATCACTCAAACCGTAACGTTAGCCTACTACACAGTTTGCGAAGCCAAAAAGAACGTTAATCTTAAAAAAAATTAAAATAAAAACAAAATAAAAAAATTTGAAATTCTATGAATCGATTCTGAATCACGATACGATTGTGAATCGATTTTTTTGCACACCCCTACAATATACACACTCTGCTCTGACAATACCTATTATACACGCTCTGACAATACCTATACACACTCTGACAATACCGATACACACTCTGACAATACCGATATATCACCAAGTGGCAGTTTAACGATTGATGTGGGCACTTGAAACACCCTGCCTTCCTGGTTCAATGTAACCTAGACTCTGATCTTGATATGGGAGGGAGGGCAAAGACTGGTCCAAACACCTCAGAGTTTAGGGAGTTTAGGGAGTTTAGGGAGTTCTAAATCAAGGAACATCACACATAAGCTTGTTATATTTGACAGCTGGAAGGTGAGAGGCTTTGCACTGTCTTAATTACCGTACCCTTTGGCTGAAAGCTGTCGGCCTGTTGTTAGCTTCCAAGCAACTGACAGAACTGGCAGGGCACATCTTGGCTCTTCTCTGAATATCACTACTCTCACAACATTTTCAGATTCATTGTTTTGTCTAATACTCAACTGTCAAAACTAAAAGGTCAACAAGCACAACGCGATGAGCTATAACAACCGAACGTCAAAGAGGCACCTACACTTTTGTTTTCTTCATTGTCAACAATGCACCGCCTTAAAATGACAAAATAAAAAAACAAGGGCAGTGGGCATCAGTGCGCCCACCCAACCCAACCACTTCTCATGATTAATCCTTTGTACGGGGATTAGGGGCAGAACATGCTGCCACCCTAACGAGGCAGGTGCCTGTAATCTGGTTAAACAAAACCCAAACATGACACACCCAGATCTCTGGCTGGCTGGGGCAACCACTGAAAGCAGCGCTGTTTAGTTGTGTTTGTCCGATCAAAAAGATTCTGATTCAGCCACTGAAAGTAGCGCGGTTTAGTTGTGTTCGTCCTTTAGAAAATAATCTGATTCAGGTTTGTCTTAGTGCCTTGTCATGGTAGGCCCTTCTCTCAGAATATGGAAGTTGCTAGAGAAACTCGCCCCTCTCTCCCCCCCAGACCACTGAGTCAGGGCAAGGCAGCAGGGCTCCTGACCGGAACCACAGAAAAACAAAGTGGTGTGGATTGTCATGGTAGGCCCTTCTCTCAGAATATGGAAGTTGCTAGAGAAACTCGCCCCTCTATCCCCCCCAGACCACTGAGTCAGGGCAAGGCAGCAGGGCTCCTGACCGGAACCACAGAAAAACAAAGTGGTGTGGGCTGAAATGCATGCACAGAGGAGCACAGAGGAGCACTGGGCTCGCTTCACTGCACCACCTCTCCTCCCTTCATGTGAAATTCCCACTGCTGTTTAATTGCCCTGCCCCCCCTTCCCTCCCCTCTCTGTTCCGCCAGGGCAGGTGCATGTATTCATTAAGTGAAAATCTGCGACAAAGACTTCCTCTGTTTTTTTTCCCCCTCCCTCAATTGTTGGGAGGGCAAAAGGTTAAAAACATGGGCTTGAGAAACACAGCAGACTCACAGGCCGAAACAAATTCCACTCGTCCTGCTTCAAGCCCTCAGCTGATAACCAGGATTCACAAGAGCAGAACTAGAACTGCTTCATGACTTAGAAGGGCCTCTAATCAAGGCACACTTCCAGCCAGGACGAGTCAAGGTGGCTGCGCCCATCTCCATGGTGACTCAGTAGACTGAATGACCAAGAGTGATGAGAGGACGAGGAGATGCCCAAGCACACTTCTCCCCAGGCTGGAGGCTGAGAGCAGGCGGAGAGGGCCAGAGCATGAGTGATGGTCCATATCTAAAAGCCCTCGCCCACAGGTTCCGGCCCTGGCAGACGTGTTGGAAGTGCACAAGCGGCATCCGGCACCCAGGTCTTCAGGCTCGGAGCTAAAAAAAGCACAGACTTCTGGGCCGAGGGGAAAGGGGATTAGAGACACCACCATTCTAGTTTGTTTTGACTCACTAGGAAACCCAATCTCCAGTTGGAAGGGGAAGCAGCATGAGCTGTCGGCCCATTGCAAAGGATTCAAAATCTACTTTTTTTCCTTAAAAATGTAACTGAACAAAGCCTAATATGGAGACCAAACCAGGGTCTTGATGGCTCGGGCCTGATCAGACGAGCTTGCAGCCAAACTCTCTTGTTTCCAAAAGAAAAGACCTCATTAAATCTCGGCTGGAGAGATGTACGTAAGAGCAGCATATGGCCAAGACTATTAAAATGTGCACTTGCTTAGCAGTTTTGAGTGTTATCCTTATCCTGAAATATAGGCGAAATACAAATCATTTTAGTTGGAGACATCCGGCATTGCGGTGTATAAATACGACAATGCAATAAATAATTGCTGAAGGCTAGCACATTTAGGCCAGTGTATCCATAACCATAGTTCGTAGCAGGATATTCTTTACCAACCCTACGAGCATCAAATGCTTTTATGCAACAGTTCCAACTACAGATTAATTGAGTTTAAAGACACCAGATGTGTTTTCTTTAATTCATTTCCATTTTGTTTATTTATTCTCCGACCCAAAAAAAAGCTCCAACCCACGTTTTCAGCGTCAAGCACTGCCAAGCAATGAATACCCTGCGGTCACTCTTCAAGTTGAGTCAGTGAAGATATATATACATTAATTTGGAGTAATTTTGTTCCAGGATGTCTTTACTCATGGAATGCCTCTTGTCCAATTAGAAATGAGTACATCGTTTGACCGGAACTGTTGTATAAATCATATTTCTTTCAATAATTTAAATTAATTAAAAAATAAAAATAAAAAGTCATTGGGATCATGATTTCCCTGTTATGATCACCCGAGATAGCCCTCAACAGCCAGAGCCATACGTGAGAAGACCCTCAGCCCCCAAAAGCCAGAGCGATACGTGAGAAGACCCTGAAAGATGGGTATTTAGCTGGGGCTTGGATAAGGTTGACCAGAAAACTAAAAAGAAGTGAAAAAAAACTAAACCTTCAAAAGAAACAATTCAGGAAAACAGGGGTGGTGATATAGATGAGGTCCGGACAAGATTATTTTTTTTAAGGATTAGGCCACCCATTATCTGAAATGAATAAACCTAGTTGAAGAATTGAAATGCTTTTATTTATAGATCTCCTCACCGTATGGGACTTTACACAGTATTTATTAGACCTAATTGTTGAGCCAAGCTTGTGTGTTGACTTACAGACACAACAATGCAGATGTGCTTAGTTAAATAAATAATATTTAGATCTAAAATCCAGGTGAAAGTTAGCTTTGGTAAGATAGGAAATAGCATTTGGGTTACTTTTGTGATTTGATAAACCTTGAAAAAGAGATGGAAATCTGGCTTAGCAATCACAGAAACGTTAAACTTCAGAACAAGCCTAAAAACCCAGCATCTCTCGGCTCCATTGAGTTAAGCTGTGGGTCGTACCCAGGGGACGCGTAATTAAGTTGTTTTATATTAAACCCCATCATGTTAACCCACCAAAGGTTAGTAATCACGGACTGACGCTCAGCTAACCTGGAAATAGCGCAGAGGGACTAAACAAATGTATTACGAACATTACATTTCGAAGTCCTATCGTACATGTGATGTCTTGCTCAGCAGTGAAATGTAACCGTGTAATTTGACACGAATGGATCAATAATGGTGGGATCTACTAGGTGGGTCGAAGCTGTGTTCAATGCAAAATGCATTAGCCAATTATACATATTATTCATAAGGGTGCACAACGTTCACGTACAGCCACTGAAAACAGCTTGGTCGGTCAGGAAAACAATCTTCTAGGTTAGCTTATAAAAGGCAGCTTCGCCCTATGGATACAAGATTCCAGGCTGAATTAAACAAAAATACTGATATTCGGTATTCGGTACCAAAATAAATGAACATGATGCAAGATCAATCGGGTAAATTAGGCTAGCAAGGAAGGAGGCTATCATCATATATTACAAAGGAAGCTTTAACCAGGTTAATGTTAGCTTGCCTCCTGGTTCACGTGAGTCTTGTCCAGATTAATTGTCACAGTGTGTCGCAAAATGATGTTGGGACTGTATCAGGTTTAGTTGTATCAGAAACGGATGGAATAGATGAAGGCAAAGCTACTTGTTCTGGGGGATGTGTCCCCTTGTTATTTTGGCTGAGATAAGGTTGAGCTGCCCTGATAGACAGCCTCACATTAGCCTTCTGTATAAGGTTGACAGCTAGCTAAATTGGCTAGCTGAGGATAACTAGCTAGCTTGTGTGACAGTAACTGAGCAGGCTAGCCAGTGTTAGCAGTTAATATTGGTAACGTAAAGGTGAGTGTTATAAGAGGGACAGCATAAGATATACACACAATTAAACCATGTTTTCAAAATAGCATTACCAATATCGCCTGCGTCCATCCCGTAGCCGACACCAGTGACTGTGTCCGTCTCATCGGATGCTGCGGCCCCAGATAACGGACTGCCATCGCCGACCTCAGGCAGGCTAGCCGCTCCCTCTGCTTCCATTCAGAATTCCTGGTTTCAAAACAGGACGTCTATCCCGAATTTAAATCCACCACTTGTGATTCTTGGCAAAAAAATATACGTCTTCCCAATCTACGAGAACGAAAACACACGAAACGACGGCAAAAGACGTGTTTCGTCTGTCGTCGTGTTCTCATCGGTGTTCCAGAGGTACTATGTGTGCAGATCCTGCCTCGCACGGCATTTGCGCTCAGCTGCTGAACGGGAACGGCAGGGTTGTGACGGATTCAGAGCTGCGACTGCTCCCTATTGGTGTCTCGTCACACATCATCCGAAATGTGAAAATTGGGGATGATACACTGTAGGCTGAGCATATTTCAGTTTTAGGCTATTCCGTCCTTCTTCACTTATGTTAGCTTACCAATATAATTGTGCATCTCTATGATTTTATTCTATAGGCCCTTACTAATAACCTTTTAATCACGTCGAAAATGTATTTAATATCAGTCCCTTTGTATAAACTGACCTATGTTGCTTGTCATCGTCAGTGGGAACCAAAATTGCTGGATTTTCATTTGGACTGAATGTTACTCCCAGTAGCCTATTAGTCATGCACCTGTGGACACTGGCATGTTCATTACCTCCGCCAAGGAGGTTGTTTTCAGTTCGGGTTGTGGCGTATCTGATCACGCAGAACTATTGGCCAAATTTTAATGAAACTTGGTGGAAGGGTGTAGCATGGACCAATGAAGAACCCATTATTACGGGAATAATGTTGTGCTTTCGTAATTATTGCCAGATGTGGCATTTGACCTTGGCAGAGGTCTGCGCTCTCCGAGTTCTCTTCTTGTTTTGTGTGATTGACTGACAACATGCCAATTATCATTTTTCTGTCTCATATTATGTTCTTATTCAAAAAAAAAAAAATCCCAACAATGCATTTAGTCACTGTGTTAAAGTAAATTTAGTCTAAGTTACCACTGTGTTAAAGTAACACTATACAACAATTATACACTTTTTGAGATATGGTTTAACAGGCATAGTTTTGGTACCTTCCTCAAATTTATTTTGATAGCATGGTCATGTTAAGGACAGATAGACACTGGTGTCTTCCCCACTAGCCATCCAGGATATGCCCTATGCAGTTCTGTGTAACGGGCTGGTAAACCCTGCAAAAATGAAAGGAAATCTTTCACACGCATGACATTGCCAGCTAAAATGCCAAATACACCAGTTATTGTGTTGGCAAGCTTCTGTCAGTTTCAGCTGGGCTGTTGGTGGTGTTTGCAAGGTTTTTGCATGCCTTTTATTTTGTTAGCTTACTAGTTTTAGAACAGAACTCTGTACTGCTACTATTAAACTCGTGCCAATAAAACCATACCTCAAAAAGTGTCAAATTATTATTGCATAGTGTTACTTGAATGTCCAAATTCACTAAATGTTTTTCATACACATATTGCTACATGCACATCCTTGCAATGGAATGTGTGTGTTTCCAGTTTCCCAACAGACACCACAGCAGTGAGCTTGTAAATACCTTTATTTTCACTATCATTAATCATTTATATTTTTACAAATGTCTTAAAATAAGTGAAGTCCTAGTCTATGTGTTTACTCATAAACCATCTGTGATGGTTGGAGTGTTGAGGGATTCGGGGTCTCTCCAGCAGATAATCAAGGAATAGTTGCTCCTCCCAGAAATGTTGCACGCCAAATGCATCAGGTCTGACCTGTCCAGGGACTGGGTTTAGGGACAGACCGTCACTCGTCTGGGGCAGAGCCGCCACTTCCTGGTTCGTTGCTGGAGAGTGAGTGAGAGGGCGGGGCCGAAAGAGTTACAGGTACTTGGGAAGATCCTTCTCCACCACCTGAAAATGAGGAATCAAGAGGGGTCAGTGTTCCACCCAGACTCAAGAGGTCAAGAGGAGTCAGTGTTTCACCCAGACTCAAGAGGTCAAGAGGGGTCAGTGTTTCACTCAGACTCAAGAGGTCAAGAGGAGTCAGTGTTTCACTCAGACTCAATAGGTCAAGAGGGGTCAGTGTTTCACTCAGACTCAAGGGAACATTTGAGAAACAATCATGTGACCTATTTCAGAGATGTCATTATGCCTCAGGAGGTCAGCTAGCTTTTCATGTTAATCTGAATCAGATGTTAATCTGAAGTAGTCCATCTCTTAAATCCATATGCAGTAAAAAAAAAAAAAAAAAAAAAACTTCAGAATCATTTGTTCATTTGTAAAAATTTCAGTCAGAAGGAAAAATGTCTATAAACAACATTTTGGTAGGCTTTTTGGTGGGAGTGATAATGGTAACTTTCAACAGACAGCAAAAAAGAGTCTTATTGCATCGGACTTACACTTGGATCCTGCAGTGGTGAATACCTCTTCACCACATGCCCCTCCCGGTCAATAAGGAACTAAAAATAAAATAGATTAAATGTATGTAATGCCTATATAAATCACTGTGAAACAAAATCTCAGATTAAAATTGAGAATACAATTGAATCAGGCAGACCCAACTGATACTTTGAGTATAATCTATGCCTATGCTGTGGACATACACAGTAGGAAAGTTTTGAATCATACAATACCTTGGTGAAGTTCCACTTGATACCACTAGAGGAAAGAAAAACACCAGATCAATGACTATATAGTTCTCTTTATACATTCACTGCTATGCGCCAGATGTAATTTCTACCAAATTCTTATTCATTGTTTGTGTTGTGTTTTTACGTTTGTCTAGTATGATCAGATTAAAAAAGTACACATAAATTGTTTGCATTTCTCAGTGCAAGGCATTTATCAGACAAATCTCTCTGGACAGATATTTTTCATAATCAGAATAACCTTGGTCCAAACTATTAATTCATCTAGTTGCATCTCAAGAAAAGGCAAATGTCAGTACACACATTGTTTCAGGAGGGTATAGATTTGGAAACAATTTGTTAGTTTTGTTTAGTGGATGGTGACACAATCTGTTGCTGCCAGGATTATGCCTGTAGTTTTATAAGTGTCTTGACACCAGAACAGTGACATGACACTTTCATATTGAAATCATTGCACCCTTTGCGACCTGCGCCACCAAAGGGGTTGGTATAATAATTTCAGACTCAGTTAACCATAAGTTAATAGTTTCAGACAATTTAGATAAAATACCTACACAGCTGATCCCTAGCTCTGTGAAACTAGGAACAACTTGATGCTGCAGTATTACTGTAAAGGGAACGACCAACTGTCCTCATTGGACTTATGCTAGACTCTGCGTTTTATTCTTGTTTGAAATGGACTCACTTTCCAAGGAATCCTTTGCCGTTGGGCTGGTCCTTCAGCCACTTCCACAGAGGGTGGGCAGTATCCCCGTTCACATCGATTTTACTGAACATGGCAAAGTGGGCATTGTATGATTTTGCAAACTCCTTGATCTGAGCATCAGTGCCTGGCTCCTATTAAAAGAGAAAATAAACATTGCCTTTTAGTACAGACTTTGAAATGACACACACTGAACATGCATGACAGACATGGTCATAATTTCACTTCTACTCAGGCCCATACACATACAATGGTGAAGTCAGACTGTTTTTACAGAAACTCCCTATATAGCGATACCCAACCAGGGGTACATGTACACCTAGGGGTACTTGAGAAGCTTGCAGGGGGTACGTGGAAAGATTGGGGACTACAATTTATTTCCAAGAAAATACTCCAAGTCATTTCATAAAAACATTGCTAAAGTGGTATGTGCGTGCTGCAACTAGCTCCCCCTGTGAAGAGGTCACGTTCACAAATGTCAAAACTGTGCGCAAACCAACTAGCTAGCAAACAAATCAACTAACTACCAAACACGGATTAACTGACTAGCAAACAAACCAACTTATTAGAAAACACTGATGAACTAACTAGCACACACTGATGAACTAACTAGCAAACACGGATTCATGGCTGAAACATCCAGTGGCTGTCGCTCATTCAGGTTCAGCAGAGCCTGGCGCCAAGAGGAGAAAAGGGGCCGAGACCAAACACCGACAATTCAGTAAAAAAAAAAAATGACTTGTGCGTCTACAAATTGTCTTTGTATTAAAGGGGAGTCATTCAAATGATGTTCATTTAATTATCAGTTGGGTTGGATACTTAATAGGAAAATATGCCTTTAATTGAACAAATTTAGGAGAATCATTAAAACGCACAAGTGAGGGTGGACTGTGAGCAGTGCTCTTTACAGTCTCCAAAAGAACATAAGTATGAACTATTGACTTTTATGCCAAAGGTGTGAAATGCACTATTACATACATCTGAAGTTTATTCTTATTGTATATGACTGTGATACTGAATACTGTATGTAATCTGTCATTTGATATGGATAACCTTATACCTGTCCCTAACCCAGAAGAGCCTCATACCTGTCTTCCAAACTGGTTGGAAGGGAAGCCTAGGATGCGTAAACCCCTCTCAGCGTACTTGGCGTGCATCTCTGCAAACTGAGAGTAGTTCACGGGGGTTTTGCCTCATTTAGAGGCCACGTTGGTGATGATGACAACGTCGCCCCTAGCAACAAACCAGACAAAATGGTTAGAACAGTAGTACAGATAACAGGGTAAGAAGTAGAACTAGTATTTTGAGATTTTATTTTATTTTTGAATTATTGTCAATGTTATGTTTGATATATAATGCCTTTTTTAAGTTGTATAGCCTTTTTCACTTTGGTAGGGGGACTGCCAATGGAAACTAGCCTTTTGGGTGCATTTACATTTTAATGTTCATGAATGTACACTGTCCCTGATGATCAAATAAACAAATGTATTGATTGATAGACACCACATATGAAAGTCAAAAGTATTTCCACCATGGATTTCATGACATGCCTCACCGGAATGTTTTATCCACTAGGAAGCGTCTTACCTGTACTTCTCGAGGGACACCTCGTTGCCATCTATATCTGTGACAGAGAACTCATAAATGGACTTTGCCGTTTGCCAGTCCTCCAGCGGCGCAGACTGGAAAAGAATTTGAAAAGACTCACTCACACACTCTAGAAGACTGACTCACACACTCTAGAAGACTGACTTACACAGTCTAGAAGACTGACTCACAAACTCTAGAAGACTGACTCACACACTCTACAGCTCTACAGTGAGTACTCCCTGAAATGCCCTCAAAACTTTCAGGAAGGATTTCCCCAAAACAAATATTTCCAGAAGCTAGAACTGTAAGATAAATAAAAAACCTACTTATGTCTCAACCAAATTAGAAGGGTCCACATGGTATTCATTTTGACATTTTTGCCCAGAAAAATCAGGCCTACCATAGTCTGCAGCAGGAGCGAGAGAATGACGGAGGACCCAAGGAGACGCATGGCTGCCAGTCAGTAAAGTACTGAACAGGCAGGCAGCGAACTGGGCTGTAATCCTTGTGTCTTTGGAACTGTGATGTGCTCCACACACTCTGAGTGTTCACTACCCTATTGGCACAGGTCTCAACAATCTCCTGCTTTATAGGTTTACATGAATCATTAATAAGGAGTTCGGCTGTTGGGATCTCATAGGTTGTTTTTTGCTGACAACCATGACTAAGACGATTAGCATTCCTTTAATGGCCTTTATACAGTCTTCTGTTATCACTTGTTGTGTAAGTACAACAAATAAGTTCATAGGGCATAGGTGGTGGACTTACACAACCGGAACAGACTATTGGTCAATGCAAGCATTGGATGAGGCACGGAGGCGAAGTTATATATATCTTTGGGAAATGACAGAATATTGACTCTGCAATGGGATCCAAATTCTGTGCAACACTGATTGAGCAGAGTGATTATTAATGAAGTCCATGTGGACCAAACTGGGCTTGTAAGGTTTCATAATCTCTCAACAAAGACCAAATACAAAAGGGCTTAACATAGCACAACTACTTGCCAGGAGGTTGACATAGCACAACCGCCTGCCAGCATTGAGGTTATTAAAGGTTTTACGGCTCAATGGAAAAATACAAAAACTTTAAAACAGTCCTGAATGATGAATGATGTTGGATAGCAGCACTGAAGAAAAAAATGTCAAGGGTATGACTCTAAATATTATGAATGTTTAACTTTGCTAGAGACATAATGTCAGACATTAAAGATTTAAATTGGGGGTTTCAGGTCATCATAATTACTTTGTCAATCATTTTGCAAATAATGTTTTTTACAATAAAAGACAATGAACTTTGAGGAGGGCAGTTAAAAACAAAAATGATTAAAAATGAATTCAAAAAGCAAACAGCAGTGGAACAACTACAAACACAGTTTTTAAGACAATTGACCAACGGTATTTTAAGTTTGTAATTACAAAATGAAGATGTTTTCAGTGGAATACAAAGAAAAAGCACATTTCTAGAAAATATAAATCCATCTGGTAACTCAGGGGCAATATAGGTGCAATACAACTGGTTGACAAGATAGATTGCAGACAGACAACACTTGATTGAAATCTTTCTTCAAGGTGAAACTAATGTCATCAAACTGAGTATTACATAAGGTTAATTAAATTAGACAAATCAGCCATGATGACACAACCAAGAAACACAGAGCAAAAACAACCAGCCTACACACCAACAACCGATAGGTTAAGAAGCCATCTATAGTATTGATCATGAAGCCATTTATAGTACTGATCATGAAGCCATCTATAGTATTGATCATGTAGAGTCTTTACCATCTCCCCTTGCAACCATCCAAGGCACGGAAGAACAGCTTTTACTCTAAAACATCCTTGTTTAATTACAGTGTTATTGACGGCCTCGTTGAGATTAACCGCCCACAAAATCTTATAAATGGTAGGCGATTAGAGTCAGGCTACGAACCCATTTCAGCTGGATTTGTGTTGATAATCATTATGACCGCTATGTCTCTGTAGGCCGCTCATATAGTAAGCCTATTTGTCAAAGATTTTATTTTCTTACCTTTTTTGGGCAACGATATCATACACTTAAACTTCACCAATCCAATTGAAACTAAATGTAATTCAGCCCACATGACTGATACAGAACATAAGATTTGGATCCCAAGGGGGGCGTGTCCCTGCTAGTGCCAGTGCCCTCTGAAGAGGGGCACTTTTTGGGCAATAGCTCAATAATCGTTTGGTCATAAATTACGACTTTTTTATGCCGTGCAGGGTGCATGACCATAGCCGGCCTCCAGGGTGCATGACCATAGCTCATTACAACTTGTGGAGCTGCGCCACCATAGCCTGGATACCAGACCGAACTTAGCCCTGCCCACAATATTTGAGGTCTGGAAGTTCGGTCTAGCACTGCTCCGTTGGGAGAAAATTATCAGAAGGTAGGATTCAGCCGGACCAATGAAATTGTCAGGGCGGGCTTTAAACGATGATGGACAGATGATCAACCGATACATAATTAACTACGTCACCAACGCTTGGGTTGGAATAGTTTTCAACAAACATGGCTGCCACTGGAGAGCTAAAATTTGGGGACTCAAGTCTGTTTTAGATTGACAGCACATTAATTTTGGAAGAATAACAGAGAAACGCGATCAAGGCATTTGTCGATCGATAAGATATTTTTGCCGTCCTTCCTATGGGATCCGCTAAAAGTTTAATGTATCAATTGGCCCTGTCGTGATACTATGTTGCTCTGATTGGTTCTAGTTATATCCCATTGAGCAAAGAGGCATTTTTTCCCCTGGTTCGGGTTGAAACACACCCCTCAATCACAGCCCCATGGAGCAGTATCAAACTCATATTCTGACTAGAATTATGAGTATGACATCGTCAGGCTAGCGCCAACAGTGTCCAATGCAAGAATCACTGGCCAATATCTTGTTCAAAGATCTCAAAATTTGACACGCTGCATTGCTACCACATTTTGTGGACACACGCTAAATGTCATGAGTTTTGTCCATAGGGGGCGCTGCTACTAACACATTTCAATATCTCAGGACCCGCATTAGCCTCAATTTGGAAATTTGGCCTATGGCCAATCAAAATTCAGCAGCTAATGCTTTTACATGTGAATGGCCAATCTTAATGGAATGTTAAGGCGAGTTAAAAATAGCATTATATCTTATGGTTGGAGCATTTTTCAATTTTTGAGACTAGAGGCCATTTTGTTTCATCAGTTCTGTACCCTCTTCTGTTTACCCAACTTTTGTTTGTGTTACTTAACCCTGTAACTCCTGCTGTACTGTCCTGAAAAACCTGTTGTATGCAATCTGACATGTCTTCTGCCCTCTGGTGGATTATTCGTGCACTGCAGGCAGTAGTGGGCCTTGAATGCTATAGGCTATCCAAAATGTCTGCCTTCATTTAGCAAGTCACAAGTATTTGGCAGGGAAGTCTTTGCCAATTTTGAAAAAACTAAAAATTCCAAAATGTTCCAACTGCAAGAAAAAATCTTTGTAAAATTTAAAAAACTGTGATCAATGAATTGCCAATATCGATGTATCAAATATGATACATTATATGATATTTAAACATATTGATCTGAGGTTGCCCATAATACAGAGGCGTAATGACACAAAATTATATCATGTAAAAGTTATGACTCCAGTCAGGACAGGTGGCCTACAAAAATCTATCATTTAAGTATCTTCGTATGCTGACCTCAACAGGGAAATGAATGTGTAGCAAAGCAAAACTTCCACCACTATGAAAACAAACAGATATCCGATTTGCATTAATGGGAAACCAACTACTTACAGGCACCCACACAGATACCCAAAAGTCATCATCTGTGGTATTGTAACCAGCCTGAACTCCGCCCACAAAATGTTTGGTCTGGGAGATTCAGTCTGGCTTTGAGCTAGTTGGGAGAGATTCAAGTTTTCGGAAAAGTGATCTGACTAATCAAATTGTAAAGGCGGGCTTTATACGTTGATGGACAGATGCTACCTGACTCGGACGTGAGGCGAGAGCTCCAAAGGGTGAACCCCCGGAAGTCATCAGGGCCCGATGGAGTCCCAGGCCGCGTCCTCAGGGGGTGCGCTGACCAGCTTGCGGAGGTATTCACCTCCATATTCAACTTATCACTGCATCTGTCTGAAGTCCCCACCTGCTTCAAGCAGGCCACCATCATCCCCATACCAAAGAAAACATCAGTAACCTGCTTGAATGACTACCGCCCTGTAGCACTGACCTCCACAATTATGAAGTGCTTTGAGCGGCTGGTCAGAACCCACATCTGCTCTACCCTTCCCAACACCCTGGACCCCTTTCAGTTTGCATACCGTCCAAACCGATCAACAGACGATGCAATTGCCCTAGCTACACACACCACCCTCTCCCACCTGGGAAAGAGCAACACATATGTGAGGATGCTGTTTGTGGACTACAGCTCAGCATTCAACACTATTGTGCCTGCCAAGCTCGTCCCGAAGCTCAGGGGCCTGGGTCTTAAAACACCCCTGTGCAACTGGACCCTGGACTTCCTGACGAGCAGACCCCAGGTGGTGAGAATGGGCAACCACACCTCCTCCTCACTGACCCTGAGTACCGGGGCCCCCCAGGGCTGCGTACTCAGTCCCCTCCTGTACTCCCTGTACACGCATGACTGTGTGGCAACACACAGTTCCAACATCATCCTGAAGTTTGCAGACGACACTACCATCCTGGGTCTCATCTCTAACAACAATGAGACCGCCTATATAGATGAAGTAAGGGTCTTGGCAGAATGGTGGCAAAACCAAGGAGATGATCGTGGATTTCAGGAAGCTGCAGAGGGGGGGTCAGGACCCCATACACATCGAGGGAGCTGAAGTGGAGAGAGTCTCCAACTTCAAATTCCTCGGTGTGTACATCAAGGATGACCTAACCTGGTCCATGCAGGCAGGCTCAGCAGTCAAAACTGCACAGAAGCGGCTATACTTCTTGAGGAGACTCAAGAAGTTTGGCATGTCTTCAAAAACTTTAACAAACTTTTACAGATGCACCATTGAGAGCATCCTCTCAGGCTGCATCACTGCCTGGTATGGTAGCTGCTCCGCTGCCGACCGCAAGGCCCTGCAGAGGGTGGTGAAGACAGCAGAGCGTATCACCAGCAGCCATCTCCCCTCCGTGCAAGGCATCTACAACAGTAGATGCCTGAGGAAAGCAAAAAAGATTTTAAAGGACAACAGCCACCCAGGCTATGGACTGTTCTCATTGCTGGCGTCTGGTAGACGCTACCGGAGCATCCGAACGCGGACTACCAGACTCACAAATAGCTTTTTCCCCCTGGCTGTAAGGCTTCTGAATCAGAAACACTGAACCACTGAACAGTTGCCACCTCCACCTACTCCCTGCTCCCCCACTCATACAATTCACTTCATAGATATATTTGCACAATTTTAAAAACTTTTAACTTATCCTTAACATTTCTTTTTAACTTATTCTCAATTCACACTTAAACTGCTGCTAGCCCTTCTACTGTACTGTAATTGTTGAATGTTAATGTTATATGTTATATTGTTATAATGTCAGTGTTACAGAGATATATGTTGTTCTTTAAATTGTTGTATGTTAATGTTACATTTTATATGTTTTATTGTCATAGTGTTATAGAGTTTTATGTTATTTTTGTTATATGTATGACGTCTACTGCGTAGATGAATGATGCTTGCCAAGTCGTTCGAATTTTGCTGTGCTGAAGCAATTTGGTACATGCAATAATAAACACACTTTGACTTTGACTTTGAGATGACCAACCAACGCTTGAGTTGATTAGATAGATAGATTATAAATCGAACAAAGATGGCGCCGTCTCGGGAGCTTAGTGGGACATATTTTATATGATTTAAGCTATCTACATGACTTTTTTTATGTCTACATTGACTCGGTTAGTAGTGTATGTGCAACACGAATGTTGCCGAGGATTGTAGGTCTTAACTGAAGCGCTCTAGACCATTATTGATAGGTTATTGCTAACGCTTAGACAAAAAATCCATTGAAACACATTGTAGCAGCTAGCCTTGCTGCTAATACGTACGTGAGCAGGCATCTCACAGATATTGACAGCGCATTAATTTTGAAAGAGGAACAGAGAAACGCGATAAAGGCATTTGTCGATCGAAAATATGTTTTTGCCGTCCTTCTTACGGGATCCGGTAAAAGTTTTAATGTATCAGATGGTCATACTATGTTGCTCTGATTAGTTGTAGGTATCCAATTGAGCGAAGAGGCATTTTTTTTTTCTGGTTCGTTGAAACACGCCCCATAATCACAGACCAATGGCTCAGCATCAGACTCATATTCTGACTAGAATTATGAGTATGACATCGTCAGGCTAATTGTAAGTGACAAAGGCAAACAAACTAATACAAATACAACTGCCATCTTCTCGCTAGCGTTTGCACAGAGTGGCCTTGGTATATTCGAGTAATCGAGCAGGTACATACATGTTCTACATAAATCATGCTATAGTGTAGGAACTGAAATTAGACCAAGTTTCTAAATAGTGTTAGTATTGACAACATTCCCCATGCTGCCTTGTTTGGAGTAGGGGGTAAAGCAGGCTTTTGAACAAGATCAGAGAAGAAGAGTTGATGAGCGCAAGAGTGTCTTAGATGGCGCTGGATAACACATAAGAATACACATAAGCGTCTTTTTACATGCGCAGACGCTTCAGTAACGCCTTGGCAAAGTGCAGCGGCCAAAACAGACTTTTCACAGCTTATAATAATCACTACGCGATGAAAGCGCATTGATGAAAACCGTTCATTCAAAATGCTGACGTTGAAAATTGAACTATTTTTCGTGTTTAAATGTTAATTTGTTGACTGTATAATTAGTGTGCTTGCCCGAAGGGAAGCACAGTATTGTTCTTCATAAGTTTTCTTTATTTATTCTCCCCGTTTTTCTTGCAGCTAACTATTCCTCGCCCGTTTGACATAGAGACGCCGTTCAAACACCGAAACGTCCGGCCTGATCCGGTGCAACCTGCTATATCTTTTCGTGGCGGTACTCCTTGTCACTCCTTTTTTATTCCTCTTTTTTCATCCCCTTTTTCCTCCATAAACTTGCATGGCAGAACTGTGGGGCATTATGACATCATAATAGGCTCATTAAACTGGCTTGCACCTGTGCTTCACTGACACCTGCGCCAAGGAACCTATTCTCTCTGTTCCTCTCCATTCAACTGTATAACTAGGAATATTAAGAGACACCTTCCATACCAGGGCTCTACAGTGCGAGTATTTCACTTGCATAAATAGGTACGTGCGAACTTGAAAAACTTGTATTCCCACTACCGTAACGTTAGCTATCCTAGCTGTGTTAAGCAGTGCTATCTGAGCTGTGTTAAGCAGCTGTAATATCTGAGTACGGGGCTAAAGGCTAACTAACACTACGTAACGGGAGTTCCACTGGCAGTTTCAGCTAGCCGTAACGGGGGATAATTTTCCTTAATTCAAGTTGTGAAGTAAACCTGTGAAGTAATTCATGAATTTAGTTGTGTGAATATAGTGAGCTAAGGCTTGTATTCCTACTACGGTAACGTGAGCTATCCTAGCTGTACGGGGCTATGCAAAAGTAGCTTATACTGAAAGAATGGTTAACTTGTTAGCTCACCAGTTTATTTTGTTGCTAATGTGGTTGGAGAGGATTAAGCGTGACCGATAGAGTGAGTTAACATTAACCCGTGTCCTGGGAGTAATGATTCATGAGAGACCTTGAATCATTAGGTTAACTGAAAAACGTTTGAGGATGTACCTGGACACAGCGTAGCTGTTGTAGTGTGCTCAGTTTTCGAAAACTAGACTGAAACTAAGAAGGATAACTATGACTTAATGTGACTAAAATAGCTGCCAAAATGAACACTGAGATAGGGGACCCCTTAATCTGCAATTCATGGTTGCTAGCTCTAATCAGATGTACTAACTAGGCTTATAAGAGAAGACTAACGTTTTATGCCAGGGGTGCCCACACTTTTCTGAATGGTGATCTACCTTTTAAGTGTCTGGGTCAGAATGATCTACTAACTACGCACATTATGTGTCTTTTTAAAATGTACAATACCAAAACGAACAGACAGTGTCATACGGGCTATTTCACTTAGGTTTCACACTTAAATGACAAGTTGAATTAATTTAAGATTGAGTTTAATTTCCATACCAACCCTGGAAGTAACAGTAACATCCACAATAGAGGCTACTAATCAGCATGTGATTTCATACACAGTGTCATTACATTGCCCATACAATTTAGTAGCCTACATTTATAATAAAAAAAATCCACACATTGAAATGTAACTTTTTTTAACACTAGGATTTTCTTTTAACATACATACATAGATAGTGGCATTTGGCCCACAGTACACACTCTCATACTAGAACTCACTGTTCAAACTGAAACTTTTTTTGTAGGCTACTACACATAGAATCGAGCTACAGCGAAAACGAAAATGCAGCGGTAAAAGGAAAGCAATTGGGCTTGTCTGTTACAGGCTATGAGATCGGGTAGATACATTATGGTTGTTATGGTAATGGTTTTTAGCAAACAGCAAACTGGCCTGTCTACACGTCAATCAGCGGGCACATTATAATATCATTATATGATAGGATGAATTGCTTTTCTGAAAACGCGATTTTTTTTTCCGTTTAAAAAAAAAATCGTTTAAAAAAAAAAAATCTTTTTTTTTTTTTAATTTTCGTTTTTTTTTTTTTTGCTCAGTTCTGTGAGCTACTCTCATTGGCCCTGCGATCGACCAGTCGATCGCGATCGACGTATTGGGCACCCCTGTTTTATGCCATCGAACACCAATAACTAGAACTTATTTGACAGACTATAAACCAATGTAGTACACATGCTCTCTAGCTATACAGTAAAAGTGTTGCTTACGTTAGATACTAGACCTACAGTCTAACTCTAACTGCATTAAGTCTAACATATAGGCCTATCTTACAATAAACTTTAAGTAAAGCTGGCTATGTTACCGCATTCATTCCAATATTGTTGCAGAGATGTTTCCTTTTACCAAGATAACAATTTCAACAATTCACTTAGCTCAGTAAGTCAGTATAACGAAACTCTGGAACTATTATGACCAAATGGAACACACTAGACCCTTTCACAATAAACAAGCAAACAAGCAGTGGTTAAATTGGGCCGGGGCTGTCCGGGGCGGAGCCCCGGCACATAAGCCGGGTCTGGAGTTCTGCAAAGCTTTTACAACTTTTCCATTGCAAATCTATGTTGTTTTAAAACAAAAATCTAAATAATGGTAGGGAAAGGCTGGCCTAGACATCTGGAGCAAGTTTGAGAAGTAGGCATATCGCGCACGAAACTTGCGCAGCAGCTCCTCCTCCGCGATCAGACAACACAACGTCAATCGGTCATCATCAGACATATCGTAGTAGACAGGTGAATGGCGAGGTAAGAGAAACAAAATTAAAGGTGCACGGTATTTTGAAAGAGGTCGATCATCACCAATAGGCTAATATCATTAGATATGGGCTTGCATTTTCATTAAGAAGGAAAAATTAACCTTAGACATGCAGGGATAGCCTGCTACTGGTGTGTCAACTCGCAAGCGCTAGTTAAAAAGAACAATGCTGCTAATTCTAAATGATTTAGCAAGTAGTCTATGCGATCTCCGAATCACATTTCTCATTCCTAGCTGGATGAATTTCAAACTTATTTGTATCAATGAATCAGCTCTTAATGTGACCTCATCAAACACACTCAAAATCTACAGAGTACATATTAAGCAACATATAAAAAATGCTGGAGTTGTTGGCTGCTTGCTTCACTGCTTGTGGATGGTTGCTCATCATCTGAATCTTCCTCCTGGCTATGCATTGGTCCTTGAACATACACTACTCACAAAAAGTTAGTGATATCTCTGGCTTTTGGGTGAGTAGTGTATTTTAGCATTGACCCTGTGAATATTTTTTTTAGAAAAGTAACCTACTAACAAATACTAATAATTGTATTAGTATTGATTGATTCACATCCATATGAATGGATGACATGACAAACAAGTGGTGGAAAATGGAAAGTATTTGTTAGTAGGTTACTTTTCACAAAGTTAACTTTAACGGTGATGTGTTTTTTGTTTAATTTGGCAACTTATTTACTGCATAATCCTCGAAAGATTTGTGAAATTTGCCCCTCCGGATCAGAGCCCCCCTACATAGAAAATCCCAATTTAACCCCTGCAAACAAGCAAACAAAAACAGAACAACAAAGATACCCTCATATGTCTAAACGTCAGTGGAGCCTAAATATAATGGTTGAGCTTGGTTGCTTGCTAAAATATATTGGAAGAAGGCCCCACTACACTGATTGAGTTGATGTAAATACATGTTAATTCATAGGCACTTGTTCTCTCTGTCATGGCCGCAACAGAGCAAGCACACTCTCGCAGTTCATTCACGAAACGCATTCTAGTTGTTTTATAAAAGCAATACTCGTGGGAGTGGGGAAGGTAAGGGATAATCCCACTCCCACTCGTGCTATATTGCATAATCATACCACATCTTCCAGCATCAAAACAGGAAATAAGTGATAAAGTAGTTAAGCCCGCCTGTTGCTTGATCTGATTGGCTGCCTGGGCCGAGTGTGACATTGATGAGCGGTGCGCTTCCCTGCCTTGCGCTGGAAAGTTGAGAATAGTTCAAGCGCACCTAAAAAACGCACCTAAAAAACGCTACAAAGAAGCAAAGCGCGCCAAACCATAGGAATCAATGCATTTTCTAGCGTCCCGTTTAAAAAAAAACACTTATGTGTATTCGAACCCTATGTGTATTTGTACCCAAAGCGCGCCAAACCATAGGAATCAATGCATTTTCTAGCTTCCCGTTTTTAAAAAGACGCTTATGTGTGTGCTTACCCATAGGAAACACTGGTTTTGCTAGCGTTACGTTTTAAGAAACGCGTTTGGTGTGTTTCAGCTCTAACTCACCCCAGCTGTACAAGTGTATCAGGACCAGATTAAATTGTTACATTCACACCTTTATCTTCATACCTTCTTGGCCTTCTTCCTGAAAGCCATCGTTTCAGTTGGTTCAACCAGCCACAGGTGTGTTCACACTTCTGCTGAAATAATGACTGAGCAGGTTATATGATAAGCAGGAAGTATTAATGTGGTAGTTCCAATACCTGACTTTCAACAATAGTAAAGTTTTGAATAATGCTCAGCCATGGGTGATGATGACAGCGATGGGAACATATAGAATACAACGAGGCACATAATGAGTCCGATATATTCATGTGTATATTTCACTTTATTAATTAAAAGACCAGCTCGACACCACATACAAAAACACAGGTACAAATATTTTTTTACAATAAAAAGTACTGGGGTCAGCCAACATATGTTTTGCTTTAGTGCTGAAATGTTTCAAAAAGGAGCTGTAAAAAATATGGAATGGTACCGATAAAATGAATACATTGAGCGTTTGATCACACACTGCGATTTGAAATAAGCCTACCAAAACAAAAACTTAATACAAGGAGTCAAGGACAGTCGAAAGCTTGAGGAATAATTTCACTATTGTGTTTTTCAATGCGTGAAAATATACTTAATAAGGACAACAAACAAACAAAAAAAATTAAAAACAAATACTTTTATGCAGTGCTGCTTCAGATCAATTCTGGCTTTGAGTCCTGGGCCTCGTTTCCCGATAACGATGTATCTTAACGTTCTACGTGGATTTTCGCGACATCGTTGACGGCCGAACTCTTTCTACTTACGAGGGTTTCCCAACCATCAACTTAAAGTCAGGTGCACGAGCGCAACGTGCACGAGTTCTTAAGTAGCTCTTAGGAGCTGTTTACGTCAGGTTAACCTGTTTACGTTAATTGCTGTGAAATTAGCTAGCCTATGCGTGCATCGAACGTGCAATGTGCACTAAATTCGGGGCGGGGATAGTAACGCCATCTCCAGCAGAGAAGCCTATTTAAACTGTGTTCCCATTGTAAGGACATTTATTACGATCTGTCTGAGAGTGGGCTGTCAAAGCTAGCATCATCGAAGTCATACAGTACAGTAGGCTACATACATTCAATAAAATTAACCTACATTTGAGTCCAACTGCATGACCATTCTTGCCCTACACTTACCCTTACAATAAAGAAGTGATCCTATTTCAACCATAACTTCATTTTAAATAATGTCTTTCTTTATGACATTTAGTTTATAGTTTAGACAGCAACGTTGACATCTACAGTATATTCAACTGCATCCACTACATAATCTCAAACTTTATTTGTTGGTAACTCTCCAAAAAGGCTACCATTAACACATTTCTTAATGAAAAGGAAACATGCATCACAATAATACTTCAGTGTAACCTGTACCTATGTGCAGGGCTCTACAGTGCGAGTATTTCACTCGCATATGCGCCTAAAAATAGGTACGTGCGAACTTGAAAAATGATTTACGAGCACAGTGTGCGAGTGACAGACAGTTGTCAATACAGCGCCAAAAAGTGAAGCATTCCATTGATTTCACATGGAAACAAGTGACAGTGTTGCGACTGATGTGAACATATCAAGATGACGCGCTGAACTTCCTGCAAATGAGAACGACGATTCGCAACCAATGGGCCAGAGCCATATAAAAAGAGAGTACCGTAAATCCTCAAATAGTGGCCGGGGCTTGTATTTACTTAGGCTGCACAGCGCACCGGCCTTTATTTGGGGCAGGCTTGTATTAAGGGCAGGCCTTTATTTCTTACTTATCTTCTGTTATAGAATTGAATTATTTAAATAATGAGCATAATTGCAGTAGGCTTTGGAACTCATTGCATATGCGTTCAACACTTCCTGGCTGCACATCGCGTTGCGCTTTAGGTCGGGGTGTCAACGTAAAAAATAAACATCGGAGTTATGGTCTCCACTGTCAGTCACGGAGGAAAAGATTTCCAAAGCCTTGAATTTAATCGTTTTTCTAGACACTATTATACTTATCCTGGACTGAAAACATTTATTCAACGA
The DNA here is from genome assembly GCF_963457725.1 of Sprattus sprattus. Taxonomy (NCBI): domain Eukaryota; kingdom Metazoa; phylum Chordata; class Actinopteri; order Clupeiformes; family Clupeidae; genus Sprattus; species Sprattus sprattus. The sequence goes on along the minus strand of NC_137921.1, from coordinate 34,470,762 downwards.
GCTGGTTTGATATCCAGCCTAACTTTCTTTCTACCTCCACCTGCTAGTCGTAGCCTATAGCATTCCTCTCGGGTCAATGTCAAACTTCTTTGCTGCTTTTTCTCCCGAATGTTCTTCAGCAATCACCATCTCTTTTAATTTAATATCAAAGTTACGTAAGTCTACTACTGCTTTATGATCCCTTCTGGAAAAAGTAACCTAGCCAACTAAAACGTTACAGATAAACAACAGTAGGCTATACGATATGTGCATTTAGGCTAAACATTCGCCTAGTAGTCCTACGTGGGGAAATTTCTTTTTTTATTGCAAACAGCCCATGAGATAAGCCAACAATATTATATAATATAAATATTAAACATGAGGAGAACATGTATTCTCATATATTTGAATGATAATTCTGTTAATAAAGTATTGCCTTAAATTATTATTTACATTGATTTAATTGGAATTCAGCTGTAGGCATGAGATCTGTATCTTGGAGACTAATTGCATCCACAATTTAAGTACTGCAAGCTAGACTACTATGTAGTAGACACAACAGGAGGTCCCTTGGCCTGAGAAGTGAAGGAGTTTAATGTGGCTATAATATGGAATTTTAAATGTGCCTAAAACTAGACAAAATTGTAATGAGTTTTCGAAAACTAGACTGAAACTAAGAAGGATAACTATGACTAAATGTGACTAAAAGTAATATGCATTTTTGTCTTAAGACTGAATCTAAAATATATGCCAAAATGAACACGGAGATAGGGGACCCCTTCATCTGCAATTAATTGTTGCTAGCTCTAATCAGATGTACCAACTAGGCTTATAAGGGAAGACTAACTTTGTATGCCAACGAACACCAATAACTAGAACTAATTTGACAGACTATAAACCAATGTGATACCTACAGTCTAACTCTAACTGCATTAAGTCTAACAAGCTATATCTTACAATAAACTTTAAGTTAAGCTGGCTATGTAAGATACTACTAATAACAATTGATAAGAGGTCAACCAAAGCGTTGTATGAACAAATGCAGTAATTTGATCAATTTACCAGCCAAAATTGCTTTGGAATAACTGAACATGAATGGGGTTAAACGTTGGAAAATACAATGTTTGGAACTATAGGTCGCAAATGAGTATGACATGCTTTGCTTCCGCGTAAAAAAAACCCTGCTGTGCTCCTAAATTTCTTTGTGTGCTCCTAAATTTTTTCATTTAGGAGCACATGTGCTCCTTGGGAAAAACCTTAGCGTAGAGCCCTGCCTATGTGGAGTGCAAATATGTCTTGCCATTACACTACCCAACAGCCCTACGTCTGCTAACACTACAGAATGCATAGCCTAATTCCTACGGGCACTGCACTAGTTTTGTATAGCCTAATCTTTATTTTCAAATACTCAATATTCTTTATTTCTATTTTGATGGGAATAGGCAGGTGAAACAATGACATTCTCATGATGTGCTATACACAGAAACATCGTTTGGATTTCTTCTACAATATATACAACCATCTAGCTAGAAAGCTACCATATAAGCCAATGGAGTGGTGGCATAAGCGCTAAATGTGCCATCAAACTACTGTTTGAAAGCTTCAGTCAAGACCTAAATACTCTGCATTGGTCGCGTAGCACATTTCCGATCAAACCGAGTCATTATAAACATATAAAAAGTTGTGTAGATAGCTTTATTCATGTAAAATATTCCTCGCTTCAAGTAGCCATGTTTTTTTTTTTTAATTCCCGTTTCTTCCGAACGACGGTCGAACGACGCCCCTGGTGGATTAAATCGCTAAGTGTGAAGTTACTACTGGTCCTGACCACACGTAGAATTCCTCTCAATGAAAGATACACTTAAGCTAAGTGTGGCGTTGGGTAACCCGTCTGCAACGTAGGAATCCTCTTACGAGCGATTTCAAGTGCTTTTTAGGCTAAGTGCGCGTTCGGGAAACTGGGCCCTGATCTTGATCTCTGTAAACACTCAGGCTATGTGCACACGAAGTCTAGTTTGTCTGCCTCCGCAACGTGCAGAGTACCGATAGCCCTATCATAAATACGAACACTCTCTATCCGCACCGATAGAAGTCTGGGGTAGAAAGTGAGTAAATTTGAATCGGTACGGGGGCTGGTGTTCGTCTGCACGGTTTCAAGCAACCTGATGATGTCATTGTCCCACGTGATCAATTTGCGATCTCCAACCACTATATATATATCCCTTGTTCTCTCTCAAAATCTCACTCATGGTGAGCCTCATTAACCCAGCCTACTGATTTTTGATTAGCCTCCTATCTTGATCTTATTCTTCTTATTCAGACGTAACATAACTTTCATGACCACAAATATAAATTGGCCAGCGATTTAATTGCTTTTTTATTCATAAATGTATGTAAAATGGCCGGAGCAAAGGCTCATGGGAAATGGGATGACAGACATGTCATGTTGTACTGTTCCAAACTCTTTATTATCAATAGAAAATATAATTCATTTTCGCATATCCTTTAGTCTGACCACTGATTTTATTAACCACCATAATGTAATGCTGCTAATTGGAGCTTGAATGTCTTGTGCAATGTGTTTATCCGTTTGCTGCTTCCTTTACCTGTGCTGCTGAGTCTCCTTCTAGGTTTTTCACGTTTTTTCAGTTGTGTAAATAAAGCGCTAAAGCGCCACCCACAGGCGTGGGGTATGTACTACAGACCGTTCAACACAATCTGGTGGCTCCGTTTTTATGCAAATCTCTCGTTACCAGGCTCTGTCTTTACAAAATTAAAAGATTGGATAGGTGTGAAAAATGAACCAGATTACGTGAATCTAGACTCCGTGTGAAGGGGGCCTCAGTTTGCCTCCACGAAACCGTGGGAAGGGGGATACAAGAGGCTCAATCGCAAGCAGACAATTATTGGCCTGGGCCTCGTTTCCCGATAACGTCGTATCTTAACGGCCTACGTGGATTTTCGCGACATCGTACACTAAGTAACACTTTCTATTTACGTGCGTTTCCCAACCATCAACTTAAAGTCAGGTGCACGAGCGCAACGTGCACGAGTTCTTAAGTAGCTCTTAGGAGCTGTTTACGTCAGGTTAACCTGTTTACGTTAATTGCTGTGAAATTAGCTAGCCTATGCGTGCATCGAACGTGCAATGTGCACTGAATTCGGGGCGGGGATAGTAACGCCATCTCCAGCAGAGTAGCCTATTTAAACTGTGTTCCCATTGTAAGGACATTTATTACGATCTGTCTGAGAGTGGGCTGTCAAAGCTAGCATCATCGAAGTCATACAGTACAGTAGGCTACATACATTCAATAAAATTAACCTACATTTGAGTCCAACTGCATGACCATTCTTACCCTACACTTACCCTTACAATAAAGAAGTGATCCTATTTCAACCATAACTTCATTTTAAATAATGTCTTTCTTTATGACATTTAGTTTATAGTTTAGACAGCAACGTTGACATCTACAGTATATTCAACTGCATCCACTACATAATCTCAAACTTTATTTGTTGGTAACTCTCCAAAAAGGCTACCATTAACACATTTCTTAATGAAAAGGAAACATGCATCACAATAATACTTCAGTGTAACCTGTACCTATGTGGAGTGCAAATATGTCTTGCCATTACACTACCCAACAGCCCTACGTCTGCTAACACTACAGAATGCATAATTCCTACGGGCAATGCACTAGTTTTGTATAGCCTAATCTTTATTTTCAAATACTCAATATTCTTTATTTCTATTTTGATGGGAATAGGCAGGTGAAACAATGACATTCTCATGATGTGTTATACACAGAAACATCGTTTGGATTTCTTCTACAATAGGCCGAACGACACCCCTGGATAAGGTGTCGAGGGGGTTGAAGCGTACGTCATGCGTGACTGTATGAGCTATGAAACTAGCGATTTAAAAAAAGTTTCAATAAAGAACATGGTTGCAAATATATATGTATACAACCATCTAGCTAGAAAGCTACCATATAAGCCAATGGAGTGGTGGCATAAGCGTTAATTGTGCCATAAAACTACTGTTTGAAAGCTTCAGTTAAGACCTACATACTCTCCATTGGTCGCGTAGCACATTTCAGATCAAACCGAGTCATTATAAACATATAAAAAGTTGTGTAGATAGCTTTATTAATGTAAAATATTCCTCGCTTCAAGTAGCCATGTTTTTTTTTTAAATTCCCCTTTCTTCCGAACGACGGTCGAACGACGCCCCTGGTGGATTAAATCGCTAAGTGTGAAGTTACTACTGGTTCTGACCACACGTAGAATTCTTCTCAACGAAAGATACACTTAGGCCCAATCTCAATACTTCCCCTTACCCCTTATCTTACCCCTTACCCTTGAAATTGCTCGTTCATGTGAGAGCTAGTGGTGTCTCAATACCCAACTTGATCAAGATTAAGGGGTAAGTTTAAGGGGTGTATGGCCCTCGTTTTTGAGATGATCGGAGAGCTACCTTACTCCTCCAAGGGCTATCCCAGAGCACACCGCGAAACCAGCTCGGGAATTTTCAAAAAAACATGGCTGCTTGAAGCGAGGAATATTTTACATGAATAAAGCTATCTACACAACTTTTTATATGTTTATAATGACTCGGTTTGATCTGAAATGTGCTACTCGAACGATGCATAGTATTGTCGGTCTTAACTGAAGCTTTCAAACGGTAGTTTTAGGATACAAATTAGCGCGTATACCACCACACCATTGGCTTATATGGTAGCTTGCCAGCTATCATGCTACATACTCTACATGTAAGTAATATTGGCTTATAATTAATTTAAAAATGACGACAGTCTTGTTTCGTGCTCTACACAGTTGTATACATATATATTTGCAACCATGTTCTTCATTAGACTTTTTTTAAATCGCTAGTTTCATAGCTCATACAGTCACGCATGACGTACCCGAAACCGAGTGGCGTCTCATTTCATAGGGGAAAGATCTCAGCCCTTGGCCCTTACACTTGCAAGTGCTAGGGTTAAGACTAAGACAAGACTAAGCAAAAGGGGCAAGGAGAAGAATCGAGATTTGGCCTTAAGCTAAGTGCCGCGTTGGGAAACCCGTCTGCAACGTAGGATTCCTCTTACGAACGATTTCAAGTGCTTTTTAGGCTAAGTGCGCGTTCGGGAAACGAGGCCCTGATTGGTGTTGAGAGCTGCGGTGGAGGCTCCCTGTCCTGCGTCTGGGCTGTCGAGGGGGGGGCTCGGTATCGGGGGGCGCTGGCGGGTCTCCATCAGGCGCACTCAAGGGCTCTGCCGGACAACGGGCATGGGGCTCAGCTCCCCTTCTCCTACCGGCACGGGGCTCAGCTCCCCTTCGCCGCTGCCCTCTGGCTGGCCCTCCTCCTCCTCTTCGCTGCTCTTGTGGTCCTGCTGTACATGGCTGCCTGGGGAGGGCTCAGCCTCTACAACCGTGTTGTCCGTTTCCAGTTCCGTGTCGGAGTCCAGGCTACAGGCTCCATAGACATATCATATCATACCTATATGATGTCTATGACAGGCTCTGCTCGACTGATTTGGACTTTCCAGGAGGACTTCCTGTAACAACAGTGTTCATACAGCGGGGGGAATAGCCTACTGATGCAAGGAGAAGTAATTTGGCCTTGTCTTAAATACACATCATTGTACTACTGCACTTCGACGATTCCACAATCACATTGTTGCGAGCAGGATTTGGTTGTCATAGAGGCATAACTTAAATAAATACATTTTCCTAAAGACCATACCTTGGTCAACTGGCACCTCGACCCTCTCCACTTGTTCATCAATGAACTCTGCATTTCCAGCAGTCTCCCCTGGGTCATCTGCAGTCACACAGCACTCCTGAACAGCAGGGGGCAGCAAAGCCAAGAGTCAGCCTTCTCGTTAATGGATCCTATTATAGATAAGCTAGTGTTGCGCTCTCAGAGAGGGTAGGCTATACATGATTACACACAGGCTTCTAAGAAATGGCAGTAGATCTACAATGGTAATAATGGCAATGTATAGAACACTACATAGTATATAGTACATCCCTGTGTAAGACCACTTAAAGGTAAAATAAATCACTTCACAGTATTTGCATTAATTCCTAAATTGGAAAGTAGGGTATTTGCCTTTATGGAAGATTAAAAAATAACCGTTTTGATTTACTTTGTTATGAATTCAGGCACCAAAATGGGAACTCAATGCAGCAAAAGTCTGGACACCCATCATTACAGGGATTAAAATAATAAATATCCATATCCAATATCCATCAAAATGCTAAATCCTATGTCCACCTTTATTTTTGATGACAGACTCAGACTAAGGTTGTTAGGCCACTAATTTCCATCTGCTCTTTGCTGCAAGGCTTGTGTTGCCCTACCCTTTCCTTGAACATACCCAAAAGGTGTTCTATTGGATTCAAAAGGCAACACACCTGGCAAGGTCATAGTTTTCCTTCTTTAGAAACTCTTGTCTGATTGTGTGCTTTTGGTCGTTATGCTGGAATATTCCTCTTCTGCCAACCTTCTAGAGATTATTTTGGGATATCCACAGGCATTCATGGTGCCATCTGTAAATGTGATCTTCCCAACACCTTTTGCACTCCTCATATGCAACCCCATACCATCACACTTCCACCTCCGTGCTTCACTGTTGGGACTTTCCATTGACTGTCCTAGTCCTGGCGAGGTTCATAAGAAACATCCTGGATCTGATCTGGGCCTCGTTTCCCGAACGCGCACTTAGCCTAAAAAGCACTTGAAATCGCTCGTAAGAGGATTCCTACGTTGCAGACGGGTTTCCCAACGCCACACTTAGCTTAAGTGTATCTTTCATTGAGAGGAATTCTACGTGTGGTCAGGACCAGTAGTAACTTCACACTTAGCGATGTAATCCACCAGGGGCGTCGTTCGGAAGAAACGGGAATTAAAAAAAAAAAAACATGGCTACTTGAAGCGAGGAATATTTTACATGAATAAAGCTATCTACACAACTTTTTATATGTTTATAATGACTAGGTTTGATCGGAAATGTGCTACGCGACCAATGCAGAGTATTTAGGTCTTGACTGAAGCTTTCAAACAGTAGTTTGATGGCACATTTAGCGCTTATGCCACCACTCCATTGGCTTATATGGTAGCTTCTAGCTAGATGGTTGTATATTATGTAGAAGAAATCCAAACGATGTTTCTGTGTATAGCACATCATGAGAATGTCATTGTTTCACCTGCCTATTCCCATCAAAATAGAAATAAAGAATATTGAGTATTTGAAAATAAAGATTAGGCTATACAAAACTAGTGCATTGCCCGTAGGAATTATGCATTCTGTAGTGTTAGCAGACGTAGGGCTGTTGGGTAGTGTAATGGCAAGACATATTTGCACTCCACATAGGTACAGGTTACACTGAAGTATTATTGTGATGCATGTTTCCTTTTCATTAAGAAATGTGTTAATGGTAGCCTTTTTGGAGAGTTACCAACAAATAAAGTTTGAGATTATGTAGTGGATGCAGTTGAATATACTGTAGATGTCAACGTTGCTGTCTAAACTATAAACTAAATGTCATAAAGAAAGACATTATTTAAAATGAAGTTATGGTTGAAATAGGATCACTTCTTTATTGTAAGGGTAAGTGTAGGGCAAGAATGGTCATGCAGTTGGACTCAAATGTAGGTTAATTTTATTGAATGTATGTAGCCTACTGTACTGTATGACTTTGATGATGCTAGCTTTGACAGCCCACTCTCAGACAGATCGTAATAAATGTCCTTACAATGGGAACACAGTTTAAATAGGCTTCTCTGCTGGAGATTAGTGATGTGTCGTTCGTGAACGATTCGTTCATTTTGAACGAATCCTTACAACGACTCGAGAGTAACGAGTCCTCTCAAAAAAAGATTCGTTCTTTTTCTCGTTCATGACCGCGCATCGGGACAACTGGGACTGTTGCATTGGCTAAGCCAAGGAAACAGAAATGATTTGTTGAATGCAGGTCACGTAAAAATGATCCAAAGACCCGTATCCAAGAGACCCAGTCGGAAAAAGAACGAATCATTTCTGTTTCCTCTAGCTGACTGTACTGAGCCTATGCAGGTCACGTGGAAAAGGATCCAACGATCCATATCCGGCAGATGAACGAATCATAGATCCAAAGACACGGTTGTCAAAAGAACGAATCATTGAACGAAACAGACACGTTTGGCAAAAGAACGAAACATTGAACGATCCGGCAAAAGAACGAATCATTGAACGATCCGGCAAAAGAACGAATCATTGAACGAAATACCCATATCCGGCAGATGAACGAATCATAGATCCAAAGACACGGTTGGCGAAAGAACGAATCATTGAACGAAAGACTGATATCCGGCAAAAGAACGAATCATTGAACGATATCCGGCAGATGAACGAAACGTTGATCCAAAGACGGTCGGGAGGTGAACGATTAGGTCATCTGCCGGATACAAGTATTTGGATCATTTTTCACGTGATCTGCATAGGCTCAGCATGGGAAGCTAGAGAAAACCGAAATGTTTCGTTCATTTTGACTGGGCTCTGGATATTTTTTCACGTAACCTGCATAGGCTCAGAAGAGGAAACAGAAAGGACTTATTAACCTAGTTCACTTCCGAGTGTCTATGGTTAGTAAGACGTGAATGATATTCGTTCACAAGAAATAATTACAGGTTTAGTTATTTTAACTTTTTAAAACTTTACTTACAGTTCAGTGCAGCGTAATTGTTTGCCGTGATCATTAAATGCTTATGTGATAATAAATGACCATTTCATCCAAACTTTCATATAATATTATTTGAATGCAGGAATTAGTATCTAGTAACCTCCATGAAAATATGATACGTATATATAAAATTTAAAAATGTTGAGTAGCACCCCCCCCCCCCCACCCCCCCCACCCCCCCAAAGATTCGAGTCGGTAAAATGATCCGAACTTCCCATCACTACTGGAGATGGCGTTACTATCCCCGCCCCGAATTTAGTGCACATTGCACGTTCGATGCACGCATAGGCTAGCTAATTTCACAGCAATTAACGTAAACAGGTTAACCTGACGTAAACAGCTCCTAAGAGCTACTTAAGAACTCGTGCACGTTGCGCTCGTGCACCTGACTTTAAGTTGATGGTTGGGAAACGCACGTAAATACAAAGTGCTACTTAGTGTACGATGTCGCGGAAATCCACGTAGGCCGTTAAGATACATCGTTATCGGGAAACGAGGCCCTGATCTGAGCTGCACAAATTGATCTTGACCTCATCTGACCAAAGAATGTTCCTCCAATACTCATTAGGCTTCCCTTCATGTCCTCAAGCAAAGTTTAATCTAGCTGTTTTGGGCTGAAGAGCAAGCAAAGGTTTATTCTTGGACATCGTCCAGAGTGGTTGACCTAATGCAATGCCCTTGGCACTGTCTGAGTGGTCACAGAAACTCAGATGTCCACTGATAACCCCTGTGCCAAGTCTGAAGCACTTCTGCCCATCTTTTTCTCAGAGCTGAAGTGTGCAAGTAGACGGCTAATACACCTTCTAGAGGCCACTCTAGGGTAATATACCTCCTGTAGGCCACTCTAGGGTAATACACCTCCTAAAGGCCACTCTAGGGTAATAAGATAAGATAAGATCAAACTTTATTGCCACACAACAATGTTGGTGGTATTCTTTGTCATAGGTAGCTCAGGCCAGTAGGAGGGGAGAGAAGGGGGTAGGGAAAACAAAAAAAAAAAAAAAAAATCACTCCAGGTCAGCATTGAGAGTTCAGGAGTCTGACAGCAGAGGGGAAGAAGCTGTTGTTGAATCGTGTCGTTCCAGCTCGCATGGATCTATAGCGTCTTCCAGAAGGTAGAAGTTCAAAAAAGTCATGGCTTGGATGGGAGCAGTCTCTGATAATGTTCTTTGCGCAATTTAAGCTATGCTCAGCATACAATGAGAGGACTGATGGAAGGTCACAACCAATAATGTTGTAGGCTTTGGTCACCACTCTCTCCAGTTTCATTTTTGTGCGACTGTCAGAATTTCCATACCAGACAGTTATTGATGCGGTGATGACACTTTCTATGATGGCTTTATAGAAGAGCACCAAAAGGTGTTTGTTGACATTAAACTTTTTCAGCTGCCTGAGGAAATACAGTCTTTGTTGGGCTTTTTTGATTAGGTGGGTGGTGTTGACATCCCATTTCAAATTTTGGCTGATGTAGGAGCCCAGAAATTTAAAGGACTCAGTAAGGGTTATGGGCTGGTCAAATACATTAACTAAGGCTTTGGTGTTAGGCCTCCTTCTCAAGTCCACAACTATTTCTTTAGTTTTTGAGGCGTTAAGATGAAGCTTGTTCTTCCTGCACCAGAAAGATACACCTCCTAGCAGCTAAAAAGTACCTGGTGGCTTTTGAACAACTCTTGAGACTCTCTGCCTGATAGCCAAAAAGTGTCCGGGTACGGAGTGTCTGTTTAGGCACAAAATTAAGCGACTAAAAAGTAGCTGATGGCTTTCGAACGACGACTCTCTGACTGATAGAAAAAATGTGCCCGGGCTACGTGTTGTCCGGGTTACGTAATGTAGCAACTGTCACTCAAGAGTCGTTCGAAAGCCAATATTACATCACCCGGGCTCTTTTTGGCGCCCGGTCACTTTTTGCCATGACAGCGTAACGTAGTAACGACGGGCCCAGGTGCAAGATATTATGAAGATTACATTAATTAAAAAAAATATATATATAAATCATAATCGATATAAATAGTGTTTAATTAATCAACCTTACATATTTCAGAAGCGATGTGTGTGTACACAATGAACTAAGTCTTGTTTGACTCTCAGTGGGAACATTTCTTACCGTAAAAATTGTTAGAAACTTAAAGTAATAATAATAGCTACCACTATTTACCCAACTTGTAGTTTGTAATCCTGCCCTACCATAATGTTTGTAGGCAATAACTTGTCTTGAAATGTATATCTATCACAATAGCGTAGGTTACCTGTTGCATGGTTGCTGACACACCACTGATCCACTCGTATGCTTAAAAGGCATTGTTACGAGTAAAGTTGTGCTGTGCTCAATGAACTAGATTTCAAATTGGTTTAACTATAGCATTTCGTATTGTCACATGATCAAATAGAGACTTGACATTGGACAACAACATACATACAACCCAGCAATCATCATTACTAATCACTAAAATACCAAAGAAAATAAGAACGTATTCATTTAATTCAATAGTTTTTTGATAGTTTCTATAGTGTATGTAGGATAAGCATATGATTTTGTTATAAATTGCTTCTTTTCCACCCAAAATGATACAAACCATGACAGAGATAAGTTTGCCTTTTTTAAGAGGATATATAGCATTAAACACCGCCTTTTCGTCAATAACAGCTTGTCTTTGAACACAAGTATATCTGAGAGATGAAAATTTCACGCAGTACTGGAGGGGGCCCGTCGAGTGACATACGTATATCTATGGGCCCGGCTACTGGCCAGGTGCTGCTGCATTTCCTATAGTTCCGCTCTGGGTTATTTATGGATCCCTGTTAAACTTGTCCCAGAGAGTGAAACTAGCCTTCACATCAGCAGAAAACTAGCCCATCACCCTGCAGGTATCAGGTGGGGGAGCAGGTTGGTTCTGTGCCAATGGTCTAATGCAAACGTCTAAGCTGTAAAGTGTCACATAAAGCTCCAGTGTGTGAGGGTCCCATGGAGAAGGAGAAGACACATGTGCCGGTCCTTATGCACAGCCATTTTATGTGCCTCAGTATAGATTAGACATGTCCCGTTCAACACAGGCACACCTCACACCCCTCCCTCAGGATCTCTTTGAGATGTGTGTGTGTGTGTGTGTGTGTTTGTGTGTGTGTGTGTGTGTGTGTGTGTGTGTGTGTGTGAGTGTGTGTGTGTGTGTGTGTGTGTGTGTGTGTGTGTCTCTGTGTGTGTGTGTGTGTGTGTGTGTGTGTGTGTGTGTGTGTGTGTGTGTGTGTGTGTGTGTGTGTGTGTGTGTGTATCCTTGCCGAGCCACAAAGCTCTAGACATGTCTCGCCATTTTTTTTAAAGGATGAAAGGAAAATCTGAGGAACCAAAAAGTAGAGGGTATAAAGCAAGTATGTTTTTTTTTTTGTTTACTGTTGTTTCCCATATGGAAAGGAATTATAAACATGTAATAAACATATAGGACTCACACTTAAACAATAATCTGTGAGAAAGAGCTTGCAAGTCATAAATACAAGTCCTGATTGCTGCCTTCCACCAGTTAAAGCAACAATATGTATCAGTTTTACCAGAAAAAAACTGCTTCAGAATCCTTTTGGTGGTACACTGACTTGTAATATGGAGAATGGTGTCTGTTGTACTGCCACAGCACGCCTGGTATTGCACTATGTAGCTTTGGTGAACAGGGCGCAACACCTCTCACAAGAACAAATGCTGTAGGGCACCACGTCACACAATTAAACCCTTAATAATTGTGAGCTGTTAAGAACATATGGGGCAATTCACAAAAACAAATGGCTGTTGACATCCTTGCAGAGGACAAGCAACCAACTAATGAGAGGTTTTGATTAGAGTAAACATTTGGATGTAAACACACTGATGACATTGTCTGTGCTTTCATCAACAGCTAATGAAGTTATAGTAAACTTTGATATGGAAACACTGCTTGCTAGCGGCAGGAGGCTGTCATTTTGCGGTTCACAAAATCGACATGCATTGTGAGAGAGAAGCTCTCGCGGGCCACATACAATGCTGTGGCAGGCCGGATTCAGCCCGCGGGCCTTGAGTTTGACACATGTGATGATGCATGGAGTTTAGGTTCTCTGAGACTTGCTCTACAGCCCGTGTAGTCCCACTTGAAGCCGAGCTATGGCACAGGCCAATCAACTGAATGACAGACACAGAGATGCCCAATTACACAAAAGCATATTGTTTATTTTAGATCAAGGTATTAAGAAAAATGACAACATTCACAGATGCACTGGCATTGGAGGAGGGCTTTGATGTGTAGGCCTCCAAGGATCCATGGCTGGCTGAGTTTAACCACCAAAAGAAAGGGGGGGGGGAAACAAATTAGATGAACCCCCAACCAAAAATCAAACCATAAGTAAATCAAAATGGATCAAAATCAAATGAAAACTCCAAACTCAATCCTTGGGTGTAAAACCATGACCAAACATTAAAAACTATAATTCTACAGGCAGGAAAAATCTGCAAACTCACAGGAAGACCCTAGCACACGTATCCCTCAACACGAGAATAAATAAACCTAAACTAAAATTGATCTGACAGAGAGATTAGCCAGACAGGACAGTGCATCACAATTATAAAACCAAGACACGTTTACTAATATAAGAACCACACACAGTCACATACCACAATCCTACAATAAAGAATACACACATCAAACACCCTACACGCCACAACCACACCACACAACGAGTAGGCTACAGACAATGACCACATATTGTAAAAAAATAAATAATAATAATTGTCGGATTTGCATGATACTTTTGCCAACCCCAACCCAACCATGGGTTAAAAACGATGAATTGGGAACGAAAATAAGTAGTCGAGTAGAAGCATAACCAGCCTTCGATGATGAGTGGCCTAATATTTAATTTCAGTGCAATAATCTAATATACTATAATGCCGTATACCAGACCATTCTCATGAACGACCTCTAGCGGATATTACAGCAGCAGGTAATAGTGTCAGGGCCAGAGGGTCTTCCTGGCTCTTACTCGGAACAGTCTATGGGAGGTTGGATTGCTTGGGTTACGCTTCTGCAGATACAGCTGGGAGAAACGGATTTGCGATGTTAGCAAATCGTTTAGGAAAATTAAATAACTACAGCTTGCCATTCTAGGAAACATATCCATACTAACATCTGAAGCATATGAAAAAGATAATGAGAGGAGGCGGCACTGTGTGAGTACAGTTTATTTGCCCAAATATGAAAATAATTCGGTTATAACCATATTAATAGCCTAGCCATAGAGACCTTAACAGCTAGCCAGCTATCGCTAGCTAAATTGCAGGACATTTTAAGGCGATGGGATTACCAGCTAGCCAGGTAGCCAACTAAGTTATTGAATTTAAGGATGATTTTATGTCAACGTTCCTCATAGTGTACGGCAATGAATCTTTCTTAGATGAATAAACGAATATTTGCTAGCTGATATCTCAATCATGTTGGTAATGTTAGAATATGTGCGCGTTAGCCAACGTCGCTAATGTTAGCTATCATATCGAACGATTGGATTTTGTTAACATTAGCAAGCTAGCTAAGTCAACAGTCAGTATTGGCTTTGAAGCTGGTTAGGCCACAACAAATACACGGCCTGTATGCCAGTATCCTCAATACTGATACCACTGGCAAACGCAGACAAATAACCGACCAGCCATAATACTAACGTACTGATTTATGAATTAATTTAGATTCTAACAAAATAATTTCAGTGACAGCGGCCTCTGCACCTTATGTGGGTGTGAACTTGACTTCCACAGACAGCTGTCGGTAACCCTCCAAGTGACCAGTAAACGTATCCACTTAATCATAAGTTTGCTATCCTAGTTATGTCACTGATATGTGTACCTTTTTCTTTTCATCAAGCCTAACTAGATATCTGTATAAAAACATTAGGTAGCTACGATAGCAGGACTGCAATGGAAGCTTAACCGAGCTGGTTAATAGCATGAGTGAAACAATGGCTAGCTAAATTGGCTACCGCCAGCCAACTAATAACAGCAGTTTGGCATTCCTACACCACTGCTTTAATTGGATAGACGCTGGCTACCCAAACTGAGGTTATAACTTGGTTTTAAGACTACCATGAATGTCCGCTCAAACAGAAGTAACGTGTTCATTAACACGAACATAGGATTTATATTCTTGGGGTAGGTGGTGATGGCTAAGATTCATGTTAACCAGTTTGACATTTGGTTGCAACAGCTAGCTGGATAGTCGTAGCATCAAAACAGCGTCAAAACAAACGCTGGTTGGGAGGCCAGCAAGTTCATGTTAATGTTAGGTGCCTGTATTTGCCTGTATTTGCAGCTGGGTAGTCAGTACTTGGACATTTTCATGTTGTAGGATGCAATGCAGTTGCACGTCTGTATAATGAGAGGAACATTGCTTCAATACGTTACGTAACACTTCAGGCCAGATACAATACCTTTATTCAGTCTTATTTGTGGAAGTGTCAACAAATTCTGATTGTTCAAAAATAATTGTAATGGGGGCACTGTGGCGCAACCAGAAGCCCCGACCACATTCGGGCTTGATGCCATGGAGGACACAGGTTCGATTCCGGCCTGATGTCATTTCTCCTGTCCACTCCCCACCTCTTCTCCCTCTTTCCTGAACCACTCTTCACTTCAACTATCGATTAAAGGCCAAAAAGCCCAAAAATAATTATAGCCTATATATAAAAAAAATTGTAATGAAGGCCGAATCAAATACTTGTTTAATTGCCTTTCTAAAATACTGCAATAAACAGCTGAAACTTTACTTTCATGCAGTATGCAAACTCGAAAAATTAAGTGGAGTTAGATTTCTAAAAAAAAAAAAGATTCTGAGGAGTCTGTTGGAGATGTTGATAAGCTAACTCTACAGTAAATCACCTGCTGGGTTGTTCATTAGATGTTGATCAACGTGCCACATGTACAAGGTAGAATGTGAAATTCAATACATCATTAGACAATGATTGTTGATGTTCCTAACACTGCTGTGTTGATTTCCCCTCTTTGCAGCAATAGGGCCTAACTGACCTAAGCTGAGGGAGCTTTTGGCTCCCCTCCTTTCCCATCACTCCCCTTGCCCCCGACCCCCTGGACAGCCCAGACATGACCACAGGGGAGTGTTGCCACCTCCCTGGTTCACTCTGTGAATGCACTGGCAACGCTGCCCTGTCAAAAACAGTGGAGGAGTCGGACAACCGCCGCGCGCAGTACGTCACGCAAGTCACAGCCAAAGATGGACGACTGCTGTCAACAGTCATCAAAGCTCTTGGCACACAGAGGTACTTTCTTTTGATCACCATTGGCCTCTTTTGGTATCTTTTATCTTTGTGCTATCTCCTCACTCAATTGGCTCCAGTGTGTATGCCTCTCAAGTAATTTACTGTAGTAGGCTACTTTATGGTTATTTAGCTACTGTGAAGTTGGAACTGAAAGTAACACTATACAACAATTTGACACTTTTTGAGGTTTGGTTTTATAGGCAACTAGTTTTGGTACCATCTTCAAATACATTTTGATTGCATATGGTCACTAGTTTTGGAACAGAACTCCGCAGTGCTGCTTTAATATACAGTTATAATTAAAATGAAACTGTAGCTTGATTTGTGATTTTTAGAACATTGAATGTGACATGACAGTGTCACAATCCTGTGTTGAATCCCGTTGTTCTGCACAGCTCTTTCTCTTTTAGTGATGGCCCCATCTGCCGGATATGCCATGAGGGGGGTAACGGAGAGGCCCTCATGTCCCCCTGTGACTGCACGGGAACACTGGGCACAGTGCACAAAAGCTGCTTGGAGAGGTGGCTCTCCTCATCCAACACCAGCTACTGCGAGCTGTGCCACACCGAGTTTACCATCGAGCGCCGACCCCGTCCTCTTACAGAGGTAACGAAGATCAATAGCTTCTCTATCCCAACTGTACTTCTCTGCTTCTCTAGTTGATTATGTAATCTGTAAGAGAGCAGAATAACCAATCACTAGATAACTCACCATAAAAAAAATCACAATAGAACACTATACATCAAATTACAATACAACAGTGAGTGGTAGAGCAATTATTTAGACCACCCTGAGTGTGTTGCTTCTTCTCCCACTTTTTTCCCACCAATTTTTGTGTCAACGATATCATATACTTAGACATCACCAATCCACTTGGAACTTGGCATGGTTTTAGTCCCACATAGATGATACGGAATTAAGATGAATGTCCATATGTATGTGTCGCCCTTGGTGCTAGCACCCCATGAAGTGGCCTAGGGTCAAAGCACTTTTGTATTGCTCTAGCTGATAACGGATCAGCAAACGAAAATGACTCACATTCACAGGCAGGGGCTGGAGGAGGTGCGCCGTATACATGTTTGTAGATATAACAGCATCAGTTGAGGTTGTATGGTGTCAAACAGTGATATCCTGTAGCATGAAACATCTTACAACACTATTTCTGACCAAGCATCAAGTGAAACAGAACTCTGTTAGTGGTTAAGCAGTGGTATCACGGGTAGTATAAACTTACTTTATGTCTGATTTAAGCACACACAAAACCAGTGGAGATAGGTGTTAGAAGCTTTGTAGCTAAATCAACCACAATGAATCGGTTGCATTTTGGTTTTTGAGGACGGTCACTCAAAGGAGCTTTAAAGGAATTGTCTGCGGCTGCTGAAAAAGCGATCCAATGGTTATGACTGAGACACTCACAGACTACTTGTGGACATGTTAATTAATTTGTAATACTTGAAGAAGCTTGTTGTGTGGGTGCCTTAAGGGCCCAGGGTTCATATCCCGTTGTATTCCCTAACCCTAATTCAGATTTGTTATCTCAGGGGGCTTTAACTCCGACCCCTTCCTTTACCCTAAATTGGTTTCATATCCAATTCCTACCCTTACCCTAAATTGGGATCGTACTGCAGAGGGGGTTACCCCCCTCCAAACCCTCCCACCCCTTACCCTGGATAGCCTGTGGCATGCCATTGTAATAAGATGGGTCTTTACATAATTAGGCAGTACATCGCTTCGACACTGAGATATGCATGTGAGGTGCATATGGACGTTTATCTGTTGTTGTCCTTAGTATTGGCATGTGTCGTAACTAGTGCTGTCCAAATTAATGCATACATTTTTGCGATTCATTTAAAATACTTAACGTGTTAAAGTAATAAACGCAATCTGCCTGGGTTCGTTATTATTTTTGTTATATGCCATATGTAATGGCAGAAATATCCAACATCCAGCTTACACTTAACATGTAGCTTAGTTAAATTCACAAGCTTGAAGGTTTACTAAGCACTTTAACTTACAACTAACTCAAAAGGCTGCAAACCACATTCGTGACCAACTGACCTTGTCGCTAGCTTCCTCCGAAGTATCTC
The DNA here is from genome assembly GCF_963457725.1 of Sprattus sprattus. NCBI lineage: Eukaryota > Metazoa > Chordata > Actinopteri > Clupeiformes > Clupeidae > Sprattus > Sprattus sprattus. The sequence continues at coordinate 34,452,694 of NC_137921.1, read as the reverse complement.
CTTCCCCAAAAGTCCATGGCCCCATTCGGGATAGTCTTTTTTGCTTAGGAAGGTTCCTAACTGAGTGAAATTACCCGGAAGTAAGTAAGTAAGTGATGGCCAATTTGCCATGATAACAGCTGGTTGAATTCTCTAAATCCTTAGGAAAGGGGCTTCAATGCTTCCTTTCATATATCCTTAAGAATAGGGTATACTGGGGCATCCTTTACGAGCATCTATTAGTATCGCCCCACAATTCCTTGCAACAGCAACAACAACTACCTAATCATCAAATGTTCAACGTGGCCCACGTCAGTAACACCTGCCTAATATAATTAGCCTAGTGTAAGTGCAGTCGGATTCTCATAGCACTGCAGTTGTTTTTTCTGAAGTTCTGATGGATTCTACTTCACATCTTTCTTTGACCCCATGACGTTTTCTATCGAGGTCTAGGAAAAGACGATAGGACAGACAATATAGGCGTTTTAAGCTGACAGTCAATTTTGATATCCTTGATATTTTTATTAGAAATCTGTAGTTTACAGGAGATAATCTAAATATGTCAAAAAGATGCTATTTAACACTAGTTTTTAGGGATATACTGTATATATAGTATATGGAGGGGAGGTGGGTCTGGGATGCCCGACACCACTGTTGATCCTTGTGGAGGTGTTGTGGGCCTAATTCAACAAAACTCAGTCGAAGGAAGGTGCCCACTTGACAACCCCGTGAAATTCTCACAAAGGCGTCTTTTTTGTTGTTGTTACATATCATTAAATATCGGTATGATGGTGGGTGTAGTGTAGCCTGGCCATTACCAGCCTGTGACTCCATTTCATTCCGTCTTTCAGTCTGGGCCAACCCAATGCATTTTGGTTTCCGAGATGGGCGGGTGCTTATCTTGAGGTTTAAAATCATTGGAGTTCCCTTAACCAATCAGCAACGTTTAGTAAGCATTCGGTAGATTAAACTCTTCCCAAAGCCAGTTGGGAGAAGAGCTACGACGTTCTTTCCATTCATAAAACTTACAAGAAAATACTCTTGTTCTTCTTTTAATTTTCTGATGTTCTCGAGAGTTGAGACAACTTTTCCGATAGCTTTTCGTGTCTTTTCCTCCAAGGCGAGTTTTGCGTCACAGCTCTGAACTGTTCACTGATTGGTCCTGCAAAATTTTGAGTTCTGGAGACGATTGTCAATGGGGTTGGGCCAGACTGAGTATGAGCTTGAAATCAATTCAGGCGGAAATACGTAGGCTGGTGTCACCAGGCTAGGTGTAGTGCACCCTGTCGTTATAATACTTAGGAAGGATAAGTTATTCGTTGAGTATTTGCATGTGACAATAACGGTTTGGCCGTGGGAAGTCCCAAACCAATATCACAAGGGTTTTTAACATATTTTCCTGGGTGTAACTAAAATGACTGGCCATACTAACTATAGCCATTGTTTTTGGTTTATAGGCAGTGTTATTTTCCTGTTGAAACATTGTGTGTATGTGAGCCCTTTGTAGTAAGAGGAACTGGACAGTGAAATTCATTAGTGAGATGACTCAGTTCCTATGTTGCGGTATCTATCCCATGTCTGGACACCAAAAGGCTCGACCTCATTGACTTTGAATATAGGCCATTAGGGCTCCAGGTTAGCAGTGAGGGGGCTGATGTGCTTCACTTCCACTACCAACCTCACACATATTTCCAACTTTTGATTAGATGTGGTTTAGTGTGGGATTTCCATGTGAGGCTCTGGACATATTTAAAAACACCCATAATGTCTGGATATCTGTGGGGGAAGTACAATTGTGTCGTATTTTATTGTGAAAGTCAGTGGTGACTAGGCTTAAGTCAGGCAAGAGAGTTGTTTTTTGTTTGTTTTGTTCTATTATTTTATGTCAAGGAAGGAGGCAACATCCCAACCACCAAGAGCCTCAGGTTCTCAGGCTTAAAAAAAGAGAAAGAAAGATTCTAATATCTGATCTCCATCTTTGTAGTGGTTGCGAGACCCTGGGCCGAGGAATGAGAAGCGCACGCTGTTCTGTGACATGGTTTGCTTCCTGTTCATCACGCCGCTGGCAGCCATCTCAGGCTGGCTGTGTCTGCGTGGCGCCCAGGACCACCTGCACTTCAACAGCCGCCTGGAGGCTGTGGGGCTCATAGCACTCACCATAGCCCTCTTCACCATCTATGTCCTCTGGACTCTGGTGAGTCCACTTCCACTTCAATATGTGTCTTTTATTTTTGTAAGCATATAGTTTAGATCTACTGATTACTTCTTCTGTTGGTAAACAGTTCATCAGGTGTGTAAAAAGTTGTCCAGGAATGAGAACTGGTGTGTCTTATGAAGTGATTATGAACAATGATTCTGTCTCACCAGCTCGCTAAGCAGCTTGGTATTCGGGGCTGAGGTGGCTTGGAACAGACATAAAATATTTGTCCATTTTAGTGCCTGTCCATAGTGCCTGGGAGTTACAAATAGTGGGTTGGGCTTCAGTTCCCTCTTAGCAAATGGATATTTCCATTCCTAATCAGAATAAATTCTTTGTGTCAAGCTTGTTGTTGTTTTGAAAACCACATGTGTACTTTAGGTGAGTTATAGTAATCAGCAATCTCTGGCTACCCTACCCCTCATCCATTTGCAGGTGTCATTCCGTTACCACTGTCAGCTGTACTCTGAATGGAGACGAACCAATCAGAAGGTCCTCCTGCTCCTTCCGGATGCCAAGGGAGGGCACTCTACCCAGCATCCCTTGCTCTCCACCAAGCTGCTGAAGAAGAACGCAGACGAGACGATCGTATGAGATCCAGTCTGAAGGGGGTGATGAGAGTGGTGTGTGTTGAGTGTGCTGGAGGTTCTCAACTCACTGATGACACAGCTGGAACCGCAGCACTTGTGGATGCATTTTTTTCTATTTAATCCTTTTTAATCTAAACTTGTGAGCACTTCATTACCCACCTTTTACCTTTTTTTTTGTTTTTCTGTTAGTTTTGTGTGGAGTCTTCTCCAAAAAAAAAACAATCGTTTTTTCACAGGGAAAGAAAAATTATATTAATTGGCAAGTTTGATGCTTCAAATCCCACATCATTTGTTTGTACAAAAAAGAGAAATACGGAAACAAAACAAAAAGAAAATTCACAAGTAGACAAGTGTGTAAAAGAAAGGAGCTGACTTTGCATTGCCATGTAGAGGCAAGACGCTGGGCACATGCTCAGTGGGAACCGACCAAACCCTCAGATTCCTCTTCACCCTTTTAGGTTGTTTCTTTCAGTTATTGTCCCTTACCAGTGAATATGGTATGTGAAAATGATTAATTTTTCCACTTGGAGGCTTCATAACCACTGAGTCTAAAAGAAAAGTTCCAAGCTTTCATCCCTGCTACAGAGCCACTGCGGAGGGGCTGTGTGTGTCTATGTGTCTAGGGGAGTGACAGGAAATCAGCTCTTTATCCATCCTTCCGTTTGGAGGAATGTGGGCACATGAATGCATTCAGCAATCTCAGCAGTGTTAGTGGTTCTTCAAGATTCCAGTTTTTTTTCCTAAGCATGTCCCCTGTGTGTGTGATTGGGGATGAAGGTAGCAAACGTACAAGAGTGCAATAAAAACACTATAAAGAAGGCTTGCCCTTATAATACTGCAACCAACACGCACAGCTTTGCATGCATGCACAATTTCTTTGCTTTTAGTATTTTGTTTTCCGCTGTTGTTTCCACTCAGACTGCTTGGGTGGTTGGTGAGGTTTTTGGAGGTGAGCGCTAGAAAGGATCTCCTCCATCTTTGGGTGTAGTTGCAGCACCTGTTCTGGCTATATGCTAAAGGTTCGCAGAAACAGGAAGGAGAAATTGCCAAACATGGATTGTATCATAGGAAGGAATTTACATTAGATTTTTTTCATGTTTGACATTTATAATACAACTACAAGGAAATCACTAATACTTCTCTCTTTTTTTCCTCTGTTTTCCTCTCTCTCTCCTGCTTGCACCGTCTTTTGTGTGTGTTGGTTTTTCTACCAAAATATATCTCTGTGTGCCGATGCATATTAGTTTAGCCAGAGGTCGTATAGTGTACAGCAGAAGTCAGATTGGTATACATGGTTGTGTAGCAGTTTCAGCCTCGTTGATATGCAGCTTCTCAGACTTTCAAAGACTGTCCCGACGTGTCGTTCTCTTCAGTGCCAGAAATGAGTGGTCTTGAACCGTTTATCACACGTGCGACATTGAATGATGGCGTCATCTCATCGGATCACCACATCAGGTTACCTCTCCTAAAGAAGGATATGCAAAAACATTAGCAATGACCTTAATGGTGGTCCTTGGTAAAGCCTGTGCTGAAATCATGTCGCTACCATTTCATCAAGGAGTGCATGTTTTGACTTTGGCACTGCTTGGTAGTGGCAAGCCACAGTTCAGAATGGTCATGAGGATCAACTTGCTATTTGGACCATACAGTTTATGGTGCACCTTTTTCAATTGGGTTCATGCACAACCTGCATTAGTGCAATCTCACAGTCAGTATTTCATTTATGTGTTTTGTCATTTGTTATGTGTGATCCGATTCGCAGCACAGCACACAAATGGAAAAGGTTGAAGATCTTGCAGAATCTCCGTAACTGCTTTTTTAAATTATTTGTATTATTATTATACAAATCCATTCCCTCTTGAGGATGTGGTGCTACTCCATGTTTTGACTTTGGCACTCCATGCAAGTTCTCACTAAAATCTGGCATCCTGCCTTGGCTTAACAGTTAAAAGCTTTTGGTCAGTGACCATAGAAAACGTAGACCAACATGGGCTCATGTGACCTTGCATCCACCATGGACAAAAGAGAAAATGTGTTAAAGCTTTACACGTGCTGTTGCTATTAGAGGATACACCATGTGGAGTGAATCATTGTCTGAGCTTTATTCTGGCTTCAGTGCTCAGTCAGTTTTGTCGAGTTCAGCTCAGAGCTGATTGCTAGTATTGGGGGAAAGTGGTCTTGTTGCAGAAAAATACCCCCTTTCTATATGTGTATTTCTCTCTCTCCCCCGTAGTGTCAATGGTCACTCTAAATGACTCCTCTCGTAGGAAACTAAACTTTTGTTGTATGGTTAATGTTGTGCAATAGTAATTATAGATCATGTTTTTTTTTTTTGGCATTACCGTCACCATCACCAGTATGTTAGACTTAAGGGAGGAAAGACATGAAGAATCTCTGAGCATTGAAAAAAAATTACAAACTTTTGTGCAGTGTCAGCCCCAGGGCTTTTAGTAATGCCCTTTCAAAAAAAGACAACAAAAAGGACAAAGAACTTGTCTCGTTGGTGTGCTTCCACCTGAAACGTTGGTTACCTTTGTACACTTGGGGCCAACTTCTGAAGACTTCGTAACGTAGGATTTAGTAACAGAGTGTGCAATTTTAATAACATTACAATGCAATTCTTACCTGTAACCTTAAATCACACATGCATATATATACCTATCTATATTAAGAACGTAAGCAAAACCTAGATGTAGACTACATTACTTATGAATAATCATAAGAAGGACACCCATGCAGGAGGAAAGGGACGGGGCCAGCCATGGGGGAAGGCTCGCTAGGCCTATGAGTCGACTGTGCTATGCAACAGCGCTTCTGCGATAGGCAGTGTCCAGGCTGAGTCCATATTTCCGTGTTAATCGAGCTGACCACCACAAGTCCTTCTCTCCAAAGATGCATGCATGTTTTTTTTCCCTGTCTCCTTAGTTATTTCCTCTGTTTCAGTATATGGCACTTTCAAAAATATACCATGGAAAAACGGTTTGCTCATTTTAATAATCCATATTTAAAAGGGATTTTCTTTGTTAATATTCTTTTGGGGAAATAAAAACAATTCCAGGTTTATTGTAAAATGGAAAGGAAGGGGTTATGTTATGTTCCAGTTTCATTCTCTTTGCTTAAAAAAAAAAAAAAAAAACTGACAGAAACATCATGAATTGTAAACATTTTTTTTACTTGTTTTTGTTTTTAATATCTTAATTTTTCCACTGTGTTTTTAAATGAATTAATCTGTATCATTTGTAATTTATGTTCTCATTTATTTCATTAAGCACAGGATTTGTATCACTCTAACATGTTTTGAAATGCTGTAATGTTTATGTTGTGCAGTGGGAAAAGAAGGTGTGTCTGTAATGTCTTCACCAAAATTTGTTGGTGCTTGCAATCAGCCAAGAAGTGTGCAAAGCAAATTAAAAATTATGCTATGAATCTGTCCAATAGAAGTGATTCCTGTGTCCTTTTTTGTATCAATTGTATTAGTAATTTTGGTAATCTTTGTAGTCATTTTGATGTCTCAACCAAAACCTAAATGATTTATTGATAGCACTAGATTGTTTCAATTAGCCCCATTGGTTTGCTCTTAACTTTACTTTACTAGCCTTCATGATCACAAATAAGTAGAGTTTTGTAAAGATATGGCTTGGTTTGTCCAGTTTCAGCTGTCGCTTGACCAAAGAATCTGAAGTTTGCTCATATTCAACGGTATGCTGGATTTTGAAAATGTCTTAATTCATACACAGTTTATTTACAGTAAAACAATGCAATTGAAATCCATATGAATAAATGCAGTGTCTGTATTCAGCACATGAATTTATATTGGTATCTTAACGTGAGTCACTTTGTACAGATGCATTATCCATCGTCCCCAAAGGCCTGGACAACAGCATGAGGTTATGTACACAGCACCATCTAGTGGTCAATATTGAAGCTAAGCATCCACCACAGGATTAATGCTCATTGACTAAAACCAGCTAGTCCATCCCCAAGGCCTGGTTAGATTGTTTGGTCTGGATCTGGATTGGTCTCCACGGTTTTTAATTACAATCAATAACCTGGCAGGTGCCGGCACAGCTGCAACAGTAATACTGAGAGGTGTGTTAATCTGCACTAGAGTTTTTCTGAAATCCGCTTGGCACTTGAATACTTGCAGTGAGTACTTTTTGTCTAAATGTGAACGGTGATTGTCTCACCAATCATTTCAACCCTCCTCTGTGGCTACTGGGGAAGATATTTCCCTAAAATGTGTAATGCTAATAACATAAAATGACAAGCCTCTACATAAATACGTTTGGCAGAGGCTGCTTATAAACCTCTCCCAGATGCACGTCAGCGTAGGTTATATATACAAATATTTAGTTGATAGAAGCCAAGTTGAGTAGAAGTAGCATAACAACATGGTTAAGACAACTGAAAAATGGCATGTATGAGGAACATGGAGACCAAGGTCTGTGTGAAGAGACTGGACAATGAGTATCATTGGGAAACATCACAGGTTCTGACAGCACTGCAGTTTGTTGCCTTTCTGCCCGTCGGTGGTCGGGGGCACACTGATGTCGACTACGTTGTTGCCTGGAGATTCATCGTGTGCAGATCTGTCAGCTATCTGTTTCTGTGACACAATCCGGTAGATTTCTACAACCAAAAAAAGCCAAGCTGTGAGAAGAATGGCAGGCATGGCATCCATCAGAATAAATGTATGTGAGAGGTGAATGCCAGCGTTGATAAAGATTAGTATTTCCCCTTTCATACCTGTTAAGATGTTCTTGAAAGCCTCCTCCACATTTGTTGAGTCCAACGCCGACGTCTCAATAAATGAGAGATTGTTTTTCTCTAGAGACAAAAAAGAAAAAAATGATGCAGAGTTACTAAAAGCGAGACATCAGCCCAGAGCTGGAGGACATCAGAGTACGCTGTGTTTACCTGCGAAGGCACGGGCCTCATCAGTGGGCACGGCCCTCAGGTGGCGCAGGTCGCTCTTGTTGCCCACCAGCATGATAACGATGTTGTTGTCTGCGTGGTCCCGCAGCTCCTTCAGCCAGCGCTCGACGTTCTCATAGGTCAGGTGCTTTGCGATGTCATACACCAGCAGGGCACCCACTGCACCCCTGTAATACCTGGAAGAACACGCCTCAATTTAATAAATTGCACACTGCCCATGTATTCATGTATCTGATATTTATTCCACTGCAATTTAGTTAATACATAGACAATCCTTTCAAGAATGAACCTGAGATACATAATAATCCACTAGGCTGCATTACTCTTCATTTCCCTCTGAGCTGTTCCAATAACCCGGCCCACACACACACACACACACACACACACACACACACACACACACACACACACACACACACTTACGCTGACGTGATGGCCCTGTAGCGCTCCTGTCCAGCTGTGTCCCAGATCTGAGCCTTTATTGTCTTGCTGTCTACCTGGATGCTGCGTGTGGCAAACTCCACTCCGATGGTACTTTTGCTCTCCAGGTTGAACTCATTGCGAGTGAAGCGAGAGAGCAGATTACTCTTCCCAACACCAGAGTCCCCAATCAGCACCACTGCCACCAGAGTATAAACATATATATCAGCATTAGTAAAATACAAATCCTAGTATATGGAAATATAATTGTGCCCTTTAAGTGAATGTTCATAGTGTCTGTCTTAAGTTATTCCTGCTTTCTAATATGGCTGTTAACTACTGTTAGACTACTGAACCTGGGCCAAATGCTCCTCTGTTTCAGAGAATACACAATTGAACTTTGTCCCCTGGCATCGCACCACAGGAAGCTGGGAATCTGTTCATTTGTCACACTGAGTGGACAATTTTCCTGCTCCACCTTCATGTGCTCACCACTTCTGTGTCTGCCTTATCAGCAAAGTTTATTCTTCCAAGGAAACTATAACCAGGCTTTACTTCATTTTCTGATATGATAGCCTCTAAAACATCTGAGTTCAAAAACTGATCTCTTTATCAATATTTAATTTGATATTATTTCCACAAGGACCTAACCTACTGTTCGGCAAGAAATTCAAAGTGATGAAAGATTAAACTACTCAGAATTAGCCTACTGAAAATGTCAGAGACAAAACGATTGTGTCAAGGCCTTGCAAGTGCTTTAGACTGGACAGTGTGCTCATTGAGTTTTATACGTCATATATCCAACACTCGTTAGAATTTGTCCTCTGTTCCGTAAATTCGTGGAAGGTTTAGTTTGATTTCCTCTGGCAAACACAATGCGTCAAATAGGCAGAACATTCGTCGCCAAAAGGCCATTTTTGCCCAGAGCTAGCTTAAAATATGAGAGAAACGTAACGTGTCAGAAAAACAGCAGTCTAAAACACACTTTGCACAAATTCCAGGTAACTGACACAAATTCCAAGGATGTAGGCTAAATGTAAAGTGATGCAAATCACGTAGCAATATAAGGGGTGGTTTACCTTTGAACAAGAAATCGTATTCATCATCTCTGTTACCCATGCTTGGAAACAAATCCAATGTCCTCAATGGCAGTTCCAGATATTGCCAGCTATGTGATATTCGCTTGATTTACGGATGTTTAGAAACTCTTAACTCTGATCTGCAATTCTTCTTTTTATATAACGTTGGGTGGTTGCATCCCTACTGAGACAATGCGCTGGCTGTCACACATAAAACAGACCGACCGCAGGAAGGGGATCTTCCTGACTCTGCAGAAGGGGAGGAGTCCATCCCTCCACTGTAGCGATACGAATCAAATAATGTACATCCTAGTCCATAAAATGCTAACCTTGGATAAACACACTGTGTCTTCTCATTCTATTAGACAGGGAGGAGAGAAGCCAGCTCAAGTTTGTCTCTTTATTGATTTGGCAACAACAAATGTAGGCTAAAAAAACACACCGGTCAATTTGTATTCACACAACGTGCTATTGAATTGTTATGAGCTAGCTAGTTAGGTTTTTTTGTAAAGCTTTGCTAATATTAATATTACGACGAGTGACTGTTCTTAAGAAATACGTGTGGAAATAAAGTGCATATACACATCCATTGGTTAACTTTACAACTTTAATGACAGACAAACTTAGCAGCCTACGTAACGTAACGTTAACTTACATCAAGCTATGCTAGCTAGTATTTGCAAGTCTTCCGTTATGGCCAACCGTAACCGAACAAATACAATAGCATCCACTAATGTATATTACAAGTTGCTGCATATGAAACAATAGCTAGTTCAAACAGTAATGACCATCACTGATTTAGGCTAACTTAATCAGACGGCTCGTAGAATTCGGTGGAATGATGGTTTGGTTTTCAGGCAAGATGAGAAGTCACGAGTGGTCGCGATAGAAACGGCTTCTGCGTCAAAGCCATTTCCCAGCATGCAGTTTCCCTGATAAAAAGACTCGGTGCGCTCTTTTTATCCGCCATTTCAACCAGTCAGACATTTAGCGCTGGGGAGATCTTAAACGTGTGTTATTTTGTGAATTATATTTCACGGAACGTGAAGTACATAATTCTACTCAATAGGCCCTTCTTGGAAAAGTTCTACCTTCAGCAAACCTCTACGAGAAATTTGTTGGCTATCTACGACCGAATATCACGCCAAAATGTCGACTGAGGCCGCACCTGAGAAACCAGGCCAGGGGTAAGTCAACGTCGGTTGCATAAAGGTGTAGACGGTTTTGTTTATTTCATTAAGTGATCGGTATCTGCAAGATGCATGGCTAAATACCATAAGTTACAAAATAAACTGAACTTGTATTTAGTGTTGCTTCTTTACCGGCATAGGTAGTTAGCTTGCTAGCAAACATTAGCGAGCGCGACAGAACAATGGCCTAACGTTAATCACTAACGTTAGTTAGCAAGGAGTGTAGCTACAAGGAGGCTAATGCTAGCCAGTTACGTAGCAACCGGTATGTCGTAGTTAATAAATCAATGCACGGTAAAGCCTAGTCACAGTTAAAAATAAGTTTAGCTGGTACATTGGCATCATCTAATTATCAAAATGTGTTCGTTAGAAGTCAACGCTAGATGATGGTCGGACATAGCTACGCCGGCGAGATATCAGCCCAATTGAGCACATTTAGCATGTTTATTGTTTAACGATCGAAACGAGGTTAACTCGCAAGATACCCCATGTTATGTTAATCATTGTTTTAGATGAGTTAGAATTGCACTGAATATGTCAGTTATTGCCTTCATCCCGTTCAAGAGCCATTGTGTAGGGACCATGAGCACCGTTTATGTTAGTTTTGCGCCTCTGGCTCTGCTATGACACGTTGTCTTCAAATCTGCAAGTGCTCATGGCGTATGAAGTGTGTTAATTGGCTATTTTATTTATATTTTACCAGTGAGGTGAATGGCAAGGCCAACCACGAATCCAGGAAAGAGAGGCCCCAGAAGCGCGGTGGGGGTGGCAGCCGCTTTGAGCCCTATGGAAACCCCTCCAAGAGATACCGAGTCTTTGTCAGCAATATCCCATACGACGTGAAATGGCAAGCGCTCAAAGACCTGATGAAGGAGAAAGGTAAGTTTCACGTGATCCGTCAGATTAAGATCTCCGGAATGGTCATGGACTCCAGAGCAAGCGCGACCGTGTTGATGTCCTGTAATGGACACAGCACTTGGACTAGTCTATGAGTAGTTGTTATGCGTTCTGGTTGCCGACTGCTGCTGAGCGTGTAGCAATTTCGTTCCAGACCGTGGCGGACATGTGTATTTCGCGGGAAAAGTTGTGCTTTTGTCGCTAAGCATCCTCTGTTCGTTTGGTACGCCGAAATCTTTATATTTGGCGGATAGTTAAAATGGCGTGAAGCATCCAATATAGACACAGCGTGTCTGAAGTTTTGTCTAGATATCTTGCATTCCATTGTGCCTAAGCCCTCACCATCACAAACACTTGAGCGATGGTAGTTGGAAACAAGGGCGAGTTCACCAAATGTGGCATCAAGTGTTCTCTGAATTATTCTGTGACCAATTGAACCTAATGGAGAAATGTTTTGTATGGTATTAGCTCTGAAATTCCACAGTTAGCCTTTGATTACACATGATCTTGGAGTATCCCAGTGCACCGTTTGCCATAGGTAATAATCAGTGGTTAGCCTGAGTGTAGCATATGCATACTTAAACAATGCAATGGCTAAACGTGTTGGTTATTTTATACATGGTTATCATCAGTAGCCTTCATAAGGATAATGCATCACGTCTTGGTTGATTTTCAAACTTGCACTATAGTGTCATTAGGAAACGATTAAATGTAGCATTAAATTGCATTTTCTTTTTTTAGGTTTGCCACAGCGAATGTTGTCTCAGCAGATCTTCATGTTGTACATTGTATGGATGTCTTTTTGAGAAGTTTTGGGGTACAGGTCTACAAAGTAAAGCAGCTTCTTAAGCTTGTCCTTGTTTCAGTTGAGGGTTTAATAATTGCTTGGTTGTATTTGCTGAATAAAGTTCTGGTGGTTTTTATAAAAAAATTATCAATTATCAAACCAAGAAATGTGGTTTGCAGTCTTGTATGCCTGTCTGTTAAGCCTCCAAAACCCTGCAGCCAAAAGGTTCTGCAAAACCTCTTTGGAAGGGTCTCCGTTTGTGCAATTTTTTTAATCCATGGGTAATGATTCTTAAAGGGGTAATTTCGATCAGACTACGGTGGCTTCATCAGTTGTTGAGTGGTAATTCCAATTTTATCACTAACTTATGGGTGTCAACGCTTCAGGTCTTGGATAGAGGGTTGTGGATCCTGGCAAGATTCGATTGTAGTGATGTAGGTAATCCATGTTAACACAAATGATCACGGTGAAGATCTTCTCAATTGGATGACTTGATTTGTGATTACGCTGACTTATCACTCAAGTTGCTCATGGTGTGGGGGATTTGGCAAGGACAGCGTAAGAAGACATTTTTTTTATTTGTAAGCTTGCTTTTTGTAGACCTGTACCAGCATCGTGCAGCCGAGGTTCTGAGGGTGGAAGCTCTGGATACGCAGGCCGAGCTCTGTCACCGCCCGGTTGTGTGTCTGCTCTAAACCCCCATTGTTCTCTTGGCTTCTCTCCCTTGGTGTGTGTCGTCTGGAATCTGATTTGTAGTGGGTGAGGTTACGTACGTGGAGCACTTAATGGACGCAGAAGGCAAATCAAGGGTAAGTGCACGAGACGAACCTCTGTTTGTCCGCTTGAGTTTACTTTTCTTTCTGAAAGGGGGAGTATGTATGAAGGCCTGCCCAGTCTTGAGAAGTGTCTTTCTGCGGGCACAATCGGAGGAAAGCAGGTGAAGATGGTGGCTCTGAAGGGAGTCACAGGGATGGGTTGCTATTGAGACTGAGCAGGAGTTTGGCTCTGCCCTTCTCTGTTTGTCGGATTTGTTCATCTGGGACTTATGGGGTCAAGCCTTAGGCAAGGTTGAAAGATTGACATAGAATTGTTGCACCTAAGCATGCTTACAACTCCCTTTAATGGATTAATTCTGTGGCGTGGAACTCTGCCTGATGACCAGCTTTTGAGAGGTAGAGATGAAACCTCTGGGTGAATATTTGGATTGGTGTAAGTCTTATGTTTAAACACAACTATCAAGTGTAAGCCATTTTTGAATTGGGTGTCAATGCTTTAATTTTTATGCCATTAATGATCCTACCATGTTTGTAGTCTAACTCTTTTGATTTTTTTTCATGCCCCGGTTATCCTAATGTGATTGCATCAATCAACAAAAGGGTTGTGCGTAAGTAAGATTTCCTTAGATTAAAGCACTGTTGTAAGATAAGTACATTTTCTTTTTGTATTTGTTCATGCGATTTGTTAATGTATTGTGTTTTTTTTTGTTTTTGTTTTTTTTTAACCCTTGTAGGATCGTTGAGTTCAGGACCGAAGAGCTCATGAAGAAAGCTGTTGAGAAGGTGAACAAGCACAACCTTAATGGGCGTCCTCTTAAAGTCAAAGAGGTAAGTTAATCAGCCTGTAAACAACACTGCGCTGCTCTACAAAGACTGCTTTTTGACATGGGGCCAGATTTTAATGCCATTTTCCTTTTGCCTGCCCAGGATCCAGATGGCCTTATTGCCCAGCGGGAGGCCCACAGGTCTCAGGGAGGTGGTGGAGGTGGTCCCCCTGGTGGCATGGGCGGCAACATGGGTGGTAATATGGGTGGTAACATGGGAGGCAACATGGGTGGCAACATGGGAGGGGGTATGGGCATGGGAATGGGACCTGGGCCAGGGGCGGTCAACATTCCCCCCAGCCTGTTGAACAACCCCAACATTCCCAATGAGATCATCCATGGACTCCAGTCTGGCAAAATCGGAAGTACCGTGTTTGTGGCAAATGTAAGATGAAAGTTCTTAGTACTTTGAGATATAACTTTAACCAGTGCGTACTAACCCTAGATTGTTAACTACTCATTCTATATTTTAGCCACAACTTGCATTAGTTAAGCACAATTTCACCACAATTCTAAATGTCCTAATGGGCTCCAATGTGAACTTATTGATCCTTAGTAAAGTAGTTCATTTTTGTCCCCTCATGGATATCTGTCTTCCTCAGCTGGATTATAAGGTGGGCTGGAAAAAACTGAAGGAGGTGTTCGGCATGGCTGGTGTGGTAGTCCGTGCTGATATCCTTGAAGACAAGGATGGAAAGAGCAGGGGAATGGGAACAGTCACCTTTGACATACCCATTGAAGCCGTGCAAGCAGTCTGTATCCTTGAATAGTACACGTTCACGGTCCTTAAGCAGGATAAAGATGTGGTTTTGGGTCAGTAATGGTGTGTGTGTAATGTTTGTTTAAGTACTTTTCCTTAATAATTGTTAAGCCATGTTCAATGGACAACTCCTCTTCAACCGTGTTATGCACGTCAAACTGGTGAGTTTTACTGTGTTTTTAAATTACAATTTGAGTAGGAATTTGGTTGCGTATAAGGAATTACTTGAATATTTATGTTTAAAACATGTTGATGTATACGTATAATAGCATCTGTCCTAGTGAAGTGTTCTGTTCAAATTGCAGGATGAGAAGTCTTTGCCAAAAGGAGACTTTGCACCTCCAGAGAGACCACCAGCCCTCCCACGTCAGTGTGAATAAAAAAAATAATAATAAGAATCTTTTTTGTTACCTTTCTATTTTGGTGCAAGCTATAGATTTTACGCTTAATTTTGACAACACCGTTTATATTTCAGGTGGCTTGAGTGGAATTGGGCTTGGACTTGGACCTGGTGGGCAGCCCATTGATGCTGGTCAACTCAACCGTGGTGGTGGTGGCGGAGGAGGCGGAGGAGGAGGCGGAGGAGGAGGCGGCGGCGGCGGTATGGGCAATATGGGCCCTGGAGGTAAATCAATAACGCCAAGACCAGCAGGTTAATTTGCTCCTTTTATTTGCTTGATATTAATGTTCAATTGTCTTTAATAGGAATGGATGGCATGGGCTTCGGTGGCATGGGGGGGCGCATGGGAGGTATGTTCAGCATGAAATGCCATGAGGAACGCTAACCTCTATGCCGCAGTAATCCATTTAACTCAGATATGCCCGTTTTATGTCATCCATTATACCCGTGACGGAGGAAGAATATTATGACTAGTTCATGGTTGTGTTCAACAGCAAGTTATCTGTAATTGATTGATCATGATTTGTACTTACTAAATTTGATATAATGATTTATGGTTTTGTTAACGTTGATAAAAAGTTAAACTTGAATACATTGTTTTAGTTCTACTTGCCTTGTACATGTAGCATTAGATTCTAAATTATTTCCAAATTTGCTTTTATTACTTTATCTATAGGTATGGAAAACTTTGGTGGCATGAACAATATGGATCGCTTTGGGCCATCTGGAATGGGAAGAATGAATGGTAAGTGGATAGTTTTTTCTTGGGTGTATTATGCGGTCTCAAACTTGTTGATTTGACTGATTGATTTGCCTATCTTTCAGACATGGACCGAATTGGTGGACAATTTGACCGCGAGTTTGGTCGCAATGACATGGCCATGTCTCGCAATAGCTTTGGAGAGTCTTTTGATAGAGGAATGGGTAGGTACTATTAGCATTGCTCATAATGCTAGAATGTATTCTGTGTTTGCGTAACTGTCAGCAAGGTGCGGGCTGTGCAATTAATCGAATTTTGATCGCGATATCAATTTTTGGGTCAAACGATCTCTAAACTCATATAATCGAGTTGAAATGATTCATTTCCGCAATTCAGTCCTTCCCCAAAGGCATTTCATGCGTTGAGAGGGAGTTTAATCTTTAATTAAAGCTGCAAGCAGCGTTGAGCGGGCCCGAGCACGCGCGCGCACGTTGGGGAAAGCGCTGGTCGATGGCCGACGCGCACCGCACAGCCTTCCTAGTTATACAGTTGAATGGAGAGGGAGAGAAGAGGAGCCTTGGAACCTTGGCGCAGGTGTCAGTGAAGCATAGGTGCAAGCCAGTTGAATGACCCTATTATGATGTCATAATGCCACAGAGTTCTGCCATGCAAGTCTATGGAGAAAAAAGAGGAACAATAGTTGAACAATAGAACAATAGTTGTGCTGAGTAGTAAAAGTTTGAGGGTCTGCCACGCCCACACCTTTTGAGATTTTCAAAAATCCGTACATACATTTTGATCCCCCATGGCTGAAGAGTATCCTGACCAAGTTTGAAGGCATTTCCATTAAATCTGTAGGAGGAGTTCGATCAGATGCGAGGTGTGTAAAGGGGCAAAAATGCAGTAAAAACGCACATTACACTCAAAATTGCCGACTTCCTGTTGACCTGCCACCATGGCGTCAATACACTTTTTGGTACGTCTGGGCATGATAAAGGTGTGTACCGAATTTCGTCGAGCTATGCCAAAATAACCCCAATGCAGAGGGGTATTTGCAATTTCTAGGGGGCAATACAGAGCCATTTTGCCCCGCCCCAAAATTCCTTCAACGCAAAAGATCTTAGAATTCCCGGCATAACGTCCCTGCCACGTCCCTTGGTGAGTTTTCGAGCAAGTCTTGCACAGAAAAAAAAAAGAATAAGAATAAGAAACCATACAGTTACAATAGGGCCTCTCTGCTTTCAGCAGCTCGGGCCCTAATTAGTTATTTGCCACTGGCCAGAGGCTGGACACGCCAGTGAGCCGCCAATCAGCAGCATCAATCGTTGATGGCCAACTACGACAGCACGTCACACAATAGTTTTTTTGCTTATATTTGTATTCAGTTACTGAGAAATTGACACTATTCAATGTAAAAACCCCATTAATGTAACTCCAAAATATGTCTCAGAGGATTTGCGAGGTGTCTGAGCTACTTCTCATTCACTTTGAATGGGGATCCGTCAACCTTGACGGATCAACACATTCCAACGCATATAGTGTGCACACAACAAATACAATTTTTAAGGGGAAAAGTTCTCAGTAAATAAATGCATGATGTTTCAAACTCAAAATTAATTGTCTGAATAATTGTGATTTCAATATTGACCAAAATAATCGTGATTTATGATTTTTCCATATTCGAGCAGCCCTAATGCATACATTGTCCCTTCTGTTTTAAAGGTAACTCCATGGGCATGGACCGCATGGGTTCTGGGATGGACAGAATGGGTTCTGGAATGGACAGAATGGGTTCTGGCATGGACCGCATGGGAATGGATCGCATGGAACGCGTGTCTGATCTGGACAGGCTGGGTTCTGGCTATGACCGGATGGGCTCTGGTTTGGACCGGCTGGGGCCTAGTATGGACAGGCTGGGAACTGGCCTGGACCGTATGAGCTCCAGTGTGGACCGGCTGGGCCCTGCTGGTTTTGACCGCCTGGGCCCGTCCAGTTTGGAACGCATGAGTGCAGGCATGGAGTTCAGCGCCCCCATGGGTATGGACAGGATGAATACAGGCTTGGACCGCATGGGAGGATCCAACTTTGACCGCATGGGTTCTGCTGGTATTGACCGCTTCCCAGCCACTGGGCTAGACCGCATGGGGGGATCCAACATGGACCGCATGGGTTCAGCTGGTGTGGGAGGCCAGTTTGACAGACCAGCAGACATGGACCGTGGCAACTTCAACAGCAACCCCTTCGGTGGAGCAGGTGCTGGTGGTCCTGGAGCAGGAGCCAATGCCAGGAAGGGCTGCCAGATCTTTGTCAGAAATGTATGTGACTTAATTTTTTATTTAAAAAAAAATGTCTTTCTGTACAGTAACTGGGTATGGATTATCTTTGAATAACATAAATGCTTGTGTCTTTGTAGCTGCCATTCGATTTCACCTGGAAGATGCTGAAGGACACCTTCAATTCTTGTGGTAAAGAGACTAAATCGTTTGTTACCAATTTAAACTAGGTTCTTCTGTTCTTTCATGTATTTAATTGTTTATTTTAAATGACAGGAATTGTGCAGTACGCTGATATCAAGATGGAGAATGGGAAGTCCAAAGGCTGTGGCGTAGTTCGTTTTGACAACCCTGAGACTGCTGAGAGGGCCTGCCGCACCATGAATGGCTACAGGCTGAACGGAAGAGAAATCGATGTGAGGATCGACAGAAACGCATAAACCCGATTTATCTTATTGGCCCGACCCCTCCTGCCCACTACAGACCTTCCAGTTTTTGTTTTGTTTCATTAGATATTTGTGATGGTGCATTATGTGTGCACTTTTAGTTTTTGCCTGAATCAGTTTTTAGTGACCAAATTTTAATTTCCCCCCCTTTTTATGATGCTTGTTTCTTGCCTTCTTATGTAAGGTTTGTTAATAAACACCAAAACCTTCACGTTTTTCAATTTTGTCTGCAATGTGTCTTATTTGCCTCTCAGCTGGTCATATCACCATAATGATTTGACTTTACATAGCGTTAGTACATTATATTACAGCTTCAAATGTCATGTCATCTAAGGACTAGCAGATTGACAGTGCGGCAAATAACGCTTGATTTAATATATTGCGGTTTGTCCTTCAGGTTGATACTTCCTCTGAATGAATTTGCCATTAATCCTATTATAGTGCTCAGGGACTTGACTGGATTGCAATCCTGTAGCTACATGAGAAACTTCCGGTACAGTGGGCTTATATGGCGTTTCCGGCCACGTTCTGTTGGGCAAATTAACTGTGAAACGGGTGATGTGGTGATCTATATTCTTCAAGCGTTCGCGCCAATAAGAACCAAACACTTTCGTTTTAAAATGTAATTAAAAAAAAAAAAAAATCAGTTACATACAAGCATGTCGAAACAATTCCTAAAACCTGTCCCCGTTGTTTAACTATGAAAGCACGTCAACCAAAGTGTTTGCTCCTCCTCCTGAAGTGCGTCAGAAGGTCAGCTGTCAGAGAGGTCACAGCTACGTGATCAAGATGGCGGCCTCCTTGTGTCAGTGTTATCAGGTGAGACTACCTATCTCGGACAGTTATGTCTCCAAATGTTGTATATCTAAATCATATAAGTAACTGTTTCCTAAAACCGCTATACACAATCTGTTGTTGAGCTCAATCATTTCGAGTAATCGTTGCTCTTGATTTGTGCTGTTTCAGAGGTGTACCAAGCAATCGGATGCTCACACCGGTGCTCTCGTGGGCCGTCGTACATCGAATTGAATCATTTAACTATTGCTTGCAAGAGTAGAACATTTGCCACCTTCTATAGATAGCTTGACTTTAAACCCCCATCATACCGTGAAGACTTAATGGAAAAAAAATCGAACGCTTATGTAGATCTGAATAGATAGTTAAAGTAATTGTTAATAATATTTAGACTTTGTCAAGTAAAAATTGTCAAGTTAGCTACGTTAAACAGGCTGTTTATACTAGCTTCAAACTGTTACCGTGACCGTTGCGGCTAACTTACAGTAGATGGCTAGACAGCTAGCAAACTTGGTTATGACCCTGACGGCACTTCTTGATTTTGTTGACATTTGTGCAATACAACATACCTTTGTGACTGCTATTTGAAATGTCCGACCATTTCATGGTGATTACGTAATTGTCTCATGCCAGCTATGTGTCAGAAGAAGTTGCCTGCTTTTGTCCAGTCGGTCATATACGTCCCTACATGACAGAGCTCATGTGTACAGAATATGTGGTTCCGTCACAGGTTCATCACAGGTAAGAATATTCTTTTAAAAGTACAAAGTTTGAAATAATTGTCTATAATAAATAATATAATGCTGTATTTTGTGCACAGTGTGCAGTTCACTTGAAACAGCTGTACTTTAATCAAGACAAGAAACTGTGACTTGTTTTTCTATTTGATGTACAACTTGAGTAGGTGCGGTATGCATCTGATGGTGGTGGTCGCAGTGGTCGTAAAGGATTTTTGGGCGAGTTTTTGGATAACCTGAAGCAGGAATTGAGTAAAAATAAAGACATGAAAGAAAGCATCAAGAAATTTCGTGAGGAAGCCCAGAAGTTAGAGGAATCCGAAGCACTCAAACAAGCCAGACGAAAATACGTGAGCTTCTTAAATTCTTCGGGAGTCTTCATTTTAAAGAACCCTATGCAGACTGAGACTGCTTTAAAAAATTAAAAGAATAATCATATATCTTCCAAGACGTCACAATACATCGACGGCTATGTTCTTGTCTTTTTATATTTGCATGGATGTACAGAAATCTTGTCTTAATGTGTGTAGTGTCAAATCCCTTTCACAGGCTTTCTGTTTATCATACATCTGATTTTAGAAAACCATTGAGTCTGAAACGGCAAAAACGTCTGAAGTGTTAAAGAAGAGACTTGGATCCCTGTCAGAAACTGTCAAGGAGGTAAAATGGCAGTCATCTGGTCTCGTACTATTTGCTTTGATTTCACATACTGTTTCACTATATTCTTTGTCATCTTTATTTGCTATAATTCAGCAATTATTTAAAATGCTGTTGTAAAGGTGGCAGTTCGATATGCATAGCACGAGTTCGGTATGGACAACGGCTCATACGAAGTTCTCCAGCTGTATGTTCATTTTATTTTTATCTCTTTAGAGTTTGGAAGAGGTGAGTCGTACAGATCTGGGCAAGAAAATCAAGGAAGGGGTAGAGGAAGCAGCCAAATCAGCCAGAACCTCTGCAGAGACTGTGACCAAGAGAGGAGAAAAACTTGGCAAGAGTGGTGCATTTAGAGCTATATCACAGGTATCACATTGTCATGACCGCTGGCTAAACACTACACAATATATGAAATTTAGAGTGTTTACATTCATTACAGTCATTGTTCATTTTTGCATTTGAGATTATCCATGATTAAGATCTTGCATGATGGCAGATGTTCACCTTGAAGTTGTTTGTAGTGGAGTTTGTGAGTGTCTTGTAAGTAAAACCCTGGTACGGCAATATCACATCTCAAATAAATTATTAAAATGTCTGCACAGGGCATGGAAACTGTCAAGAAAGAAATAGAAGACCTAGAGAGTGGACCCTACAGACCTCCAACCAGATTACGGAAGCGAAGTGAATTCTCATCCAAGGGTGCTGGCAACGAATCCAAAGTCTTTGAGGCTGATGAGTATGTTAGCTGCAGACAAGCCTTCTGTTTTTCTATCTGCTCCCAGGTTGACATTCTGATTTGTTTCTCTTTTGAGTGCTTCTGTTTTTACAACGGTGTATAGATGGGTAGTATGTTGGAAATATGTGTTTATCGCAACACCGGTTTCCGGAGTGAAGCTGCACAAGCTTAACACTGTTACCACAGACTGAATGAAGCTAAACTCTAATGAGTAAAACGGCTACAGAAAGGTTTCACATATCTGTTGAAATATTCCCTTAGGGATGCCATGGGAGTCGTGCTGCACAAGGACTCCAAGTGGTCCCAGCAGTGGAAAGAGTTCAAGGACAACAATGCTGTTTTCAACAGTGAGTATTCTTGTCCTCATATGAGCCTAGCACCAAGTGTAATTTAGTTTTAACCCTTTCGTGCATGGTGTCCACATGCGTGGACAGTTCATTAAACTTCATTTTGTTTCGCATTATCATAGTAATATTCTCCAAACCACATAGGGGCAGTGACAGTAGACTCAGAGCAATATAATAACAATATGTATAATCTTGTATTTGGAATGTTAACTGTGTAATGACATCATTAAGGCTGACGGTGCTGAACATGTGCTGAATACTCCAGGCGTATCTGTTAAAAACTTCTACCCAAGAAGGCCAAATCAGTCCCAAAAAAACATTAGCATGTAGGGGAAAGTGTGTTGAACAAATCTGTGTTCAAAAAAATGAAATTTGATGTAAAATATAGTTTGTACACCCTAAAAACCAACTGTCCATGTATGTGGATGTCATGCAACAGAGGTATCGGATGGTATTAAATCCAATTATATAACCTGCTATAATTTTTTTTCAATTTTTTTTTTTTTATTGAATTTGAAGTTTAGGTTCATTTTGAGTAAGAAAATCAATCCAAAAAAAATCTAGACCATTTTTTTCATAATTCATTTGTTTTAATTCCTGGGAAATGGTGGATATCAAAAGTAGTACTGCCAAAAGATCTGTCAGTATAACATGGCTGTCAGTGTGTTTTGCATTTGACCAGTAGATGGTGCTGAGAGTTAGTACAAAACAGTGTTGACAGATTATGATTTTGGTTTGCTCAAAGTTTGTTAGCTGTCTTGTCTTTAAATATACTCAAATGTACAGATTTGGTTTAATTGTTTGTTATGTATCTGCAGATTTTGTCTGATTGTATTATATGTTAAAACACATAAAAGGCTGTGATGAAATTTGCAGGCAGCACTTCAATGGGGCGTAATGGCTGCTAAATGTTCTGGTAAACGGTGTTACTGTTCTAGAAATCTTCATTAACCTTGTGGCTAATGAGGTCTCGCTAACGAGGACCTGGTAATCCACCATGAGATCCAGAACAGCACCTGGGAGTGGTGCTGTGTGGCTCTAGTTTGGCAAGCTCCCTCATCAGCTAAAAAACACCAGTGCAGTACGGAACACATGGGGGCAGGCAGCTAAGTGTGCTGTCCATAATCGACACAGGCTGCGAGTCATTGTTTCTGTTTGGACAAGAGGACCTCACATTCGAGGGTTTAGTTTTCTATAGTCCACACAGTATTTGGTTCGTATGTTGACACGGAGGCACCTAGTAAATGTGTTGGTGAAAGAGGCCATGCACTTCTGCCTCAGTTGCAATGGGCACTCTGTCTTGGGGATGTCAAGATGTTGAGGGAATAGTCTGTCTCTGAAGAGATGCGGTTGCAGTCCCATCTTGTTTGGAGGCATCGGCAGCATGTGGTTTGGAGGTGGGAGTATGCGATTAGGCAAGTGTGTGTGTGTGTGGAGGGGGGGGGGGGTATATACAGATTGTATTGACTTTATTTTTTCCCCTCCATAGGGTTCTTTGAAATGAAGATGAAATATGATGAAAGTGACAATGCCTTCATAAGGGCTTCGCGTGCCGTCACTGATAAAATGACTGATGTTATAGGTAACTCCACCCGCCTGCTTTCAACTGGCTACTACTAGAACCTGGTGTAGATCCTTTTACATCAGAGCTCTTTTGATAATGATAAATACTGTATGCTTGTTATTCCTAATCACAAGACGTGAGAAAAATGGGCTCATATTGAAGTCCACTCATGTATTTGTGAAACATGGTGAAGGTGTTGTGTATCCTGGCAGGTGGGCTCTTTTCCAAGACTGAGATGTCTGAAGTGCTGACAGAAATTCTGAAGGTGGACCCCTCCTTTGACAAGGATACCTTCATGAAACAGTGTGAGAGGGACATCATCCCCAACATTTTAGAGGTCAGTGTGAACCAATCCTTTTTCCCCCTCACCTTAAGAGTATGAGTATGCTTTGCATTATATAGGAATTGTATACAATTACAGGGTTTTGTCATGTCCTGCTGTGTGCCTAGGTTAAGTTCAGTTACTTTACTTTGTCCTTCTGTTCCACAGTCCATGATCCAAGGAGAGTTGGAGGTGCTCAAAGATTGGTGCTATGAAGCTGTAAGTGCCATTTTAAGGACTACATTTTAAGGAAAAAAGTAAGCAAGACCATGTCTGATCATATCAGTGTGTGACCTTCCTTTCTTGTTTTGTAGACCTACAGTCAGCTAGCACATCCCATAAAACAGGCCAAGACTATGGGGCTGCAGTTTCACTCCAAGATTCTTGACATTGACAACCTTGATGTGAGTGTGATCATTTGGTAGAGGTTTTTGAAATGTTGGGTCCTAAACTCATTGATGGGCAGCTGGCAACGAGTAAAAAGGTTGCTGTGCATGAACTACAGTTATTGTGTGGCATGGGTGAACATTACGCTGAAGTTTGTGCTTATGACCTTGCTCATGGTATTAGATTAGCAAAATGATTTTGCCAAGTTATTAAATTAGCTTAAGTTCATGTGCGGCGGACTTTGCCAGTTGCCCCTCAATGACATTAGAGCCAATTGTGTTTGACCATTAAATCTCAAGTCAGTTCTATATTTGGTTTTGTAACCTTTTTGATCAGTAGTCATCATGTCACCCGTATACGCGTATACGTGTTTTAAATAAAAAACAAAAGACCCAAGCTCAGTTGTTTTCTGGATGCATATTCTCAGCAATGTCTCTGTCATGACATCTGTTTGTGTTTGCTCTCGCAGCTGGCCATGGGGAAGATGATGGAGCAAGGCCCAGTCCTGATCATTACTTTCCAGGCCCAGCTGGTAATGGTGATCCGTAACACCAAGGGAGAGGTGGTGGAGGGAGACCCGGTGAGTTCCCCTTTAAAGCTGCTCTAAGCCATGTTGGCATCTCTAGCTAACTTCCCCCAGGCCTGGCCACTGTAGGAGTTCACCCTTTACACTCAACATGTAGCGCTTGCGCTAAAGAGTTGGCAGCCTGGGATGTCAGTCTATTTGTAAGCCTCATAAGTTTAAGGCTGTGTTGAAATTTTTCCAAAGAAATGTGTGGAGGCTATCAGAATGTCAGGCCAGCTAGTTAGTGTATACCAAAAACAGACTGGCTTAGAGACGCTGCAAATATATACAGTATACAGCTCTAAGGGGTTGCAGCATGTAGAGTAAGCGTAAGAGATGCTTCTCCAGCACTGACTTACCACAGTGATCTCACCCGCTAACCACCCACGTAACCTCAGGTATGAGCTAAATGCTACCCACAGCTTCACATCTGCCGCAGTGTCCTCAGAGGTCAGTGCTACTGCCTACTGGAGGCATTTCAACATGGCATGGCATTCAACATTCACTGAGCAGAGGGGATCTTTCTCCCTGCTGCCAAAAAAAATCGGTGGGGATTTATGTGGTTTTCTGCTCAGTGTGGCCAACAAAGCCATGACAAGTCGTCTGTTTTATCAGGGGTAATCTAAATCCTCGGTGGCGAGTTATTCACTACCCCCTCCATAATTATGGCCAGCCACGACAACACGTCACAGTGTTTACTATGAATACTAACACATGCTAACAGAATGCTGACAGGTTATAATTCCCGTCCCGGTCTGCAGGAGAAAGTGCTGCGGATGATGTATGTGTGGGCTCTCTGCCGGGACCAGGAGGAGCTCAACCCCTACGCTGCATGGAGACTGCTGGACCTCTCCGCCTCCAGCACCGAGCAGATCCTCTGAGAGGAGCGCCGATTCCACAGGAAACAGGAGGGGATGGGTGGGGGCAGGGAAGGGGAGGGTTGGAAGGGAGGGGGAGACACTCACCAAGAGAGACACATATACTCGGACACACGCAGTGAGCCCTGTCAGCTTTGTAGCCAGCAGATCACATCACGTAACCTCGTCCCCCAACTGCTAGCTCCTCCCACCGGAGACTCTCCATGGACTCAGGCCCTGACCGATGGCGGCTCAATAGGGCAGCGTCAGTGGAGGTGACCAGCGCTTCCCCCCTCCCTCTAAATTAAGGAGTCCTCCACCTGGTGATGCAAACATCATGAGCTGCTGTGAACGTGGACGCCAGACCACTGAGATTAGTCATTCTACCCAAGCTGTAGCACAAACAGAAGTGTTTTCTGTTCATTCAGTTTTTATGGTTTCAATCTCTGTATTTTTCCAGCGTGGGGAATAAATCTGGGATGCCAAATGGTCAACCACTCTTGAAGATTTCCAAAAAGCCCTTTTTCCAAATTAATAAAAGATGGACAGATTGTCATTTATAATGAACTTAAAGTGGAAATCAAATTCATTTATTAGGCATCTGTTCTGTGCCTATTTGCTTGTATGGTTTTTGGAGCCCATTAGAGTCAAATGCTCAGCTTTGTCCACTTGCCTTACAGTTGGAATGTTGGAATTGTTTTGTGGATGTAATTGCAGATTTCGTTATCAATCTATTGTAAAAGCCTCAATTTATGAGGCTTCTGCGTTCTATTAGTTGTCCTGATCTTGGCTTCAGATTGCAGTATAAAGAGTCTATTTGCCCATAACAGTGCCGCTAGTTTTCCCACACCCTCAATACCTCTTTGCTGTGATTGGTGCTGAAGTAGAACGTCAGATGACTCTTGCTGGATGTTGTCATGGCAGCCAGCTACGGAGCTGAACGTCCGATTAAACTGAACCATGATGTATGTGCTCTCTGGAAAGCATCAGTATGCAATGGGCTAAGCTCCTTAAACCTCACACAACCACAGTGTTGACAGTCAAGTTATTTTACCTCCAACAAATGAAGATGTAAATCCCCGCCCTATGCCGTCCTTTCTATACTTTAGATATTGTTATACAAGTTTTTTTTTATCAAGGAAGATGACATTTGCCCCCCTTGATGACGTTTAGTAGAAGGTGGCTGCAAGGAGGTTTACCTAAAAGCCTATTTCATGTTGTAGTTTGCTTTTGACAGCAAGAACACCTGTAATGGAAAGGAATGCTGGTTTAGCTTCTAAGCACATTAGTATAATATGCATCAGATACACTATAAATAAAAGGAAAATTGAAATGCATCATACTGATGCTCTCCAGTGAATTCAGTCATTACATTATTTTGCAAGACAATCAATTAGGTAGGATTAAAAAGACAACCTCTGGTCATTTCTGTCATGTTGTGCTGCAGTTTGAATTCAGCTAGCCGTGCTGAGATGGGCCATGCCTCTCGTTGTGAGTGTGGGCAGGAGGACTGGCTGAAGACAGGTGCTGAATGTTGAATCCACTCTGATTAATTGCACTGGCCTTGGGAATGTGGGGGATGCCTTTTAAACAAGCCAAGTGTTCTCCCATTGACTCATACCTTCCTGTAACTGGGCAGCCTATTTCAGGGCCTGTCCCATATGATGAATCCCCCCGCCCCTTTGCCCCAGATGTACATGGTGCTGAGGCTGCAGCTACTCCCTGGGTCCCTCATCGCTCAGGCTTCACTGACCTGAACACCCATCCAGGCCCCCACAACGCATGGCAGAGGCAGATGCATCAGGCTGCTTTCCTAACCATAGTAAGTAGTTCCGTGTTTCAGACCCTGTTAAGTTAAATTCCTTACTTAGACCAGACACAATATACTTGGCAGTAAGTTTGACAGACATGTTTTAGAAGAGCTGTGTATTGGAAACAAGTAGGCCTATGCTGTATCCACATAACATGGAAGGGGCACAAATATCGTTCTATATAGCTCGTGTAATGCTGAATCTCAGGGCTAGATTTTTACTAGAATTAGGGATTTGCTTCGCTACACCCAGGCACCCTGACTTTCAGAGTGTATAGTACCTAAATAATACAGTCTGTGTTTATTGGCTTTCTGTGAATATAACTGGTCATCCTCTGAGGTTATGGCCAGGGACTTACAGGGATTTATGGTAAGTGATTACTAGGGGCCTAACCCCCCGGGAAAAATGGTCATTATCAATTTTAGAGTATAAGCATCGCACATACAACTGGTAAAAGGAACTACTGGGCCCCTGGCCAGATTTCTGCACAGTACTGCAGGTACTTTCATTCATTGTGTGCATGTTGGCCTATTTATGTTCTGTTCATTCTTTTCACCTCCTATGAGGGTTTTTGTATATCCAATTAACGACAGGATTTGATATAATGCTGAAGGATTTGATATAATGACTGTTGAAAACAACACACTTCTGCCAATATTAATGACCTATCATACAGAAATAATGAACAGACAAGAAAGCAAAGTGTGCAATGATCTGGCCATAGCATTATTCAGAGATACGCTAGCACCCATGGGTTTTGCTAGCACGTCCGACTGTGCTTCTCCACACAAGGTGGAGCAAGCATAGGCTACACTGTAAAAAACTGTTACTTTACAGTGTCAATGCTGTGATTTTCTTTAACAGCATATTAATGTAAGATTTGTCACAGTACTTGACTGTAAATGTGCTTTGTTTACAATGTCACTGCTGTTTTTCTTCAACAGCATTTCACTGCATAAAATGTGAGTACTGTATAGGTATACTGCTTTCTGCTGTGTTACTTATGTAATCTACAATAACAGTTTCAAATTGCATACAAGTAACTATTGTATATAGACATTAACAAGTGGTTTTAATCATAATCCATTACTACCGTGTACATATTGTTGCCACGGCTAGCCCTTGTTCCCCACTCAGGGTTAATGCCAATGAAGGGCCTAAACTTAAACATACAGTACCAGTCAAAAGTTTGGACACACCTTCTCATCTTTTATCATTTTCTACATGGTAGATAACACTTTTTTTGTTTAGTACATCATTCCATATGTGTTCTTTCGTAGTTGAAATGTCTTCAGTATTAATCTACAATGTAGAAAATAATAAAAGTAAAGAAAACACTTTTGACTGGTACTGTAGATAACACAGATATAACACAGATACTACTAAATATAAACACAATACTATTTATGCTCTAACCTTTCACAGTTTAAAATAGAGATCTATTGTCCAGTACCAATAAATAGCTACCTCAGGCAAGTTGGAATCCCCCTGCTTGAAAGTATTAGATGAGTGGACTTACCTTTGAATGGGTTCCAGTATCGAGGCCACCTCTTCATATTGTGGATTAAAGGTGTAGTGGCAACTACTACAGCATGCCCTGTGATAAATGTTGGACCAACACAGATCATTCGGCCTTCAGTGCCAACTGATCTAAACAGAGATCATAGTATTAATAATCAGTCTCTCATCACCAACTGAAATCCTGAAGTAACAAATATCAAAAACAGAAAAATCCTAAACTTCACCCTCCCTGCAAGCTTGCAGCACACATTTTGCTACCTGTTTTTCACTATTAGGAAGCTCTAACGTAATCCTACACTGTCTGTGGATTTAGAACTACTCCAAGAAAATACACAGAACCTTCGCAACATTTAAAATCTTAAACCAAGGATATTTAAAAAATAAACATTCACATGCTTATTAAAACTACCACAAACCGCCCTTTTGTTCCCATCAGATGCTAGTTAGGAATAAGTTGATTAAACAGAAAAAAAACTGCCTAAAATGAAGCCTTGGATACAAATCAGGGGCCGTATTCACAAAGAACCTTAGGGCTAAAAGTAGGTCATAAGTGGCGAATTTAGGGGAAACTCCTAAAAATAATGGGCGTGTCAGTCTTAAATGAAGGACTCCTAATTTTTTTTACTAAGAGCAATTCACAAAATATTTTATCCCTAAAAGTAGCACCTAAGTCTAGGACAGCTTAAAACTCCTCATGAGGACTCCTAAGTCACTAAGACCTATTCACAAAAAATCGTAAGATGGCTGCAGCCGACTTGGAATTGATAAAAGACATTGCTTAAACCGTGAAGGTATTAATATTGTCGTAGGATTAGCGCAGGATGCAATGACGCCTTTAAACAACGATGTGTCCCGAAGTGAAATGTTTGGAAACATAAAGATAGCCTATTTGGCTTCGCGGAAAACGCAAATGACGACACTGGGAATCATCAGTCAGCCGTTTAATTCATCAAACTATCAACGCACTGTAGACCCCACATCATCCAACAGTTTATCCAGTTGCTTTTGGACAATCGCCTATTACACAATATCAAAGTAAATTCCATGGCGATCGCAGGAATGTCCAGTGACGGGACACACATTACAATAATTCGTCCACCGTGGCCTGGATGAACCGATGACTCGTGCATTTCAACGGAGAGCGGTCGCAGGTTTTTGAGGACTTACCAGCTGGATGCCGCTGGGGTGACAGTGGCTATTGGTCCTGGGACCAGTAGGCTTTCGCCTAGGCTACGGTTCACGTTCGTTTCGCTTTGGTCAATTAAGATTGGAGGGCTTGAAGGGCCGTATGTGCTGATATTTGAAGTGGTCAAGGGCTGGAAATATAATAGCCTAACAGTTTGCTGGGTGCTTTAATTATTACTGCCTTGATGACATGCAATTGCCATATTATATATTGATCGCTTTCTATTTATCTTATCGTGCAAAGTGTAATTCCCGTTGGATGCACAAACGTGTCATCATGCGTGTGCATTCTGCTAACTGCACTGTCCATAACTATTTAATATGACTTAATTTGAAGCCTAGGTTATTCTCTTATTTTCAGTTGATATAGTGGGATTGTTAGAGGGACGTCACGAATGAGTTTTTAATGAGAGAGCCTGTCAACAACCAATCACCGTCCTCACCCCTTCTTAACTTGTGCATGAGAATGGACGTCATCCATAGCAACGGAGTTTTTATCTTAAGCTTAGGAGTTGGTATTATCCTTAGTATGAGTAGGTCTCAGAGCCGTTGTGAATCACTTTTAAGAAATTACTCCTACGTAAAAGGTTTTAGCGCGAGTTAGGAGCACTCCTAGTGGTAAGATAAAAGGCTTTGTGAATACGGCCCCAGGTGACTAGATGGAGAAAGGTGACGTTATTTTCTCAGTACTTCAATGCTTACCTTGTTTATTGGATTTTATCGAGAGTATTGAACAACAATGGTGTTTTGTGCAATCTCGTCTCGTCTTGTCACTTGTCTGCATTCGAAATGTCTGAATTTCAGGATGTCCTGTGAAATAGGAATGCTGAATCTTTCTGCTCATTAAGTAGCAGCATACTTTCAATGCTCAATATATCTTTGCTTAAATAAAGCATCACATTTTACAGTAATTACATTGTTGTTTGAAATTGGCTGTATTTTTAAAGTCATTTTTTTTTTTACAATGTACAATTTCATGACATCAGCTGTATTTAATGAAGCTCATGTGTCATTTCAGTGTTCTGAAGGCCAATCCCTTGTCTTTGGTCAATGGAAGGCAGCATGACTAGAGACGGACATGGAAGGAGTCCTGATCAGCGTAATCACTACCCCAGCATCTGTCACATGACATCCAGGCAGGCACAGACATGTGTGGCTTTATTCAGTTAGCCCTTTATTTATGATAATGGTTCTGGGCAGTACTCAAGTCAATGCTAGCTATAATTAAATCATAAAACGCCAATTCTGGTTCAGACGAACATCTGGATCAAAGTGAGATGAAACAACTGATGGTCTGCAGTGAATGAGCAACACACTCTCTCTCTCTCTCTCTCTCTCTCTTCCTCTGTCACATACACACACAGTCATACGCACTTATAATTAGCTTGAATTGTGCGTTGACCAGAAGCTGCCATTGTGACATTTCCACTGAGAGGTGAGAGGGATGTGTGTTAGCTCATACTCTGCAAATTAGGCCCTCATAGCAGGCTATTTCCAGAGGCCTGCCTGTGACATCGGCTCTGTGCTGCTGCACACAATGAGCTCATGAACGGGCTGCTTGATGGAGGGCATACAGGGCCACATGGAGGGGGACGAGGTGAACGTTGGCGGAATCTTTTCTAAATGAAATCACCCGTCCACCGCTGACACAGCACACACACACACACACACACACACACACACACTGCCCTCCCAATTGTGATGGCAGGTTTTTTCTTCTCAGAGAGGCTCAAATGGTAAATTCAGTTATATTGACCCGAGGTGGGAGGCGCTTGTCTCAGAAGGGTCTGTGTTATGGAGCTGGAAATGCTTAGTCACTAGACCCTTGGGTAAAAGCCCCCAGATATCAGTGTTCTTGTATTAAAGTAAATAGATTGTTTGCACTGCAGTCACACATTACATACACATAAAAATGTCTGTGTGTGTGTGTGTGTGTGTATTCTTTTCCCTGGTTTGATAGTGACTTTCAAATGAACCAGGGCAGAAAATTGATTTCGTACCCCTATGCAGGAACTTGTAGTTTGGTAGCTAGCATGTTAACCTTCTTCCAGAACTCAGCAACGTGGCAAAATGGCCCAAGCACCATCCATATTAGCATGTTGTAGAGAACCAGCAGGAAGCCCGAATCGTGTGTGTGTGTGTGTGTGTGTGTGTGTGTGCGTGTGCGTGTGCGTGTGCGTGTGCGTGTGCGTGTGAGCAGCACATGATGGAGCGTCTATTTCCTGCTGTGAGGCAGCCTGAGCACCTCCCCTCCGCAACCCCCATCCTGCCTGAGCCATGACAGATAGCCTCACTTTTACCACAGGGGAGGCCCACTTACCCGCCCCTCAAGTGTTTGTTTGCTTGCTGAAAATGACAGCTAATCTATAAGTGTAAATCAGAGCAGGGAGTTGGAGCCGCTAAGCCTGCCAGTGGAGGGCATCCTGCTGTCCTGCTGTATCAATAACCCTAATGAAGCTCCCAGCAGGTCCTGCCCTCGCTCCGCACTGCCATGTTCAGTCACTCATTACAGCCTCTTAGGAGCACCTGGCCGCCCCCCTGCCGATCTCTCATTAACATGTGTGCAAGATCACAGGTACAGGTCTGCCTTTCTGTCCCTCTCCGCAGCTCTCCTCTTCTATCCTTTCCTCTCTTCTCCTCTTTTTTCTTTTCTTCCTCTCATTTCTTCTCCTCTCCACTCTATCCTTTCCTCTTTTCTTCCTCTCATTTCTTTTCCTCTCCATTCTTGTCTTTTCCTCTCTTTTCCGCTGTCCACTCCTCTCCCCTCCTCCTTCTCTCTCCTTTCTTCTCTTCTCTTCTCCACTCCTCTCCTGGTCAGAGTTTTCATTTCACCCCCGTAATCCGAGCAGGGACCACAGAAAATAAGCATTAAGACCGGGTGCTATAGCTAATAGCGTACATAGGAATTACATGGGGACCTGAAGGACATGTTTCATCATGGAGGTTTTTTTTATCATAGGAGCCTCACATAGGCGGAATAATAAATCAAAGAAAAGAAAAATCAATGCAGAAGACACTGAGTGAAAGCCTTGTGTGTGGACTGAGCACTTGGATCAGTTCTTGGATCTAGTTGGAGATGCTACACAGCCTTATAAATATATCCTCTGATAAACATGGCTTGCAGACTTGCAGAACACAGGTATTGCAAACACAAGTTTTTTCACCCCTTAGTAATACAGGTCATGGCAAAGAAGGTAGTTAGCGTGAAATATATTAGGAAGGAAAATGAGCGGGAGGAGCAGAACCGACGGCAGGGAGGTTATAAGACGGGTGTCTTAGAAGCAAAGCTAAAGAATGTTAAATGCGGAGGCTGTCCAATTTGTTCCTCCAGTGGCAAGGATGACGTATGACCACCTTAGTCATTTCATCAATGCTATTGTATAACCGCATCATTCATGCAGTAACAACCCAATTGACCTGCAGATTTTTCTCCATCATAACCAATATGTCTATCGGATTACACTTTGTATGTCTTTAAAATTGCACTGCATGATTTATTGTCAGAGCGAAGCAAGATATTTAATGAGACTATACAGCAGCACATGTAATCTGCTTCACATACTACAGTCATTATAGAGCAACATTAAAGTTATCGATTTTAGGCTGTTATTTATTCCAGTGTGTCAGGCGCAGTGCAGTGGGCTGTATTATAAAGGGGCCTTCATTCTGGTCTAATTCACATTTAATGGTCCTTTTTCGGCTTGTGGTGAATTATGAAAGTGCTCCACCTTTTGCTTTCCCATTTGAATTATTAAACACACCTCAAACTATAATTAAAGTCATTAAGGAGCCTGGAGGAAAAGTGTTTTTGTCTTTTCTAACCAGCTCATTCCCATCAGTACCTCTTCCCTCACCCCGCTCACTCCAAATGGGTGTGCAAGGCTGTTTTTATTTCTTTCCCTTTCTGCTTATGGCAAAGACAATGGCCCCTCTGAATCACAGGGTAACTCATCTGTCTAACCATAATCATACACAACCTTGTTATCCCTAGTGGTTCTCCTTGAATGCAAAAGCATCATAGAATTTTAGACTTCAAAACAGTAACCACCACAGGCAAATTTCCCTGGGGTGTCTTTGGTCATGTCCCTAATATCAGTGACAGAAACTCATATTAAATGTGTGCAAAGGTCTCACTGGTGTCCCACCCACACTCTTCCCAAAAGGCCAATTAAGTCAGGAGTGATAACTAAAGAACACAGAAACGCATTATGGTTTCATGACGGCATGAAGTGGGATGTATCATTAGATGCCACGGAGTGACAGATAGGATGCAATGCTCCCCTGAATAAACGGGCATTAGCCTGACTGCGGCTGGACTGGGCTGGGCTGTGAGCTTGCTAGCCAGGCTATGAGGTCTAGCAGTTTGGCGGCGCAGTTTGGGTCCTGCTCCATGATGAATGGGTTATATTCCTCCGTAAAGCATATTAAAGTCAGATCTGATGATTGATAGTACGGAGAGCAGAGGAGGGGGAGATGGGGAGGTGGCGGGAGGAGCGTTAGGAAGCCCAGGAAGCTTTTGATAAAATATGAAAGGGGAGGAAATTAAATCCCGGACAAAAATATCAAAATCAGTCTCTCCCCCTGCTTTTTTTGCTGATGACTGATGAAATGGCACACGGCTTATTTGAATTTTTAATGCTCGCTTCTCAGGTCTGCGCCTCCGCAGTAGACTAAAGATTCTTTTGCAGATGCATCACTTAGCATAACTTACAACTTAGAGGATATATTATCGCTTTTTCTTTTTTCAGGCCCTGACCTTAGACCAACTTTTGTCTCCATTGTAAAATGAGTTGTCAATGAACACACAAGCAAAGTAGTTTTATTACACACTATTAAACTGTATGCAGACTGGCTTTAGAACTTCATCTTCTCTGTTCAGCAATGGTTTGAATTATAATCTGCTACAAAACTTGAATAAATGTAACTGGGCATGAGTGTTCAATTTGTCATTAGAGGGCTCATTTTAAACTAGGTGGTTCTAGGTTTTCATATGGCTCTTCATCAGTGGCCTCAGACTCCTCAGTCATCAGAAAAGATTATTTTAATCAAACTGAGTTCAACACATCCTATGATGTCAATTTCCACCATATTGGACTATGAAACAGTTTTTAAAAATTCCACAGGCCACAATTATTTTTAAGTCTTCACCAAAATTGGCACAGATGATCTTCAGACCAAGCCAAAGGATTTTTAAGCTTTCATCTGTCCCAGCCAATAGAAATTGGATGTGAGGTCATATCTCAGAAACGCTTTGATGTATCAAAACCAAAATTGGTACATGGACTTGTGATCACATTTTGAGGAAGCACAAAAAATTTGCGCCATTTGACCTGTAGATGCGCTGCAATAAGTAAAAATGCCTTTGGCTAATAACTGCTGGTGTGTTAAAAAAAATCATTATTTTGTCTGGTGATACCAAGGGAGGTCCCAAAGCCGAAATATGAAAACTTGTAATTCCATGTCACAGGCCGCATATTTTTCCAGTTTTTTCTAAATGTGCAGTAGTTGAAAACACAAAGGCTCACAAATGTTATCAGAGGGATTTTAGATTTTTGAAATCAACCGAAATCAGCAGCAAAGCAGGCAAACGAGGAGTGAGATCATATCTCACTCAGATGTCTTGACATCAAATTAATTATATTATTAAGACTCGGGACCTCTTCTTAAGGTTGTTCGTTTGTTATCTGTGTGTGGTATGTCTGGTGATGTCTTAGGAGATCCCTTAGGCTTAGGATGACAACCTATCATGTTGACCAAATTGTATTTAATCAAAAACCTTAAAAAAATATCAGTGGCCAGTCCTCTCCAAATGTGGCACAGATGATCTTCAGACAAATCCTCCCAATTTTATTTTCAAATAAAACAGAAAGTAAGCTCTTTTCTATTTACAATTAAAATTGACCAAACTGAAATGTGAGTGAAAACAGCCTTGCCCTTGCCATAATGACGTGAAGCTTCCATGGCCCCCTCATTGCTGCTTGCAACTATATTACACCCTTAACGTGGTATTTCACCAGGGTTTGTGTAGGTCCTTGTTTATGACTGGCGCTGGTTTAACTGAATATCTAATTTGCTGGATGATCAACCACACCATTCGTGTCCCTGACATTTGAGCTGAATGGGGGATTCCATCAGTCAGCATCCATCTCACGATGGGGAGAAGTGATCTGCCACCAGTACCCAATGGACTCTCACAGTGCAATAATTGGAAATAAAAGGATCTGACCCCAGTGAATAGAGCCTGGCCTTTCGTTAATTGCGCATGTACACAGAAACTGTAATTACAGTGTCAGTTGGTAGAGTGATATCACCTGTGAGGCAGTGCATATCTTGTCAGACATCCTGCGAAAGAGAGCGGGCCTCCGACTAACACTTCCATTTGTTTATTTATTTACTCAATTTCACAGCGTAGCAGAAGCACATTTTTATATGATGCATGAGAGTTGAGCAGTTGGGTGCCTCTCTGGCCTTCCTCGCTCATTCCTTATTAATATATGTATTATTCCCTCATTAATTAATGGAAATTATCAATCATGTTAACTGTATCCTAAATTAATCCTTTGCTGATGCTAATCAAGGGAGAGGTTTAAATTGGGTGCTATTACTCAACTGGCCAGACGGAGAGAGCTTTGTCAACTGGGTAAACCTTTTCCATATATGGTGCCTTTCCATCTATGGTGCCTTTTCAGCCCAGCTGGCCACAGGGCCACTGCTTCAAGCACAGATGTGTCCGAGTACTTCGGTGTTGTCGTCATCATGACCTTCTAGGAGCGTGAATCTCACTCCTTGACAGTTTTATTTGAATTGACTAAGTGTAGTTACATGTCTGTGATTATCTAGCTGTCTGCAACCATACATGTGATCCAAAAAGACATGGGATTTAAACTTTGGGTTTAAAGCCCATCTTAGATGTTTTCTTTCAACAGGAAAATTACTTTGATATCAATGTGCCTCAGATTATTTTATTTTATTATTTTATTATTAACGTGCAGTCTGTGTGCATGTTTAGACTGTGTTGTCATTAGTTTTCTTTCTTCTCCAACTTCTCCACTTCAGTCAATATTCTGAACATGGGTTTGGACATTGTCACTCATCGTCTGTCACTTAGGTGTGAATATGGACTGGAGTGGAGTTAAGTGGATATTTACTCCCATTAGGATCTCATGCATAATTAAGATGTTATGAATAATAAATAGGACATAGCCCTGCTCTGCCCTCTCCTCTCATCTATACTCACCACCGGCAAAAAGGCAGCTTTGTTTACTCCGGGCGCCAAGGCATGAGTTCTGAGGATACATTTGAAAGTCATTGACGGAGCTCAATGTGTTTGCCTCATGCCCATTCAGACCCATTATGAAGACACCCCCGCCCTTCTGAATTTTTAAAGACTGACGAATGTCTTCTGAGAGTGGCTCAGTGGCGGCTGGCCTTGCAGGAAAGCGTATGGTAATCGGTCCCCCTCTGGGCACCTGGAGATCAATGTCCTCGCTATCTGCTTATGGGAGGAAACATGCACTGGACAGAAACCAAAGGTTAGTTGGCTAGGAAATAAAGGCTGATTTGAAAAAGGAGGCAGAAACGGAAATGAGCAGATGGTGAACTGAGAGACTGTTAGAGTACTGCAGGCAGAGGCGAGGAGTAAACTTATATTCTAAGGAGGGCAGAGCACCTCAGACAAAGAAGAAAGAACAACAGCTAGGGCTGCATTCTACAAGGATCCACTGATTTAAGTATGTGACATCTTCATCCATTCAAGAGAAAATAAGAAGTTTGAAAGTTGAAAGGACCTAGAGGAGTACGTGGGTGCATACTGACAATCAGGCATTTGTTACTGGCAGACATTCCTCCAGCTGGAGAGATGAGTTCACCTGTAGACAATGGCCCACCCAGGTTCAAAGAAGTGCTCAAGGTCATTTTTCACTTTATTCCATCCCACTGCCCATCTTTTTTTTACTGGCTACACTAGCCCCTTGGGCAGTCTTTACTTTATTTTACTATTTATATCACTATGCACTATCCTCACACACAAGCACAGGACTCTATCTTTGCACTATCAACACATACACATGGACAATATCTCTCTGCACTCCTTGCACTACTTTCCTTGTGAACATCAACACTTGACACCTATCCTGTACCTGTAAACACCCCATTCCCTGTGTACATGTTCTCCCTATGTGTATTGTTTTATTGTGTTCCATGCATGTTTGTTTGTGAGTTAAGTGTATAAGCTACTGGATGACCTTAATTTCCCTCAGGATTAATAAAGTATCCATCTATCTATCTATCTATGCGTTGTGCAAAGGCTGCATCAGCTCACGGCCCTAATGGGGTACCTGATCACGTCTATAAAGGAGTGCCTGATGTTTTGAAGTATCTATTATAGCTGATGGTGATTGTAAGGGCAAAAAGGAACAATTCTAAGGATGTGGTGTCAGACAGGTAGTATTTTCATTCTGAAGGAGAAGAACACTGTGGCTTTAGCCCAATTTTGACCTGTCTTCCTAATGTGAAAGCGAAGATCTTCTTTAGTGTTGTAGCAAGGAGGTTGGTATCCTATGTGAAGGCAAATAGCAGAAATAGTATTTTGTGCAGAAAGCAGGACTCTCAGGATTTTCTATATATTTAGAACATAGTAGCATGATTTTGCATCAAATTCTAGCGGCAAGGACAGAAGGCAGAGAGCTTTGTGTGATATTTCTGGGTCTATGTAATGCCTTTGAATTGGTGCCACACAATCTGGTATGGAAGTTATACAGTTACTGTCAGGTTCCTGGGAAGATTTAAGTGGTACCCCCCAGCAACCCCTATGTAGAAGCTAGCATGGGGCATGCTAGGTACCTGCCTGCCAGTTCCCTGCCAGATCCAGCTCCTGAGTTGGCAAGCCTTCGACCTGATGGCCTCCCTCCCGATCGTATTGAAGAGCCAACCAGCTTCTGGCCAGTGGCCCAGGGGGTCAGACTAGGCCTACTTAGCCTCCAGACAGCTTCCCCAGAATGTTGGTGACCAGCCAAACACCCATGGTTCTGCCCGTGGCGAACACTTGACCTGTCAGGAACCTGACTGATCCTGTCTCCCTAAGTCCCCAGGAGTCACCATTCTGAGGAGCTCAGCAGGCCATCAGATGCCACATCCGCTCCTGAGTCTGTTCCCGAGTCGGCCAATGCCACACCGGCCCTTGAGTCGATCCATCAAAGGTAGCAGGTAAGAAGCAGTTCAGCATTCACAAGATACATTACAGAATAGGGATATCATTGGGCAGGTACAAAGCGGAAGAGCTGGGTTTGGGTAAGGTTAAAGTTGGAAAGCATGGGGTAAGGCTACATTGGTGGAGAGGAGGCAGATGGTGACCAGCTTTTGTTTGCAAGCAAGAAGAGGAAACTAGACGAGCATCTCAGGCAAAGCAAGGACAATGGAACAACTGGCATTATGTTGAGAAGAGGAAAATCAGCTGGAGAGAAGTGTGGGCTATGGATACTAATCACATCTAATTTATTGTTGGAGCTACTTATGATGTTATCCCAACTCCGCAGAACCTCAGTCTTCCTCAGTCACCCACATAAAGACAGAAGCTGAAAGTTGTGTTTGGGTACTGGCTTATTAAAACATATTCTGTCTGATTGTTAGACAAGCTTGACCAAGGGTTGCTACATGCAGAGACATAATCAGGTTTTAAAATCATTGCTGTGTGTGTTTAAGAATAAACGAGTTGAGGTTAACTCGCCAGTTAATGACAGGGACAATAGTATTTCTTTAGCATGTGTGAGAGGGTGCAGACAAGTGGACACCAGGCACCTACAAACAGTACTGGCAAATGGGGCAAAGCACGGAATTGGAGAATACTGGAAGATGCCAGAAGGCAACTTCAAGTTCCACAGTGAATTGTTGTGACTGCTATGAGACCAGACATGGTGTTGTATTCTGAGTTTGAGTGCATTGTTTACTTTATTGGGTTAACGATTCTCTTTGAAGATTTGATTCAAGAGGCCTTTGAAAGGAAGAGGCTATAGTATGCGGAACTGGTAAACGAATCGAAAGAACGAGGTTGGCAACTACAAACAAGACCAGTGGAGATAGGTGTTAGAGGCTTTGTAGCTACATCAACCACAATGCTTCAGTTGGACTTTGGTTTCTGAGTCACTCAAAGGAGCTTTAAAGGAGTTGTCTGAGGCTGCCGAAAAAGCGAGCCAATGGTTATGGCTGAGGCACTCACAGACTACTTGAGGAAACGTGAATTAAGCTGTTATACATGAAAAAGCCTGTTGGCACAAGATTTTGGGTGTACAAAGTGATCAGGGTTTGTATCTCATTATAAAACAATTGGGTTCTATCGTGTTATTTAGCTGTTTCTGATTGGACGAGAGACGTTCCATGCCATGGATTATGCCAGAACAACCCAACGGGGACTTTTCACAGCTAATAATAAATCACTCCGCATGCGCATCGATGATAACCGTTAATTCAAAATTCTTATAATTCCAAACCAAGACGTTGACAAAGGAACTACTTTTTGTTGCGGAGAAACAATGGCGAAATAAAAAAAAATGTAATCAATAACTTCGTGTTGAAATGTTAATTGGTTGACCATCGAATAATTTTATAAAAGCAATATAGCACTTGTGGGAGTGGGGTAGCTAAGGAAGGTATTCCCTTCATTATCCTGGTGGGCTCTCCTAGCCCCAACCCCTTCCCTTACCCTAAGTTGGGTTCATATTGAAATCCTACCCTTTTCTTAACCTGGTTTTGTACACCCAATGGGGTTACCCCATCTAAACCCTCCCACCCTTACACTGGATTGCCTGTGGCAGGCTGTAGTATAATGATATGTATGGATAATTAGTCAGTAAAATATTAATATATAATCTATTTGAGGTGTATCTGTTGTTGTCCCTGATATTGACATGTTTCTTAACCCGCTAATTGGAGGGCAGTGGGTCTAGGATGCCAGATACCACTGTTGAGCCTTCTGGAGGTGTCTTGTGCCTAATTCAACAAGCAAATTTCTTATGAAGACATCTTAGTTGTTGTTGTGGTTGTGGTTGCTGTTGTTGTTATTAAGTACTGTTATGACCTGTTGTTAAAATACTTGCTAGGTTGTACTTCCACTGTGGGTCCAAGTCCCCAACCAGTGGCACAAGGAATTTAACATCTTTTCATGTATATACAGTGGTGGCCAAAATTGTTAGAACACCCTACAAATCTGAATAAATGTGCATTTTTTTCGCCTCCAAAACATAATTTCAACTCATAATGTTCATGAAACATGCACATGGTTGCTCTGAGCACAAACAAATAACAGATGAAGTGAGTCTTTCTGTTTTTATCCACTTTTAACTTTAATATTTGGTATGTCCACCTTTTGCAGCAATTACAGCAGCACATCTCTCTGGCATAGTGTCAATATATTTCCTTAGAACTTCAACACTAATTGTATCCCACGCCTTCTGCAACTCAAGCCAAAGGCTTTCCTTTGAATGTATAATGGATCTGTCCAGTTTATTGTCCAACTCGCCCCAAATTTGCTCGATGGGGTTGAGGTCCGGACTTTGAGGTGGCCAGGCCATCATTTTCAGTGATCCAGCAGATTCCTTTTGTCGCAGGTAGTTCCGGCATAGGTGAGAAGAGTGTTTAGGGTCATTGTCCTCTTGGAAAATAAATCCAGGCCCAATAAGACGACTCCCAGATGGTACTCCGTGCCTCACCAGAATGTTGTGGTACACTTTTTTATCCATGATGCCATCAATTTTCACCAGGTCACCTGTTCCTGAGGCTGAAATGGCACCCCACACCATAACACTACCCCCTCCGTGTTTAACTGTGGGCAAGAGACACTCATTTTTATACCTCTCCCCCACCCTCCGTCGAACATACACTCTACGCTTGTTGCCAAACTGTTCAAACTTGGACTCATCAGTCCACAACACTTTAGACCAATCTTCCTTAGTCCATTTCTTGTGATCTTTTGCAAATTTCAGGCGATTCACTCTATTTTTCTCTCTCAGCAATGGTTTCTTTGCTGCTATCCTGCCAACAAGTCCTTTTTCTCCAAGTTTCCGTCGCACAGTTCTTGAAGACACTGTTGCACCATCATTCATTGTGGTGTTGATCTCATCACGAAGTTCTCGTGAGGTCTTTCTTCGGTCCTTAAGACTGAGAATTTTCAGATGCTTCACTTGTCTGTCAGAAAGTTTATTTTTTCTACCTCTCCCCTTTCGGTTCTGGTGTGATTTGGTGGCATCATGGCGGTCTATAGTGTACTTGATGGTGCTTGGACTGCATCTCAAGTCCTTGGCTATGCGGCGGTAACTCCAGCCAGCATCAAAAAGGGCCTTAATTCGAGCCCGTTGCTCACTTGTTAGCTCCTTCCTTACCTTAGCCATGTTCAAAGAACAACATGTGTAACAAGACAACTTCTAGAGGCTTTGAATTTATACCAATTGGTGGTGTGGCCTATGTGACAAAACCCTGGTGTTACCAATCACTTAATGAGCAGGATAGGCCTTGTACATTCAAAATAATTACACAGCTGTGTCCTAAGACTCTTTCATCACCAGCAATTCAACCGGGATCACACCTGACAATGATTATACAAGTAATTTGGCTGCTTCTGTGAAGGAACATGATTGTGTGATATTGACAGTGAAATAGGCCTAGCTTGTTTTTTGTAAGGAAAATGACCTTAATCTACTTAAAATGGCTCTA
This sequence comes from Sprattus sprattus, assembly GCF_963457725.1. NCBI lineage: Eukaryota > Metazoa > Chordata > Actinopteri > Clupeiformes > Clupeidae > Sprattus > Sprattus sprattus. The sequence continues at coordinate 34,410,255 of NC_137921.1, read as the reverse complement.
TTATATGGTTTATAGAGCATAAAGATCATTTTGTAGATATTTCATTTGTTTGATGGGTATTTTAATCGTCAATTCAACAAAAACATCTGAGATCTCTTAAATATGCTGAGTGTTCTAACAATTTTGGCCACCACTGTAAATAAGTCAAATTATGGAATGATCTAGAAATAGAAGCCGCACACGCAGCGACCCACAATGAGACAATACCAACAGTTCCACACAAATGTTTTTGGTGCACTGTTAGGAACCTTTGTTAGTAAACAGAGCGTGCTTGTGCCATGTTGGAGAGCCTCATCTCCCCCTCCGGTGCTGTACAGGCATGAGCTATATGCCATAAAGGATGGCCGTGCTCAGATGGTGATGGTGGCGACAGAGTGCTGGCCAGCCGCTTTGGGGTAATTACATAAAAATAGAAATCCTAATGGCCCGTGAAGTATAGGTCAGCCAGCAAGGGCAGGGAAACCTGGGCTAATGTCACAGTCAGGCACGTGCACAGACATTTTGGGGGGCAGGTGCTCAAAAAAAAAAAAAGGGCGCCCATCACCAAAATTATTAATGAAATTAAATATCTCTCGCTCTCTGGCTTCCACTCCCTTAACGTCTGATACATCAAATGATGTCTGGGGTGCCTTTTTTCTGTAATTGGTCCACCTCACCATGCTTGTGCATCAAATCTGAACTTGGGGAATACTCCAGCCACCCATTTTTAGAAAACCAATGCTTTTGGAATGACCGCCTTTCATAATTTTTTGGGAGGACAAATTCTGGTTGTCGTTGTAAAACAGGCCAAACGAAGAGATACAAATATCACGTTAAACAATGAGGGACAAGGATAGCATGACCCCGAGAGCTAGCATAGTTTACCTGCTATTTTCTAGCTGTGAATTCTCGTGACATTTATAAACAAGCATTCAACATACTCTCGAAATAGTTTAAACGGCATTTATACAACACAAAATATGCACTTTCAGACAAATAATGTCATTAAACCTGACAAACGTCAGTAAACAGCTGGACAATGCTTTGAAATCAAGTTAGTTGTCGGTTCATTTTTTTAGGAAACGTCCGACCAGTCCGGTTTTCAGACGTATTGTTTTCAGCGGCACTAATGTTGTTAATTTATACAACGTCGGGGGATTGCACAAACACCGTCATTACCTGTTTGTCTGATGCAGGTCAGTGAAGAACTAGGCTGAACCTGTTGGCCTGCCGCTCAACATTGATGTGGGGGATGAGGAGGGAGGGGCGCGGAGGGGGCTTGTGAGCACCGCAGATCATAGGCAAAGAATACTTATTGTATGTCTATGCCGCGGAGCATGTCGGGGCAAAATTCTCACAAGAACTCCAAATAAATGCCCCCTCAGATATCAAAACACATTTGGGGGAATTGATGACGAGAGACTAATTTCTATTCTAGAAATATTGATGATTGAAAAAAATAATTGGTCTCCAGAAAAAAGGGCACTTTTTCTCAACCAGGGCACAAGGGCTGGTGCTTGAGCAGCAGTTGGGGTATATCTGTGCACGTGGCTGGTCACAGTGTGTCACAGCGTAATGTATGACTCCAGCCCATTGGATGGGGAGAGACTGTCCAAGCAATTATATGTCCCTCAGCTCTGGCAGTTGGGTTATGACTGTGTAGCACACACAGAAAATGTTGTAGCAGTTGGTGTTTATAATTGGGCCAATCCTTTACTTCATGTAGCTAGGGAAAGAAGTTGGATTCTGAGTACTGCAATTTTTTAAGGAAAAAAAGATTATGTCTGTGAGGTACATTTATTTTTCATAAAGTAAGACTTTATATTACATAATGTAAATCCTAATTCTATATGGCCAGTGATAACTTAGATGAGCTTTAGTGTTGCACTTTGACAGCTGTGAATGTGGTCTGTCAATGAATAATCTCAAGGAGGCAGCACACTATATGTGGACCAGTGCAGTTCCTCGTCTGTTTTCACTCGCCAAAGAGGCATGACGCCACCGTCTCAAGCAAAAGCAGACATCTTGAACTAAAGCGCCCCTAATCCATTTGAAAGTCAACAATCCCCATGTTCTGTTCCACTCAAGAGGAAAAACATCCCATTGGAAATGGGTGTCTGGGAAGAGAAGAAAACTGAAAAGGTTAATGAAGTGTGCTGGGCACTCTTAGAGGAGGACAATGCTCTTTACGGAAGAGGAGGCATGTGCTGCCCGAGGGGAAGGGGCAATGATAATGACACCCCTCAGATCTCATTATCAAGGTTATTGATTTGTATGGGCCACCTGCATCTCTCACACCCACCACCACCCCCAAGGCGCCCAGACGACTCCAAACCCTCAATCTGGGTACCAGCTTTGGTCAACATACCCGTCACACACTCATACCATGGTCAAGCTGACCCACTCACTCCAGCTGACAGCACGCACGCTTACACACACACACACACACACACACAATCACACACACACACACAATCACACACACACACACACACACACACACACACACACACACACACACACACGCTCTCACTCAGCTGACCTGACAAGTGCTTGTGCACTCCCAGGGACAGGGACATTTTTAGAATGGCAGGGGATGGCAGCCAGAGCTGCTTGCTGATCTGTTCCAGGAGAAAATTGGCTTAATTGTGATTAACATTGAGGAATAGTTCTAATTTGTCACCCTCTCTCCAGTTGGCCTTCAAAGTATCGGAGAGCGAAAAACGGAACAAAAAGCAAAATCATTTCATCATATTAATTTTTACTAAATAAATATTTGTTTTTTTATGAATATGAAACTGCTTAGCCTTTACAAAGGTAAAACATCCAATCAAATGATTTGCCAAAGCAAATGAAGAACCGGCCATTATGTTGATCTAATCATGGTGGTGCTGCTACCTCTGTGTGTAATGAGGGGATGTGAGTCCCGACTCTGTGCCTTGAACTGGCAGGGCTGGCAGTGCCTGGGCTGCTGCTCCAGCTGGGGCCTGGCTTTGGGGGGGGATGGAGCTGGCAGCAGATGGCACAGATGGCAAAGAGGCCACCTTCCTTTTGATAGAAGTCTGGTCAGGGACCAGGTTATGGGCTTAGACTGGCACTGCCATATTGATCACAGTGGGCATGATCACATGCAATGGTAATCGTGGTCTCTTAGCCTGCAGTGATATGGCAGATCACTACTTCAAATATTGTTATGTGACCTTTCTACTACTAACATGTATCAGTTCTCCCCACACTGAGCATGATTCTTCATGCCCATAGAGATCCAGTTGTTGGTCTAACTCATGTTAACAAGTCTTGTAAATAAAAATGGGTTTACTGTTATTTTTTGTCTTTGACTTGACCATATGTGGATAAAGAAAAGTACTGTATGCCAAACTGCTACACACTGAACAAGAGAAACCCAGGACTCTGTATGGATCAATGGCAGTAGAAATTCTGAGCTTGGCTGTATGCTACATTGAGGTCACAGAGGTCGAGCCCTCCATCGTTTTGTCTGTCCAGTAATGCAGTGTAATATAATGTAATACTCTATAAAATATGTGCTTGTTTAGATTGGTTAGGTCATTAAGCTGGGATATTTCTCCTCAATTACCGTTTTGACCAATCATTTTGAGTCATTGCTTTGACTTTGTGGTAGACCTAGTACTTAGTTTGACGCAGCACTTAATTTAGTTTGTTCTATTTGTATACGGCAGACATTATTAATTATATGTCAGGTTTACACAAAATGATGGAGCAGTAAGGGTTAATAGCAGTCTTTAGTTTTATTTCGTTGCTCTAGAACTATAGAGATAAATTTTACACTGCAATGACTGCATTTTACATCCAGTTGGCTCTTGCTGATGTTGAGGCTAAAGTCAACACTGTACTTTCAACTATTTTTTGTAATGTTACATCTGCTAAAGGAGTAATATAAGTGGCGTTATGATGGAACCTCAGCTTTGTTACAGAAGACTATGGTCACGACCATCCTCGACAGGGATTCATTTGGGCTGCTAGGGCTGTTCATTGGATTCGATGAGGGCGTTGTCCAGCTTCTTCTTCGTCGGCCTCCACTGTCCTTTGATTGTTTAGTGGGCTTGCTGATGGAATGCGTGTCCGATCCTTGAAAGGCAGATGCAGGAACTGTGGGGGCACGTAAAATGTCTGGAAAGGGTTGGAGGATTCAGGTGCCGATCATTGAACGGCAGATGCAGGGCCACCAGTTTTTCTCCATTGGACACCGTCCACTGCCAGGGTCTCAAGATCTCTAGGTGGGATGGAGCAAGCCTTCAGGGATCTCTTCAGATGGTCTTTCTATCTCTTCCGAGTCCCCTCGGCAAGTTCAGAGAGATGGGTCTCGGAGGCGAGATCCATCTATGCAAACAACGTGTCCTGTCCAGCAGAAGACACAATGAAGAAATATGGCATGGCACTGGTGGAGGACATGCGCGCCAGAATCTTGGTGTGAGGTATCCTGGCATCCCAATTTAGATGGCAACCTTTTGGTTTGAAGATTGTGGTTGGAGAAGACATGTAAGCAGAGACAACCGAATGCAGAGGAGGCTTGCTTGATCCGATTTGTGATCTTTTAAGTCATGGAGGCATTATCGTATATCATGCTTCCGAGATACACAAATGAGTGGGTGTTCTCCAGTGGTGCATTTCCGACTACGACGATCGTTGAGGGTTTGTTGTGATGAAACACTGTCTGCACTGTCAATGTATTCATTAATGTATTCGAGATACTGATTTCCAGGCCCATCCAAGAGTAGGCCTTGTCTGAGTATGATCCTCTGGAGGCCCGTTGGTTGAAGATCTAGACCGGCAACATCATCAACATTCTGGAGCTAGGAGAGGTCTGTGGAAGTGGTCTTGGAACAAGATGCAAGCCATCGGAGGTCAAAGACATCACTGTCCAGACTGCATGGAATACGTGCTCCGTGCGTCACGATTGGCGTGTTTCTTGAGAGGAAAGTGACAGCAATGAGGTAAATCTTGAAGAGTACTGGTTTGAGTAAGCATCCTTGCTTGACGCCAACTGTGCATCAGAAATGCATCGTTTACAGTAATATTGACAGATTGGATCAACTCAGTGCCGCCGCTCCCATAACGCGCACTACGCGCTGCGCGTAGGGCCCAAGTCCTGAGGGGGGCCACCAAATTAGGCAACTTAAAAAAAAAAAATCATCATAGTTATAATAATAATAATAATGCCGATATTATTTCAGTATAGTAATATAAGGCACCTTTTAGCCACGCATATCACAAAACAGGCAGAACAAGAGATATATTTAATTGCTAAAAAAAAAGTTACGATGGTCCCCCCCCCCCCCCCCCCCCCCAACAAATACACATGCAACATCCCAAGCTCGCGGTGGTTGCCCTGTCTAAAGTGGCCAGGCGAACCTGACAGCGAACTTGACAGGACTCTAAATAACTTGACAGGACTCTAAATAACCGTATTCCAATCACAGCCTTTTTTATTTGTATCCATGAAAAGAGAAAAATATGACAGTTTAGTGTCTGTGCACTGGAGGCAAGCGGCTCTCGACTGCACTCCTCTCCACAACAAGCATTTGCAACGCCAACACGAAAAGGTGAAACTTTTAGCGATCTAAGTATCTTAAATCACGATTAAATTGGAAGCTTGCACATTGTTGTTTTCATATTTCGTATCTATGGAGTTAGATTTGTCTCAAAAATAACTGCAAATGCACAGAGGGTGATCTACAAATATGCCTTGAGTTGCACACGTGTTTTGCAATCCACAAATACAAATTTCCGATTTGTAACTTGTGTATTGGTTTTTACAAATATATGTGTATTTGTAAATATATCATTTTACATTTGCAAAACAAAAAGCCATTTGTGAAACTGAAAATTCAGTTTGTGAAAAAAAAAAGCCATTTGTGAAACTGAAAATTCTGTTTGTGAATCGTGTCTCAGCATTTGTGCATCAACAATCACACGTTCGTATTTTTGAGACATTCGTTCCGCAATTTTGAGACATTCTTTCCACAAATACACAAACTCGTGAGCTCGTGATTCACGAGCACCATCCAGCAGATGGCGCTGTTGTTCACTGATATATCTTTAGCTCTACTTTAGTGGGCCTTCATTTCTGCGGGAAAACCTTCGAAATCATGGCCGGACAAGAAGAGCAGCCACCTTCCTGTGTGAGTACAAAGAATTTTCCAACGAATTTTCCTTGTCTTGTATTAAGATACATCTAGTATCATTATTAATCATTTAATCTTACCTATTTCAGTAGAGGTGGTGTCTAGATAACGTTAAGTCTTCTATTATGTTGTGCTTCGAGACCAACATTTGAATCGCTAACGCTTGGGTGTAACACATAGTGACAGAGTAACTTACCGTTTAAAGTAGCCCACTTCAGCTTCACTAGCTAAATCTATTTTCATGGTTTTCATGGACGCGTACTTACTGTTAATATTTCATGAACGTAGCGGAAACCTGTTAGCTCACGTTAGATGGTATTTGGTTGATATGCTTTGATCATTTGGTGGGAATGCTTTAACTTTCATAGCTTGCTAGATATCCTAGCTAACATAGCGTTGCTGGTGAACGTTAGGTAACCATCTCCCTTAGTTGAGTCATTAAGCAGAGAAGTAATGTAATGTTCATTAACGTTTTTTTTATTCAGTTGTCAGTGAGCCATGGTAAATGAGTAGTGGTTTGTTTTGGAGGATAAGACTCATGTACCATTAAAGTTATCCTTTTATCTAACATTGAAATACTGATAGCAAGGTGGTAGATGTAATTTTTTAAGTTAATGTTAGCTAATGAGTTACCTTGCCAGATACAATATACAGCCGCGGAAAAAATTAAGAGACCACTTCAAAATTATCAGTTTCTCTGGTTTTACTATTTATTGGTATGTGTTAAAGTAAAATGTACATTTTTGTTTTATTCTATAACCTACTGGCAACATTCCTACCAAATTTCAAATAAAAATATTGTCATTTAGATCATTTATTTGCAGAAAAATGACAATTGGTCAAAATAGCTAAATTGATGCAGTGTCTTCAGATCTCGATTAATGCAAAGAAAACAAGCTCATATTCATTTTTAAACTACACAATACTAATGCTTACACTTAGGAAGAGTTCAGAAATCAATATTTGGTGGAATAACCTTGATTTAAAATCACAACTTTCATGTGTCTTGGCATGCTCTCCACCAGTCTTTCACATTGCCGTTGGGTGACTTTATGCTACTCCTGGCGCAAGAATTCAAGCAGCTCGGCTTCTTTTCATGGCTTGTGACCATCCATCTTCCTCTTGATCACATTTCAGAGGTTTTTTATGGGATTCAGGTCTCGAAATTGGGCTGGCCATGACAGGGTCCTGATCTGGTGGTACTCCATCCACACCTTTACTGGCCTGGCTGTGTGGCATGGAGCATTGCCCTGCTGGAAAAAACACTTCTCAGAGTTGGGGAACATTGTCAGAGCAAAAGGAAGCAAGTTTTTCTTCCGGGACAACGTTGTACTTTGCCTGGCTGAGGTTTGTAAAAGACCATAAGGATTGAAAAAGTGGACTGGAGGTTCTTCTAAGTTCGTCTTCTCTGATGAGTCCGATTTCACAGTAGGTGCAAGACTCTCTGGCTTGTAGGCCTCTCCAGGTCTCCGTCTAACCATCAGACGACCATGTGTTGGGCAAAGCTGAAAATTGGACTCATCAGAGAAGACGAACTAGAAGACCCTCCAGTCCGCTTTTTTCAATCCTTATGGTCTTTTACAAACCTCAGCCAGGCAAAGTACAACGTTGTCCCGGAAGAAAAACTTGCTTCCTTTAGCTCTGACAATGTTCCCCAACTCTGAGAAATGTTTTTTCCAGCAGGGCAATGCTCCATGCCACACAGCCAGGCCAGTAAAGGTGTGGATGGAGTACCACCAGATCAGGACCCTGTCATGGCCAGCCCAATTTCGAGACCTGAATCCCATCAAAAACCTCTGGAATGTGATCAAGAGGAAGATAGATGGTCACAAGCCATGAAAAGAAGCCGAGCTGCTTGAATTCTTGCGCCAGGAGTAGCATAAAGTCACCCAACGGCAATGTGAAAGACTGGTGGAGAGCATGCCAAGACACATGAAAGTTGTGATTTTAAATCAAGGTTTTTCCACCAAATATTGATTTCTGAACTCTTCCTAAGTGTAAGCATTAGTATTGTGTAGTTTAGAAATGAATATGAGCTTGTTTTCTTTGCATTATTCGAGATCTGAAGACACTGCATCAATTTAGCTATTTTGACCAATTGTCATTTTTCTGCAAATAAATGATCTAAATGACAATATTTTTATTTGAAATTTGGTAGGAATGTTGCCAGTAGGTTATAGAATAAAACAAAAATGTACATTTTACTTTAACACATACCAATAAATAGTAAAACCAGAGAAACTGATAATTTTGAAGTGGTCTCTTAATTTTTTCCGCGGCTGTATATATAAGCCAAGATAAAAGTTTTCAAGAGTACAGCTGTCATTTGGGAGGGCTTCCTGTCATTCATTATAACAAAGAAACTGTTTTTAAGTCTGCTGGTTGCACAGACATGTACCAGTTGGCAACCAAGAGAACAGCTGATGTGTGTGTGTGTGTGTGTGTGTGTGTGTGTGTGTGTGTGTGGTGTAGTGTGGTTTGTGATCTTGTGTGCCTTTCTTGGGCATCTTTGCTGTTAAATGTGCTGTATGGCAGATAGGTTCTAGCCTGTAATATCTTGTACCACCTCCACCACTCTGCTTTTCATGATACTCCTGTGACTCTTAATTGTCAATGTTTTGTTGTGTTGCAGACAGGATATGTTGAAGAAGAGGCTGACTTTGCAGAGACTGTCTACAGATACACTCGTGGACATGCTACGCTACGTTATCCATCAGGAAACCATACAGTCAAGGGAGTTGAGCCAGACAGACAGCGAGACTGAAAAAGGGACAACTAAGTGCCAAACAACACAAGAGAATGCAAGGACACTATATACAGCAGTGTTGTTCTTAAAAAGACATCTTAGTGGCAAACTGTTGTTCCCCTTGTACTAAACAATCTAGTTAGCTGAATTATAGGCGCCAATGAGGAGCCGACACTGGATCATTATGTCAACATTGCTGATGACTTGCATTTGAAAGTTTTCTGTTTGTCAAGACATTGTGTACCTTGATTCCAAGGGCTGTAAGCAGACGAAGTAAGGGCTGAGTGGCCTCAATCGTTTATTCCTTTTTTCTGTTTTGTACACTTTTATGTATCATATTTCATATTTTTCATAAAGATTGTTTTTATGGTTCATCAGTGTTGTTTTCATTTGTGGAAGAATGAATGAATGAACGAACGAGCAAACAAATGGTCATTGGTGTAAGTGCAATAACTGCCTTTTATTGATACAAAGAAGGAGGTTTATTTGTCACATAAATAGAAATACTAACATAAAGCATGTAGTGAAATTTCGTTTGGTGTTAAGCTTTTTCTGTGCGAGTGTGAAGAAAGAAAGATCAATAAATATTTTTCATAAATAGTAAGAGGGAATATAAAGTGAAGTGTGTACAGTCCATGTGCAAGTGTGAAAGAAAGTGTAATTGCAGTTTATGAAGTAATTTGTGTTCAGGATACAGAATGCTTGAGGAAAGTAGATCGTCCGCATTCTCTGTTCTGATCTTGTAGCAACAGAGACTTTTGTCTGACCTCAGTATTTTGAAAAGTCCCTGGTCAGGATGTTAGGAGTCCTTTACAATACTTTGGGCCCTGGTACATAGTCTTCTCTTGTAGGTCTCCTGCAGAATAGGGAGAGATGCTCTGATGGTGCGGTACTGCAGTTACAGCCTTTACAGTTCCCATACCAAGTGATGATGCTGTCAGGACACTATTCACAGCTTCCTCAGCTGACGTACGAAGTACAGTCTTTGCCTTGATTTATTCAGTGTGTGCTGGGTGTTCAGTTTTCACAGTCCATGTTAGATCGTCAGTAAGGTGTATTCCCAGTCAAACTTGATCTAAATGACTTAACATAAACATGACATTATCGTATATTTTGCCGCATTGTTCTTCTTGGACGCGGCAATGTATACAGCACTATTTAGAATCAATTTAGTCCACATTTGAGGATGTTCGGTTGTTTTCCTCTCTATCAGTAATGTTCAATCTAACCACGGGCGCAGTGTAGATTAGAACGATCACTTGTCGAACCGTGCCACCATTTGCGACCAAGATCCTATTACGCTCTGAAGAAACTAGTTCTGAATAAAATAAAGCAGATGGTAGTATTGACTGAAAATTCAGCGATGAACTTTTTTTTGGTATGTTAGCACGACTCGTTCTTTTTTATTAGCTAAAGATTGTGTAGATGCCAGACATTGGAGCGGGTTGAAACGAAACAGGGTTCACCGTATGGCCTAAAAGGCGAGGTAAAGATACATCAGTGAACAACAGCGCCATCTGCTGGATGGTGCTTGTGAATCAAGAGCTCACGAGTTTGTGGATGTGTGTGGATTTGCGGAACGAATGTCTCAAAAATACGAACGTGTGATTGTTGATGCACAAATGCTGAGACACGATTCACAAACAGAATTTTCAGTTTCACAAATGGCTTTTTTTTTCACAAACTGAATTTTCAGTTTCACAAATGGCTTTTTGTTTTACAAATGTAAAATGATATATTTACAAATACACATATATTTGTAAAAACCAATACACAAGTTACAAATCGGAAATTTGTATTTGTGGATTGCAAAACACGTGTGCAACTCAAGGCATATTTGTAGATCACCCTCTGTGCATTTGCAGTTATTTTTGAGACAAATCTAACTCCATAGGGTGCGGTGCTTTAAGAAGCAGGCGCGCTCTCGGTAGATGGTCTCTGCGCTGAGCGGGGATGGCCAGCACTGCAGCTCATTCTGTAGGCACATGAGCACGATCACAGTACCCGAAGTTTCCAGGCGCGGAACTTATGAGAAGCCGAGCAACCACTTCAGACAACTCTGCAGAGGTATTGTATGATCGACACCCAATAACGTTCAGGAGAACGAGTAGAGAAACGTCATGAGTTGATAATTGATATCAATTTGACTAAATTACGGTCTCTGCGTCTTTCATGTCTGGATTCGCAATGAAGGACGATGGCATGCAAATCGGTTTAAATTACTAATTCACTTTGTCATGTAGATTTGATCCATTATGCCTTTTTTGTAATGACAGAAAGGTATCGTAAACATTGTTACTGTGATGTCATGGTAAATGGTTGAAGTTTAAATGCACAATACCGTGCGTTTCATTTTATGTTCTTTTTGTGTCTCTTTTGACGTCTTAACGCACAAATGACAAAAGCTAATATTCTATTTTTATTTTGTTCACTTTTACTTTAACTACCGTTTAGTTGCTCCTAATAGGCTACCATTATAGTTTGCAATAATCTCGAACTGCGTGTTTTTAGGGAGCTATGTTCTGTGGTATATTTGAACCAGCTGAATTCAGCATGAGACAAAAATCTGATTATCAATAACCCTGTGTCCATGAATTAGGCCTATGCATTATACCTTGTTTAATGTGTGTTGATATATAACGTTCCAATTAAAAGTATGAATTCTGGCAAGACATGATAGTAAAATAACGTAAAAATACGTGAGGACTCAGGGGATCAGGTCATGTTTGTACGAGAATATTTTAATTATTATTTCTAGTTTAGTCAGTTTCACTCAGCGTTATCACATTTAACCACTTCAAACTACCGTACTGAAATCACGAAGATCTTCCTGCATGAAGGAAAATGCAATGCTGGCCTGTACGCCTGTAAGTGGGGCGTGCGTGCTGTGACAAGATTTGTAACCTTATTTTGTCTTTCCTGGCGGTTTTTGTTGGTGCAGGTAGTTGGTGTAGGACTTAATGTTGGGTGTAGTAAGTAGACTATCCTAGTAGGATCTCCAAGCTACTTGGCCTAGTTGTCACCGGTATCATGCTGTGGGTTTTTTCTAGCGAAGGGAAATGTGTGCTTCAGAGGAAACTTACACCACTATACTACCCAATTGAAAGCCCAATCGAGGGCACTCTACTCAATAAAGTTAAATGTTAATGAAAAAGTACCTCTCAGTGCATTTAATGGTTTATTTGTATTGCAGTGAAAGGAGGCTTGCTTTGATGCAGATCAGATTAATGTATTTTAATGGTTTTGTATTATAAGTAAATTACCAATGTGATGATGGTGTAAGGTTACACTTTACATAAACAAATATCTGGATACTCCTTGTCTGTTTGCTGCTTGTGTTCTTTGGGATCAGATCATGCAACCATCCACTGGTACTGTAAACCTAGTCAGTGAGAGTCAGCGTTAGAATCTGTGCTGGGTGTGAGGTGAGCCCACAGCTGTTTCTGAGTTGTGCTGCCTTGGACTACACCTCGTCACTATTTAATGAACCCATGTTGACCCAGTGCGAGTAATCGGAGTTTCCTTTTTCTCCAATCTGTTCTTGGTCTGGTAACACTGACCTCCTTCATGTGTTTCTACATACCTGTAAGAAGAGACACTGTAATAACTTTAATTATCTGTAAAAAGAGACACTGATGAGAGAGAAGTGTCTGTTTTCGCTGTATCAGTCCCAATACGCTTCTCATTCTGTTGTTGTGGTTATAAGGTGTCAAACCATGTGACTGTACTTTTCTCATTAAGACTGTCCAGTCTGTCTGACACCACCACTGATACATGTACAGTACTCGTGACTGACTTCTTAAACTATACCGACACTATTTACTGTCTGAGCAGTTTGTTATCGTGATATTTCGGTGTAATTGAGACAGCTGAGGCCTGCCATAGCTTTTATCAATGAGATGGATATTCCCCGACGTTTGATTTAGCCAGTAGGTGCGTTCATGCTATTGTTTTCATGGCCTGAAGAGAGCGCGCATGGTTCGATTTCCGACCAAACATCGCTCTTCAAATATTAATCATGGCCATAATCTGGAGCCATTTGATAATTGACACTGGGGTTCGGTTTTGTAATCTCCCTTCTTCATCTCTTCATCTCTAAAACTCGCCCTCCAGCCGGTCCGTCCTGATCCTCGAGGCCAATAACTTCTACTCCGGTTGGCTTCTTGGAATAGAATGTGCTGACTGAGAGGCGCGCTATCAAGCCGCTCTCCTTTTCTCACAATTCTTTCTGTTGAATTTGCCCAGTGTGCTTTTCTTTCAGCCTCCTCAAAAGCTGACGGGGGATTTTCAATAAACTCTTATTAGTTGTGATAACTAATTCCTAATCTATACACCTTTCCTTTCACATCTAATCCCCACCTGGCTTTTTTTTTTCAACAAATACCCACATCAGCACTTATTTTCACTAATACCAGGACTGAAGAAATCCCAGTCACACATACTTGATCATATTTCAGACTGGTGTAGTGTATATATAATTCATTTTCCCACCCAGACTCAGAGTTCTCCAGATTCCCCCTGACCTTCTCAGTGACATTTCCAACAACTCTTTTGTGACCGTTGCTGCTTTTGTTGTTTTCGTCATTGTTGTGTGACTTGGCTTGTGCTCTCCCCGAAGTTGGAATGAACATCCTGCCTAGCATGTAATATTCCTCCCCTAATCCCCAATGGCACCAACCCTGCTCTCCTCCGGCGCTGTGGCAGGCCACTTCCTCACTCTGTGGAAGAAGAAAACGAAGGAGAGATGAAGGAAGAAGGGGAACAAATCTGCTGTCTTTTGATTTTGTGAATGCTGACTTGTCCATATTCCACTCTCTGCGCTCCCTCTCGGATTGCCCTGATTGATGTTGTCCGGATTCTCGACTCAGGAGGGCATCTCTGGCATCTCTATCTCTTTCTCTCTCTCTCTCTCTCTCTCTCTCTCTCACTCTCTCTCTCTCTCTCTGCCGACCCAGTTCCTGTGCCCCTTCTGTGCCGAGCCCCTGCCAGCCTCATGTAGACAGGGACGGGGGGACGGGGGGGACGGGGGGGACGGGGGGGGGGGAGCCCCCAGTGCGTGTCCTGTCTTGTCACACAGCCTCAGTCAGTGCCACCTCTGTCAGACTTCACTCAACTGAATATTTCATGCTGTGATTTGGAATGTAAATTAAAGATGGGAGGGAATGTGGGTTTTAACAGGTTGTGACCTTATTCTCTTCGACTTGGAAAGGAGTGACCGGACAATGTCGTGTGTGTGCAGGCTGTAGGTTTTGGTGTGTGTAGGTGGTGGGTTTTGTGGTAGCCGGGAAGAGCGTATTTATTTGCTTGTGCATCATCTCAGAAGAGAGCCTTTTGTGCGACTCAGCTGTCATGTCGTTCTGAAAGTGACCTTTCTCCTACTTGGAGAACAGGCTGTGTTCTTTGGATAGAATATGGATTGCTTAAAAGGCTTTAATATGGTTCTTCTCAGCATGACATCTTTATGTATGTCCGCAGGGTTTCCACAGTGTTGGAACAGATATCCGTGGCGCTGTGGTTCTTAAGCGTAAACGCACGGGCCGATCTCAAGCAGAAGCTGCTGTTAGGAGCTGTCGGAATCCCCCAGCGCTGTGCACTGTGCCTGAGACAGCGGGGGGGGACGACATCCTGGGCGCTCTTTGTTTAATTATATCCAATTACTCAGCGAGTAATCCTTGTCATTTATGAGAAAGGAAACACTGATGCTCCATCAGTAGCACTCTGGGTTGATTTGATAAGAGCCTGCTGGTTTCTGAAGGGGACAAGTCCCAGCATTGTGCTTGTGTCTCAGGCAGATTGTCCCTCTTTTGAGCCGCCTGACAAGCACCCTAATGATAAATGTGTTTCAGGAGGGCTGGCATACGATTTATAATCTTTAAAGGGCACCGAATTGCTCCTTTTTTTACGAGCCTGAGAGGCCGATTTCTCAAACTTATGGGCAGTGAGGTGGGCAAAAGCTGTGTTTGTAGATGAGAGTGGACAGCACAGCAAGGCAATGCATGAATATATACATGAAGAGCAAAGTCTTTGAAAAGCTCAGCAATCTTGAGTGTTTCCCAGGGACGTCTCCATCGTCATGAACTCGCAGGAGCGGAGGCAGTGGGGCGTTTCACCTCCCTATACCACCATCCAACGGGGAGACTGTGCCTATGGCCGGGCCGACGCAAATGTGTCTGAACATCTGCTTATTTAATTAATCGGTTTAATCTCCATTACCTTCGACTATCAGCCAGCATAAGTTGGACGCTGGAGACCTGAGATTCACTGTCCATGATGGGTGGAGCGCTATTGGACTCTTTCTTTTCCTTGGTCTAAAAATATGCACAGGAATGACAATTGACATTTGTGTGTACACTCAATTATTTCGCCATGTACACACAGGTACTAGGAATTTGGATTGGTTTTCTCCATGTAGGCTGGAGCATTACAAATAGAACAGAACCAAGGGACAAGACAGAACAAGGCAGAACTAGTGTATATGTGTATGTATGTATGTGTGTGTGTGTGTGTGTGTGTGTGTGTGTGTGTGTGTGTGTGTGTGTGTGTGTGTGTGTGTGTGTGTGTGTGTGTGTGTGTGTGTGTGTGTGTGTGTGTGTGTGTGTGCTTGTGAGTGGACAAAGATAGCTTTGATCTTTCTGGAATTTGGGGGCTTGCTTATAGCTCAAGGTGACCGGGGTCTCTTCATTACCCAGCAGCCCCCTTATGTTGGAGATAACCCTTTTGAATGATGAATGAGGGCAGGTAAACAGAAGAATATCACTGCTGGGGGGAATCAAAGTGTCGCATCAGTACAAGCCATGATGGATGGCATCAGAATCATCTTGCAGGCAAGTCCACACGTGCACACGTATGTATGCGTCCCGCTTCATACGACCAGCAACATTCATTCTGATCAAAGCCAGAGGTATCCTGCTGTGCTTTGTGAACGGCTCGCCTGCCCTTTCCCTGCAAACCCATTTTATCTTCATCAGCACCCAAATGTGAAGAGTTAACTTAATTTCGCTGCACTGAAAGACATTCAGCGTCCTCTTCTCCAAGAGCCTGTTTTATTTTTATTGTGCTCTCTAATTAGGTTTGGAAAACAGAGAGGGAGGAAGGGCAGAGGGGATTTTTTTTCAGGAAAAAAAAGAGAGAACCTGAAAATAATGACAAATCAGTCTTTTTCATCAAATTACCATTGTGCTTTGGTCGATGAGGGATGGCTCGTGATAGCTCTGGGCTGCTGACGGTTTCCCTCCCTACGGATGGCACGCCCAGTAAAAGCGTCTGTCCTAATGAAAAGATAGCATCTCGCTGGCTGGCTGGCTTAAGGGTATGGGGGCCAAATATGTGGTGGGGTTAGGGGGTCCGGTCAGGGGTTCATTAAGTGCGATGTATTTCTTCATTTATTCGGATGAGCTTCCTCTCCATTGGTTTGACGGATCTCTGTGAGTGGGAAGCCCCCGGCTCTCTCAGAGACAATGTGGTTTGGGGGCCTTGATTGAAAACAATCCGTTTCTCTGTCTTCCTCTCTTCCATTTTCTCCACACCTGAAAGGGCTTTAAGAGGTAATGCTGAGAGAGCGTGAGAGAGAGAGAGAGAGAGAGAGAGAGAGAGAGAGAGAGAGTTAGAGAGAGTGAGAGAGAGAGAGAGAGATAGAGAGAGATAGAGAGAGGGAGAAAGAGAGAGCGAGAGAGAAAGCAGTAAATGGTGAAATAGAAAGGGTGCGGCCGAGGAGGTAGCAGTCCCAGAGTATGAACTGATCCTCTACATCAGCACATGTGCTCATCTCATCTCCAGCTTCCCTCCACTTCTTTACTCTCCCACAGATGTGTCTGTCCAGGGTCACTGATGCACTCAGACCTGGTAGGGAAGACATTGCTCCTCGCAGACTCTCACGAACTGGTGCTGCTTCCTGCTCGCTTCTCCTTCATTGCAAGCACGACACAGACCTGTTTTGCATACCATTTATTAAACAAGACTGAAGGAAAGAATAAAATATAGTTGGGTTAAAGCTTACCATCTGAGCACATTAGTGTTCCTAAGAAGTACAGCGTACACCCCTGTGCATTAGATGTGTTGATGACAGGATTAGCGGGATGCAGTTGTGAATTGGAGCGGATATGAGAGCATCCGTCACTGTACACCCCATGATCTTTGACCACATTTTTGGCAAAGCAGCCGCATCTATGTAACACAGAGCCCTTGAGAGCAGTGCTCAGTGCTCATGCAGGTCTAATGATGGACCTTTACCATGGAAACTTAAGTTTTGAGTTTCACTTTGAGTGCTGACTGTATATCAATCATGGGCCAAGCCTGGTTGCTCAAGAGAACATGTGACAGGTGATTAGTTAAATGTTTGCCGTGGGGTAAATTCAATCCTGTCGAATGGACTTTTTAGGCAACACTTTGTCTCTGTCAAGTCCTGCGAAGCGCGGACCCACTGTGATGCAAATGCTGGTTACCGTTACAGCCTTGAGCTCTCTCAGGCATGAACAGGCAAGGATGGTTACCTGGCTCCCCTCTTCTCATCCCTCTCTCTCTCCCCCTCTCTCTCTCTCTCTTTCTCTCTCTCTCTCTCTTTCTCTCTCTTTCTCTCTGTCCTTCCTTTGTTCTTCTCCTTTCATTTAACAGATGCCAGATGATTAGATGAAAAATTAGCAATAGGGTTACCACCATTTTGAATGTGGTTACACCTTGATCTGTGCTTCCAGCAGTATAAGTTAAACAGGCTTCTGAGCCATAGGTGGTAAAGCTAATTGACATGCATCTAGGCTTGGACTGAGGCCAAAATTGTATGGTGTTTCTTTCATTTGCTTTCTCTAAATTTGATCTTCATTAGAGATCTGTGGTTATACCATGTGTTGTTCGTTAGGTGGCCATTCTTGCGTGAACTGCGATGCGCTGCTCTGGGTGACAGCTGGCATCAGCTGCTGTAGATGAACACGGTGCGGCACAATGGCATGGCACTGAGGTGGGCACAATAGCATGGCACTAAGGTGGGCATTTGGGCATCTGTGTTTATCTGGGATCACAGAGCCTCATAGCTCCATCCATGGCTCGTCAGGGCAGGTTATTGTCCTGGCGGAGGTCCATGGAGCAGTATGCTTCTGGCAGGAATGGGACCAGGGCACTAACATTACTCGCCCCAGTTTCATGTGTTCAGTAGGTGACAACAGCAGAAGCAGTAGTAAGAATAAACCCCAGGGAGAGCACAAGAGAAATTGGGCTTTCAGTGGTAGAAGAAAGACAGCACAATAGTGGCACCAGCCCCAATGCGGGCACATGGAACAGAATGGTTCTGAAGGATGTGACTTTCTTTGTCGGGGAAAATGCTCTGGAATGATGTGTTGGAGAGCAAACTGGATCTCAGTCACAGCTCTTCACACACAGGGCTCTGATGTAATAGTTTGGGCTGCCATCTGCTATCATATATCTGCCACGCGGGTCTCTGCCCGGGGCCCGCCGGCGGAGTGGCCAGGCTGAACTCTCACCCTCCACCCGCCCTCCCCTGCCTTTGCCCAGTCGGGAGGGCAAATCACCTTCCAAAGCACACCCTGCGTGACTCCGCACACACACACACCATCTGTCGCTCGGAATGCACGCTGTCCTCTCTCGTTTTTCCATGCGCTCTCATCCCGCTGGAGCTGCCAGAGCATCGGCGGGGCTCACCTGGTTAAAAGGGATGCTAACAGATATTGCTTTTAGATGGAGTCTGGTGAGTTATGGCTGTGTACAGCTGCTGACACCTCAGTGATTAAGTTTCATTGATTCAGTGGCAGGGCAGCACACTGCGCTAAGAAGGAGATATGTGTGTGTGAGAGAGAGACACACATAGAGAGACAGAGAGTGTGTGAAGAAGTGAGTATCAGTGCCGTGCGTGAAAGAGAGAGTGTGACAGTGTTGTATCATGTATGAGATTGTTTGTTACACGGTGAAAAGGGTGCAGGTGAAGTGTTGGTGTGTCTTCATTTCTGCCACAGGGACACTTCAACCACCACTCCATCTCTCCACAAGGACATCAATACAGCACTCGAGGGATTTGTTTAGTCCATTTATTTTTCTCTCCCGCCTCTCTCTCACTCTCTCTCTCTCTCTTTTTCTTTCCTTCTGCTTCTCGCTCCTTGTGAAACACGGAAAGCACTCTTTGTGTCATTATGCTTCTCTCATTTGGGCCCCTGCTCTCCTGATATTTCCATAATGGCCTGGCATCATGTTATACCTTTAATCAGAAACGTAATCAGGTGTAGAATATGTGATTGTGCATTATTCATGGGAGAGGATATTTGATTTCAGATTACAGCTGCTCGTCCTCCTCCAGTGAGCAGATGTACAACAGCCCCTTCGTCAGGTCATTTGGCAGTGCCTCGGTAAGGCACAAAAAGAGGCCGTCTGTTTTTGTTGTTGGCCTGAGTCATATAACTGAGACATATGCTTTGATACAGACAGAATGCTTTTTGAATGCTGAGTCTGAAAATGTCCCTAAAATTACCACACACACACACCAGACACACACACACACACACACACACACACACACAAATACACACACACACACACACACACACACACACACACACACACACACACATACACACACCTACACACACACACATACACACACACACACACACACACACACACACACACACACACACACACACACTCACACAAAAACAATTAGCCCCAGAAACATTGCTGTGATGAATGATTTTGACATTTCCCATATCAATGTTTCCATGCTTGTGTTCATTACCTCTAATGTTCTTATATTGTTGCCTGTAATCATGTCCCAAATAACTAATTAAGTTGAATGACAGCAGAATGCTAAATGCCGGGGCTGGGAAATATCAAAGTGCCATTTGAACTTATTGTCTGGAGTTCAGCTAATGTCTGAGAGACGGAGCCCCATCCTGTTTTGTCTGCGGAAAGGGAGTGTGTGTGTGTTAGCCCACTGCTGCAGAGAGTGATTGTGTTTCCCAGCGAGCGCCTGTGTTTTCTGTTCTCTCAGGATGTTTAGAGGAAGGAAGTGAAAGAGGAACGGCGAGAGGAGAGGAGTGACAGGAGGCCCCGGCTCCGTCACCGCCACCAGCACCGCCCCGCCACCCCTGCCTGGCTCTGTTCCAGGCAGCTCATGTCTCAGCGCAGCAGCATAGCAGCAGCAGCAGCAGCACCCGTCCAGATCCTGCTCCCCACTACACCACCGCAGCCCAGAAGCCCCACCTGTGGCTGAGCGCAGACATTGGTAAGCATTTCTGGTAAAAGCAAATTCAGAAGGCCGATGGGAACCTGCCGAGAGATACAGAAAGAGAGAGTGAGAGGCGTACTATCCACTTTCCCTTCCCCTTCCCACACCCACACCCACACAACCTCCCCCTCCCCCTACAAGGCTAATGCATCCACAGACAGCCCCACTAATCACACCCTCTCACCGCCTCCGCCATGGCAAATGGCTTGTTTAGCGTCTCGAGCTCGATGGACCATTGCTTTTAACATTCCTAGAGCATTGATCCCCTGCCCTCCATCAGATGACGTCTGACAGCCTCCCTCAAATGCTCAGTTTTAGTACAAAAATTGGATACCGAGGCTTTGAAACACTAAATGCATTGTCAGATCATTCACACATTGCAGTTCATAGCCTACTTCTCTCGGGATGAATTAGCAGCGAGCACTGAGAACACCTGGCCATTGGAGTCCCATCTGTGCCCAATTAGCCCCCGTTGAGTGATCAGGAGAGCACAGCTAGGTTGCATGCTGTCGGCGCGTTTATGTGTTTTGGCGGCTTGTTGTGTCATGTTGGATCACGCCACCCTACTTCGCTAGACAGAGATTGGAAATGGCAGGTCTATAATAAACAGCCTTGTCACTTCATCCTGTATCCATGTGTTGTTTACCGAGTCCTGCCAGGTTTGCTCCATTCTTGGTGATGAAGGGGTGTGTGTGTGTGTGTGTGTGTGTGTGTGTGTGTGTGTGTGTGTGTGTGTGTGTCACAGGGCATCGTCCTGATCGGCCGGCGGCTGCCTCTGACTGCCTCTCCATCCCCCAACCTGGCCGCCATCTCCCTCAAACCCACTATCCCAACAGTCTGCAAGTTCTGCCGCTGGCCCCCTTGGAGGATGAGCGATGTCCCCACCCTGGACTTTGAGCTCTTCTCCCCGGAGCCGCTGCTGCACATGGCCCCGAGCAGCGCACCGTCCTCGGGGGCGGACGCCGAGCAGGGTACGGCCTTCGCCTTCGTGGGCCTCCTGATGCTCTTCCTGGTCTTCCTGCTGGTGCGCTGCTTCCGCATCCTGCTCGACCCGTACAGCCGCATGCCCTCCTCCTCCTGGACCGACCACAAGGAGGGGCTGGAGAGGGGCCAGTTTGACTACGCGCTGGTGTAGCCTCTGAATGGGACTGGCACTGATGAGAAGCCTGGATCAGTGGTGGGGGTGGGGGGGTGGGGAGAGGTTGGCGCTGTTTCTGCCAACCCTTTAAGCCACACCTCACTGGGTCATATCGGGACAGGCGAGAACAAACAGGGTCAAGGGTGTCAGATGGAGCGCTGTGGCGCTGCCTCTTCAGTGCTGATTTCATTGATAAGTGATTAGTGGCTTTAACACCTCACTATGTCACACTACACTTAAGAATAGACAGAGGCAGGGAGGGGCTACATCACCTCTTCAGCTAAACACGCTGAAATGCCACAAACACAAATCCTTTTCAACTGATGGGGCATCAGCTTTGAATTCATTCCTGATGTCTGACATATTCCATTTTGCTAAACGTTTCATCTTATCATTGTATGTACTCTTGATGGTCTCTGACAGCAAACGGTAATGTTATACCAGATGTTTAGCACTATTGATGAAAGACCTTTGTAGATTGTGGTATAACAGCTGTGTTTACATGAACAGCTTTCCCTTTAAAAGATATCAGAAATGTGTTCCTGTCTGTTCTAATGATCTTTCAGGCTTTGTCCTTTCCATGTGTCTATTTAACTGAGAAGCCATATACAGTATACTTTGTTGTGCCCATCATGTCCTTTGGTTGCTTTTCTTAGCTCTAGTCAATCCGTTAATCTTGGTGTGAAACTGCAACTTTTAGAAACTTCAGAAGTGCTTTATTTTTCTAACCTGACTCGAGAGTCATTCTTTTTGCTAATGTGGTCTGTCTTTTTCTCTCTCTCTCTCTCTCTCTCTCTCTCTATCTGATTTGTACAGTTGCTCTTTTATCTTGATTATCAACTCTAAATTGACTGTAAATGGAAGAGAAGTAGATTGTGCCGCTTACTGTGGGTGTTTTAAAGATTTTTAAGTAGATTGGATATTTTCTTAATGATTCGTTCTTTTGCTAAGCCGGGTGAATTCTGGTAAATAAAATTGGGTTTCTCATTTGGCATTTCCTCATTTCCTGGTGAAGTGCTGGATAAGGTGAATTAACTTCCCCAGTCAGATCAATATACCATTTTGCTTGTTGGCTATACCCCTTAAATAAGCTTTAATTAGCCTTACGTGTTCCCATTTCTACACCAATGAAAGCAGATACACAGTGAAAAATATAACCCACAGGATTTATTGACGGTTGATGTTTCTGATAAAACTTTACAAAAATGAATGCAGGTTACTCAGTCTTGATGGATGTATATGCCCAATCCATGAAAGAAAGATCTTGTGATCATGTTTTTTCCTCGGTATAAAAAAAAGAGTAGTTGACTTTACAGACGGAAAAGAACCAGAGGATGGTCTCATTGGCACTCGTCATACATCTGTTATGGCTCAAGAAATAGTCATGGAAACCTTTCAAAGGGTTTCTGGGAAATCCCATAGGCAAACAGGGCCTGTATACCACAACATCCTGAGCATAACTGAGAACTGACAGAATGATGGCAAAGGTGTGTTTCAAGTTTGATGCTAAAGCTGAAGTACAGTACGCACACACACACACACATTCTTTTACATGTAGTGGCAAATAAAATTATAATAATAATAATAATAATAATCAAAAACAAACAAAACAAAAAAAGATACAAAGTATACAAAGTTTTCCCATGGTAAACACAAAAAAAATGGTTATGCATAAATATAGATCAGGCTGTTCAACAGTGCAGTAACCTTGATGTTCAGAGTTGCAGAATCCATTTGGTTTAGCACCAGAGGTTGGAAATTAGAAAGATGCTCTTTAAATGCATGCAAAAGGACTGGACCCTTGTGGGAGTTAACACTGACTCCCAGCAGAAGGTTGTTCTCAGTATTCCAATTCCCAGTACTGGGAAGTACAGTATGGAATTCTATTCCAGCGCGGGTCCCTGAATCTCCCATTATTCGCTGATTCTAAATGCAGAAGTGTTACTTGAGCACTCCTGGGTCAGGAGACATAAACAGCGTTATTTAGCGCACTGGGCCTCCTGCGATTGGTTAATGATGCCAGCTGACTAGTTTGTGATTGGTTCTTTTTTATCTGAGCAAAACAAAGTCATCAGCACTTTAAGGCCTTCAATGTTGTGTTTGCAAGTAAGTGTTTTGGCAGCCATGATGCTCTTCAGACAACAATTTTTCCTTTCACTTTAAACTATACAATTTAATTTTCAAGAAGCAAGTTTGTATAATATTGGTTTTCAGCATCCAGACATTACAAGAGACACAAACACATAACAAAGAGACAAGGGGAAAAAAAACACTCTTAAAATGTCACTGCTGCAATCAAGAATCGAGACTGCATTTTGTCTTAGTACAGCGGAAGAGTTGGAATTGTTTAGCACCTTTTCTCTCCTTGAGAAAAAACAACTTTATGAATTCAGAGACAAGTTGACCTGATGGATGTCTTTGTCAGTGAGGTTCAGTGCTTGCCTGTGCTTGTCCCTCTCTGTAGTGAGTAGTGGAAACTTTCCCGGCTTTTTTGCATTTAAAAGCGAAGATGTGTTCAAGTACCTGTGGTGAGAGGTTTCCATGGTGAGTCTTGCTGAATGTAGTTTTCTTTTCATAAGGCTTTAAGTGGTCTACCCACCACAGTACGTACACCAAGGGGGGGGGGGGGGGGGGGGGGGCTTAACCTGCTCTTTAGAACATCAGCTATCAGTTCATTTATGGACTAGATTTCTGCTCTGCTCCAAGGCCCCCCTGCATTGAGCGTGACCTGCTGCCAGTCTGTTGAAGATCTCCCTGATAAAAACTCAAAGAGCAGTTTCAGTGCATGATAATAAAAACAACTGCAGCACCATGAGACTGATGTCCTAATACACCTGTCACATTGGCTAAATGGGGTGGGGCAGAGAGGCCCCCTGCTGGTCACATACATTACTACAACACAGCGACAACATCACTGATACTAGGGACAGAGAGAAGTTGAGGTAACAGAGAGAGGACAGCACAAGCAAAAACACAGGAAACAGTACGCAAGACATTACACATCTGTCATGATTTCCCCCCCCCTTTCTTATCTATCCATGTTCTACTCTCTCTGGAAACCTGAAAATGTTGTGATAATTGTTGCAGTCCTTCGTGTGAAAGTTGTTTTTTCCTTATACAGCACAATACATGAACATACATAGAATACTGAATGAAGCAAGTGGAGTGGAATCTTTCACCCCAGTGTTGAACGAGATTACAGAAAGGGGAGGGGCTCTTTGGACCATCTCTGACAGGCACTTACTCATCATTAACATAAGTTTCTTTTGTACAAATTTGCCCCCAAATTTTTACCACATAACTAAAAGTAAGACGTGGCTGTTTAACGACAAAGCCTGAAAAAGAAGTCAGTAGAGTGATGGGAAGATCATTTTGCACCACTTCTTTTACTTGTAAACTTCTATACTTTTTCCTTCTCAATCAACTGCAACATTCTTCTTCCTTTTTTTTTTTTTTTTACTTCAAACCCCCACACAATAATTCAACACTATTGGCTTTGGCTAAAACTTGGTGCAACTGTGCGTTGTACATACGTACGTCGTATTTTTGACTGAAAATGTCAGCTCTTTTCTCTCGTCTCTTTACTCTGGCTGTCAAAAAGAGGACGCGTGCAGAAACCACATCACCTGTCTGTAATCTGCTTGATTTGGTATTTAAGGGGGGGGGGGTTGGGTTTGGATAAATGGGGTTTAGGGTAACAAATAAACCAACAGCAAACAAACAAAATAAAAAATAAAAGTGGTAGGTGGTCAACTCAGTTTTTTGGGCCACTGTGCCTTGTTTGGGTAGTATAAGGTATCAGGTTTAAGGTAAAGTGGTATGGGTAGGGGGATAGGTATTGGAGTGGGTGGCAGTCCTGGGCCTGGTTGGGGCTGGGCATGGGTGGGTGGGGGTGGGGGTGGGGGTGGGTCGGAGGCAGGGCTCAGTGCAGGTGGATGTGCAGCTTGATGCGCAGCGCGTCGCCAATCTCCCCCAGCAGGTAGTCGTTGTCGTGCTGGTCCTCCAGCTGCCGCAGCTTGCGCGGGCCGAACAGTGGCAGGCTGGCGATCTCCAGCCGGTAGGAGCCTGGCGGCGGCGCCTTACGCCCCAGCCGCAGGATGCTCTTGCCGTCGCGGCGCTCCTGCAGCCGGAAGTACTCTGTGTGGTCGCCGTGGGTGATGACGTAGCGCACGTGGTGCTCCAGCGGCTCCAGGGCCGGCAGCAGCTCCAACAGCGGCTCGCGGTTCTGCAGCGCCGACAGGCTCAGGTTCATGGGGATGGACTCCTGTGTGTCCACGCTGGCCATGCTTACGCCCTGCACACACACACACACACACGCACGCACGCACGCACACACACGCGCGCACACACACACACACACACACACACACACACACACGCACACACACACACAAACAACAAAGCACAAACAGTCAGACAGGAGCTGAAACTACTTTGCCAGATTATTATTGTATACATATATATCATATTATATGTGTTAAATGAAAAAACTACTACTTTCAAAATAACATCCTAATATTGTGAACAAATATATGCATTAAGACACATCATCCAGATTCACTTACAAAGAATTCCAAGCAAACGTACTGCTAGCAAATTACACTAGAATCCATGTCAATATTTCCTGTAGGCTATCTGTGGTGAACTTCCTCTGAGTTCACAGTTTCAGTGATACGATCAAACAACACGAGGTAAACAAGCCGCATGTGAGGACACCTGGTGCGGATCAAAGCCTGTCTGTGGTGCTCTGGGGTGCAGCTGTACCTGCTTGTCAGCGGCGCTTCGCCTATGGCGTCCGTTCTTGGCGGCGTCACCATTAATCTTGCACTCGTAGCAGGCCTCGTGAGAAAGACTGTCATCTCCCTCTCCCTCAGGGTTGAACTGGCCCAGAGGGATGCCCATTCCTGTGATACAGTGCCTGAGACAGAGAGAGAGACAGAGGAAGGCGAGGAAGAGGAGAGAGAGGTGATGGAATGATCCAGGAAAGTGAGAGAATGAACATAAGGGAGAAGGATGGAGGAGAGAAGAGACAAGACACAAGGGGACAAAAGATGGAGAGAAAAAAGACACCAAACAGGAGATGAAGATTACTAACATGCAACTTGGCCCATTTCAACTGCAGGTCTGTTGGATGCAATCAGTGTTATTGGATGTAATAACATGTTATTGTATTGCTTCTTACAGGGATTGGTATGTGACTAACTAACAACTCCAAACTAAGAACCCAATCAGCTCCTGGCTGGTTCCTCACCCTTGCCCTGCTCTGTAGTAGCCACCGGGGCAACCACACTGGTAGCCTCCATCGGTGTTGGAGCAGCCAAAGCTGCAGGGGTTGCTGCCCATGGAACACTCGTTCACATCCTGGCAGTTGCCCTGCTCGAAGTCGAAGCCCGACGGGCACACGCACTTGAAGCTGCCCAGAGTGTTGTAGCAGGAAGCGGAGCCGCACATCTGGTTGCCGGAGCACTCATTCTCATCTGGACAGGTGGACACACAAAGAGATAAAGTTACAAAAGAGAACAAACAGTACGTGCATTTTGGCCAATCAGTGCCGCTAACATACTTAGCTTCTGTTTTGTTGATTTGTACGTAAGAGACGCGCACAGAAATAGCGACAGCTAGAGAGACAGAAAGGGCGACAGAAGAACCAGAGGGATGCTGCTGACTGGTTGTCTCAGGGCATCCCAGCTGACTGCACTTATGTGCTGTGTGACTCACCCACACACTGGTTCCACTGGTAGTGCTGTGCGTAGCCCTGAGGGCAGTGCTGTCTGACTCACCCACACACTGGTTCCACTGGTAGTGCTGTGCGTAGCCCTGAGGGCAGCCGCAGCGGAAACCTCCCATCATGTTCTGGCATCCATGCTGGCAGCGATGGTTCCCCCCACACTCATCCACATCTGAGTAGAACAGCACACAGATGTTAGTCTCTCAACATTCTCTCACCTGGTCATATATCTCACCTGCTATATACCACCCCTGGTCTCACAGTCTAGAGACAGGGTGGTTCACCAAGCGCATTCACATTCATAGTCACAAATACAGTAGAAATGACGCATACAAATTAAGTTTCAATGCCAAAACCAAAGTCAAGGTCATGTTCATTGAGATGAAATGTTTTGAGGGGTAAACACCATCCGAAGGGTGCTAGTGTAGGGTTTGGGTTGTTTTTGTTTTGTTTGTGTTGTTGTTGTTGATGATGATGAGTGAGCTCACCTTCACACTCGACACCTGTCCCGTCTAGGGAGAAGCCCTTCCCACACTCACAGTTGAAGCTGCCTGGGGTGTTGAGGCAGGACGCACGAGAGCCACATGCGTTCGACTGGCTACATTCATTATTGTCTGTGAGGAGAGGGGGAGGGAGAAAGAGATAGATCAGAAGGGGAAAGAGGCAGTAAACAATAAAGACAAACAAAAGGGTAAGGGGAAGAGAAGGAGAGAGAGAGCGAGGTGGGGGGGATGAAGGTAAAAGGACACAGAAAGAAGAAGTAAGATAAAGATGTAATTTGAAGAGAAGAGGGACAGGAGAAACAAAAAGACAGACACAGATATGAAGATGGAGAGGAGTACAAAAGAGAAGAAAAACTGTTAACAACCAGCAAACAACACAGAGCTGTTTACAGATTTCAAAGCAATATTCCTCTCCATAGCAACAATCTCCCAGGCAACGCGCTTACCGATACATGCGGTCTGGTGCTGTGTGAAGCCAGCAGGACACTTGCAGGTGAAACCACCAATGGTGTTCACACACAGGAACTGGCAGTTGTGCTGCTTGGTGGAGCACTCATCCAAATCTAGGGGTGGTTAAGAGGCAGTTTTGTCTCAGTTAGTCTGTTTATGATGAGGAGACTTCAGGCAGGATGGAGAAGATGCTTATGAGGGTTTAGGAGAGAGATGGTCTAATAAACAGATGGGGCT
This sequence comes from Sprattus sprattus, assembly GCF_963457725.1. Classification (NCBI taxonomy): domain Eukaryota; kingdom Metazoa; phylum Chordata; class Actinopteri; order Clupeiformes; family Clupeidae; genus Sprattus; species Sprattus sprattus. The sequence goes on along the minus strand of NC_137921.1, from coordinate 34,382,086 downwards.
CAGATTGCATATGCTGTTGTGAATCAGGATTAGTCAATTCCAAGATTGGCAAAATCGAGATGGAATAGATTTGGATACTCTAGCCTTGTTTTTTTCCCTTCTACTCCTTCACAATTTTTTCACATAACATAGTCACTTTGAATGGAAGAGTCTGACGTCATCTGTGTGGTGTTAATGTGACTTACTGATACCAGCTGAACGGGGCTGAGGGACTCACCTTTGCAGGACTTGCCATCCGGCTGCAGGGTGTAACCTCTGGGACATGAGCACAGGTAGCTGCCCTCCGTGTTCTTGCAAAGGAAGTTACATGGCTTGGGAGACTGCGAGCACTCATCCGTGTCTGCGGGGCAGTGCAGAGGGAAAATAAAACATCGTCAATGACAAGAGGTCGCAAAAACAGGACAATCACATTAGGATTTCAGTCAACACACCCTATTGAACGTACCACAGCACCACCTTCTAAATGTTTGTCATATTATAATCATATTGATAAATGCAACTTTGGTAAATTGTAGTGTATGATGAAGTATAGTGTTAGACAGACTAATAAAAAGATGTAGTTTGACATAATGCATATTCTATGGTCTTCCTCATTGTCAATGGCAGAACAATGGTTGTGATGGAAACGGAGAGCGTACCGACGCAGGCGGTGCCAGTGTAGTCGGCGCTGTAGCCCACGTCACAGTGGCAGCGGAATGAGCCGATGGTGTTGATGCACTGGCCGTCCTTACACAGGTTGGGCAGGACCTGGCACTCGTTGATGTCTAGAACAGAAAGGCATACCATGAACACATTTGGCAAGAGAGAGTATTGATGCTGAGAAGATCCAAACAGCAATGACATCCATATGGCTCTCAAGCACAGCATTAGAGGCAATACAGCCTCTCCTCCCCCTACTCAGTGGGCTTGTCTGAGTTGGATGGCGCTGCCCTGCACACACCTTCATAGTGCGGTGATTTAATACTTGGTTGTAACATAGTGCTGCATTATAACATTGGAAATAAACCAATATATGCTGCATATAAATAAGGCTGTGCCAGCAAAGCCATGAGGAAGTAAATTGCTGGCCTTGATAGCACTAAATGCCTCACCTCGCCCATCTGTGGTGTACCCTGGTCCCAGTGGGCACATCTTCTTGTAGTGCACGGTGCCAGGCAGCGGGCACAGCTCGCACTGGGGGCCCCAGCCGCGGCCGGCGTTGCAGCAGCACTCAGACTTGGTGACGCTGTTGCGGTTGGTGGAGGACTGCTGGCACATGGTCTGGAGAGCCTCGGTGAAGCAGAAGCCCTGTCGGTTATCTGAGAGAGACAAAGGGGCAGAGGGCTGTGAAGCAGCACACACTGATGCACACTGACTGATGAATTCTATTGGTTGATGTCATTAGTCTGATGATTGTTGTGTGTAAATGAGCAGGTGGTATCTGGCTTGGGCCGTACGTCTGCTGACTGTATGGGTATCCATTTGTGAGTGACTAGCAGTTCAGAAAGGCATACCAATCTGAATAGAGTTCACAAAGGTATGAATGTGTAGTCGTATAATCAAGCTTCATCAAGCATGTGTTGAAAGTATGGATACTTTGATACTTATTTACAGTTTACATATGTCACAGTGTTCCACATTCAATTCTGAGACGATGTGTGTATATTATATGTTGTTATACTGCAATGCATATTCTTGATCAGTAATGTTGACTAGACCTGTCACAGTGACTGTGACAGTGACTGTGTCTGTATGTGTGTTTGTGTGATCCTCCAGGTCTCCATCTCCATGTGAGCACCTCGTCCAGCCTCTAGTCTTACCGATGCACTCGGTGGCTGTGGAGCTCGGCTGGATCACACACACACACACACACACACACACACACACACACACACACACACACACACACACACACACACAGCCTCTATTCTTACCGATGCACTCGGTGGCTGTGGAGCTCGGCTGGATCACACACACACACACACACACACACACACACAGCCTCTATTCTTACCGATGCACTCGGTGGCTGTGGAGCTCGGCTGGAAACCCTCGTTGCATTCGCAGCGGTAGCTGCCCACTGTGTTCACGCAGCGCCCGTTCTTACAGATGCCAGGCTTGGTGCGACATTCATTCAGGTCTGCCAGACAGTGGGGAGAGGAAGGGGGGGGGGGGGGGGGGTTGAGATGAGATCAGACTGGGTGTGTTGAGAGAGGGAGGGGGGCAGCATATGCTCTCTAACACGCTCACAGCGTGTGGATTCACGAGCACTCGGCAGGACAGGTGGCTGTGCTACTCTGCTTTGCTGCTAAAGTCTTTTAGGTTTTTATTGACATGGTATACTACTTTACCTGTATCTGAAACCAGTCTTATCTCCCATTTTAATGCTGGGGGACTACTTTGGTGAATTGACTTGTCGGGAAGGGAAAAGCCAAAATAATAAACTATCTGAGTTTTTCATGCAGTCTGGCGAGGTCCCTTTACCTCTCTGTCTCTTTCTCACAAATTTAAATGGAAAATCTGAAAGCTCTATTGGCAGGAAACACAGGTTGTGCAATGCCAAAGCAATACCAGCAAAGGAACAAAACATGGTGCCCAAATACACACACACACACGCACACACACACACACAGACACACTAAAACACACACAAACACGCACATACAGAAAGCGCACACACACATATATAGACACAAACACACAGAAACACATGCAAAGGCACAAACAAACACACACACACACACTCCTCCACTCACCCATGCAGCCCTCTCCGTCAGGTCGGCGTGTCATTCCAGGTGGGCAGATGCACATGAAGGTTCCGATGAGGTTCTTGCAGGCCATGCCTCTAGACGCACAGTCATCCAGACCCTCAGAGCACTCGTCCTGGTCTGGAGACAACACAGTTCACAGTGCGTCATTACTCTATCTCTCTCTCTCTCTCTCTCTCTCTCTCTCTCTCTCTCTTTCTATCACACACACACATATACACACATACACACACACACATACACCATACACACACACACACACACACACACACAGAGACACACACACAGAGACACATACACACACACACACACACACACACAAACACACACAGACACACGCATACTATACACACCGCATGCAACGAAAGGTGATTTCCCCCCTCCCCCCCCCCCCCCACAAATCCACAGTAATAATAAATGAGTTGTTCTTGTACTTCTACAGCTTCACCAAAGTAATGGGTCTCGCCCCAACAAGTGAGTAAGGGCATTATGAAGTGCCAAGTCATTTCTCTCTCCAATTACTCACTACAATGACTCAATGCAATAGTCACTACAATGACTCAACGACTCAATGATTCAATGGAATAGAATGTGCGATTCAACGAGTACTGTGTCTAATAGTGGAAAGAATCGTATGTAATATCTGGCTTACAGTGTCTGTTAGTGGAAAGAATGGTATATGATATCTGACCCTAACTGTGTCAAAAGATACTGTGAATAGATACTTAATATTTTATATTGACATATATATTTTTTATATTCGCATATTGACAGGCTGAATTTAGGCAGATTTGTATCATATATAAGAGAAGTGAGAAACTGGTTTGGGTGCACATAGAGTGTGAAATATCGTTTTGTCTGCGTGTGTGTGTACGAGTGTGTGTGTGCGCGTGTGTGTGTGTGCGTGCATGCGCATGTGTGTGTGTGTGTGTGTGTGTGTGTGTGTGTGTGTGTGTGTGTGTTTGTGTGTGTGTGTGTGTGTGAGGGGGAGTGAAAGTAGGGGGGTCTGTTCTCACCTCTGCACATCCTGTGGTCATCACGCAGCACGTATCCCGCCGGGCACATACACTCGTAGGAGCCGAAGGTGTTGACGCAACGGAAGGCACAGAGCAGGGGATTGGAAGCACACTCATTAATGTCTGGATGGACAGAGAGAGAGAGGGAGACAGAAAGACAGAGAGAGACAAGACGTGACAATCGGGCAGTGCAGGGCCTCTGTCAGCCATGCATAATGCATGGAGTGGGTGCTGGTTTTGTTATTTTTGGGGGGCGGGGGAGGTGCTCTACTTTTGGGAGATGCTGACCTTCACATGTCATCATGGGCCCGGGTTCAAAGCCCTCCTGACAGTTGCACTCGAAGCCTCCAACCACATTAGTGCAGGTGCCGTTCCCACAGGGGTTCCCGATGGAGCACTCATCAGTGTCTGGACAGGAGGCAGGAGGGGAGAGAGAAGGGAAGGAGGAGGAAGGAAAGAAGGAGAGGAGGAATGGGAGAACAGTAGCAAAGAGAGAAGGAAATCAGCAACAGCAGACAGAAAATGCTGATCAAACATCATCAAAACTCAGACCAAAATGTCACTTCTTCCATTCCATCCCTGACACTCACACTGGGTCTTGTTTCTCCTAAGTCAAAATTGCAGTTATTAATAGCTATTTTTTATATCTAATACAGCTATTTTTACAGCTGACAACCTCCTGCTTGACAATGGGACAAATATAGCCCGTCAATACTGAAATCTGTGCCACTGCAAAGCCCGCTCACCCACGCAGTTGAGGCCATTGTAGTCCTGGTTGTATCCAAAGGGACACTCGCAGCGGAAGGAACCATCAGTGTTTATGCATATGCCATTCCCACAGATGCCAGGGTTATCCAAACACTCATTCATATCTGGAGACAGAGGAGAGGCAGAAAAATTTAACGTCAAGGGTGAGAAACAGCACTCAAGGATAATGGTACAAGACTTTTGTAGCTTTTGGAGCTAGCGATGCTTAAATCATGACTGCAATTGCTAATACTCTTTATATGCAAGTATCTATTATCTAAAGTAAATTCTTTTATTAGCCTGGTTGATATTGCTTTGAATGATGTTTGGTATTTAAGAGCATTCAATGCTACTACTGAGTATGTTGTGGAAGCAGTCAGAGGTGTAGGGTAGTAATAGGTGTAGGCCTGTGGGTGGGTGGAGGACATATCCAGAGCAGGTGTGTCTCTCACCTTCTCTTCCAAACAGACCAGGGAAGGTTCCATGACCATAGGGACAGAGGGTGAGGAAGGCAGCTGGAGAAACAAGGGAAACAAAAGGTTAGCTTAGCTTCCTTAGCTTAGCTGAAACATTCATTCCTGTTGTGCCTCCATGAGTTTGCAATTAAAAAGAACTGAGTTCAGGGAGGGACTGCTACTGCTGCTGCTGCTGACTCACCTTCACCGTCCCGTGGGCACAGCTCACAAGGGTCTCCCCAGCCCTCGCCGGGCATCTTGCTACAGCAGCACATGGCCTTGGTGGTGTTGGAGGCCTTGGGCACGGAGCACTTGCCTGCATCAAAGCGTGTGAAGCAGAAGCTCTCACGCGTGTCTAAAGCAGAGAGAGAGAGAGAGAGAGAGAGAGAGAGAGAACAAGAGAAAGAGAGAGAGAATGGAAGAGGTCATGTTTAATAGCTAGCTGAGGTCCCTGTAACACCGGGGCAGAGAATGAGGTGTGGTAAAAGTTGTCATTTGTCCAAGAACTGATCTTACCAAAGCACCTCCTGCCATTATCAGAGAGCACGAAACCAGGCTGGCACACACACTGGAAGCTACCCGGCGTGTTGTTGCAGGTGCCAAACTGGCAGATATTGGGCTCGGACTCGCACTCGTTGATGTCTGGATGGACAGAAGAGAGAGTGAGGAGGAGAAGAGAGGTGGAAGGTTAGGAATGGGTGAGAGTCAGGGGTCTCCTCATGGCAGATGGGCAGACGGGTAGACGGGTAGACGGGCAGACGGGCAGGGCTCAGGGCTGCATGGCAGCAGGTGGCTGACATAAGCGCAGGCCACCACCACACCCCTACCAGCCTGCCACTGGCATGACTCAGAGGACTGTCACCAACCATCTGCCTTCAAACAGTGGTGGCACAAATCTGTCAAGTATCTGTCTGCTCTAATTCTGAGTCCTGTGGCATTGTCTATGGAGCAGCAGAGCTCCTGAAGCTGCTGAATGTTTGATATGTCAGAGGTGTGTTTGTGTGTGTGTGTCGGCGCCAGGGGGATCTCACCGATGCACTGGTCATTCTGCACGGAGTAGCCCGGCGGACAGATGCAGCGGAAAGAGCCGTCCAGGTTGTGACAGGTGCCAGGTGAGCAGGCCCCGGGGAACGTCACACACTCATTTACATCTGAGACAAAGGACAGCACCATTAATGCAGCACAAGGGCATTAGTTCACACAGATGAGTTCACTTTCTGATGGGCATTAGACATATGAATAGAATACAGTAGAATAGAATAGAACATCTTACCAACGCAGTTCTTGCCATCAGGGGTGAGGTCATAGCCATCGAGGCACAGGCACTGGAACGAGCCCACGTTGTTGATGCACTGGCCATTCCTACACACCTGGCCGGCCTGCGTACTACACTCATCAATATCTGCACAGGGAGAGAGAGGGAGGAGACGTGAGGGGAAGGACAGATAAGGGAGGAGGACGGATAAGTGAGTGAGTGAGGGAGAATGGGAGGAGAGATAGCGAGTTAGTCATCAGCTGGAGTTCGCATCATCACTTCCACTCTCCCAGCACATCCATATCACTCAGTAGAGGATATGAGCTGAAGGAGATGACTAATAGGTCCATAAAATGGCAGCACAAAGAATGAGAGAGAGGGAGAGGGAGAGGGAGAGAGAGAGAGAGAGAGAGAGAGAGAGAGAGAGAGAGAGAGAGAGAGAGAGAGAGAGAGATAGTGCTAAGACTTTCAGGCCGAGGGCTGGCTTACCCATGCAGTCGTTGTTGTGTGTGAGATCGAAGCCGGGGAAACACAGGCAGTTGTAGGAGCCCACTGAGTTCTTGCAGGTGCCATTGCCACATGGCTGCCTGTCGCACTCATCAATGTCTGCACACAAACATGAGGGGGGGGGGGGGGGGGGGGGGTGTCAGATCGATGTGAGTCACTTCTGCAGTTTGCAACATGCACTGCCAGGCCCTGAAGGATGGGGTCCTTACCCATACACATGGTCTGGTCGGCCGAGGCCTTGAAGCCGTTGTGGCAGTGGCAACGGTAGCTGCCCTGCGTGTCGATGCACTCCCCCTGGCTGCAGACATTGGGGATCTCCTGGCACTCGTTGCGGTCTGATGGCGGCATGAGAAAGACAAAATGTCAGCACAATAGAGAAGAGAAACAAATTAAACAACATTGACAACTAACAAGGCTGCAGGGAATCAAAGCTGCCAGCCGAACCTCCCGAGAAACTTCATCCCCTGTTATTACAATGACTAGCTCACCCACGCACGCCCCGCTGGGGGAGAGCTTGTAGCCGGGCGAGCACTCGCAGCGGTAGTTCCCGGGGATGTTGATGCACTTGGCATTGCGCTGGCACAGGTTCTCCCCACTGTTGCATTCGTCAATGTCTGAGGAAAAAAGACAGATGGGGGGGGGGGGGGGGGGGGGGGGCACAATCAGTCAAACAATCCATAAACGTCTCGTAAAGGAACATTGTGAGGTTAACACGCGCAAGCGGCGGGGGCCTTCGAGACTGTCGGCAGCTTGGGCCTGGTTCCCAGTCCCCTTCCCCGGTCCCTGCGTTAGTGTGATTGAAATCCTTGGCAGCTGCATGCCGCCGCTGGCTCCTGCGGGACCGATCCTCCACTCTGCTTTACAAGGGGGGTATAATTCATGTGGGGAAGGTCTATACTTCGTGCATTCTGCTGATCAGCTCGCTTGGCCTAGTCTGATGAGCTGCTAGTGCTGCTAGTGCGTCTAAGGGCCAACAGTGTGGCTGTGCTATGGAGGAATGTACCTTCACAGATCAGTAGGATGATTTTTTTAGGTGTGGCTGTGCGTGTGTGTTTGTGTGTTTGTGTGTGTGAGTCTGTGTATGGAGGAATGTACCTTCACAGATCAGTAGGATGTTGTTGTAGGTGTGGCTGTGTGTGTGTGTGTGTGTGTGTGTGTGTGTGTGTGTGTGTGTGTGTGTGTGTGTGTGTGTGTGTGTGTGTGTGTGTGTGTGTGTGTGTGTGGCTGTGCTATGGTGGAATGTACCTTCACAGATCAGTAGGATGTTGTTGTAGGTGTGGCTGTGTGTGTCTGTGTGTGTGTGTGTGTGTGTGTGTGTGTGTGTGTGTGTGTGTGAGTGTGTGTGTGAGTGTGTGTGTGGCTGTGTATGTGTGAGTGTGTGTGTGTCGGTGTGTGTGTGTGTGTGTATGTGTGTGAGCCTGTGTATGGAGGAATGTACCTTCACAGATCAGCAGGATGTTGTTGTAGCTGAAGCCCATGGGGCACTCGCAGCGGAAGCTGCCGATCTGGTTGATGCACACGCCGTTGGCACAGATGCCAGGGATCTCGCGGCACTCGTCAATATCTGTGGAGGAAAGTCACGCCAAAATCACGGCCATGATTATTCATTTCTAAAGCACTGAGAAAAACACCTGGGGAAAAAAAGTCACTTAGATATATGATACATTTCAGTGACTTGCAACATTCTGTCACAAATGATTTATGACTGAAGTTGGTTGTGAGTGTTGTGCTACCCCCTAATGTACAGTATAGCTTGTGCCACGGAACAGGCAGCTCATGTGGCCAGTGTGAAAGGCACTTACAGCGTGTGTTTACTGGCTGAATGTAAAAGCAATGCACTTCTACCGTCAGTAAAACTCTTTCTGGAGCCTGGCATTAAACTAACAGGCTCCTGCATTTACTCTCTTATGCTTATTTGGTCGATAAGGAACAAACTTGTTTTCCATTTTGTAACCAATACAGCCTTCTTGATGTGCACTTGAAATTAATTTTGTGTTCAGTTGTGTTCCACTTTAGTGAGCTTAAATGCGCTTTTCTCAAGTGGACATTTCTGAAGAGGAAGATCTAAGAGGAATATAACCTCAAGATGAGGTGTTTACTTTTTTGCAGAAGGTTGTTTAAAAATGGAGTAAAAAGTTAAAGATGCTAAATGCTGGGATATGAAGAACTCACCAACAGGCTGCCCAGTGTGTATGTCGATTATGAAGCCAGGGGACTGGCTACCACACAGGATCTGATATTCAGCTGCAAAGGGACAAGAGAGATGTGTGTGGGTGAAGGATTACAAATGAAATGATTCAGGAGTCAACTCTCATGTGACATTCATGCAATAAAAATCACCCTTTTATGTATTAAAGTGATCTTCAACTTCACCTGGTATCTCTGAGAAATGCATTTTTCCTGCTTTGTAAAGTCACTTTTACTTAACCCAGTAGCTGAATAAATGGTATAACTGGTGCTACACAGTGACAGTGGGGGAGGGGGGCAGGAGATGAAGGAACAGATAGAATTCTCACAGGTAGCGGGGGTGGGACAGGGCTCGCACGGCTTGTTCCAGGCCTTGCCCACGAGGTAGGCGCAGCAGCACATCTTCTTAGTCACATTGAACGACAGCTCGTTCTCGCACGTGTCGTTGAAGTTGCGGTAGCACACGCTCTTCCGCATGTCTGCCAATGGTAACACAGCAAAGGTCAAAGGTCACAATCAGGGTCTCAGTGGCACACGCATGAAGCACTCAGCTAAGTCCAAGACAGACTTCTCCTCTCAGGGATCTTACCCATGCAGTTGTTTCCTCCGTTGACTTGCATGTACTCAGGCGGGCAGACACAGGTGTAGTTTCCAAGAGTGTTGTAGCAGGTACCTGGCCCGCAGATGCCAATGTGGGCTGTGCATTCGTCAATGTCTACAAGGAGCAGAGGACAACAGTAAGTATTAGACATGCCCTACATTATACACATAATGTAAATCATTTTCTGTTGGAGAATTTAAACATTTATATCGTATCTATTGTTCATGAATGTCCACTTCCTGCTGTGCTCTCACCTTCACAGATGCGGGTCTCCTCGTTCAGGTAGTACCCAGCAGGGCACTCACACTGGAAGCTCCCAAATGTGTTGACACAGTTGCCCCCTTGGCACAGGCCAGGAAGCTCATGGCACTCGTCTATATCTGTTTCCCAGACACAGCGAAAGAGAGACAGAGAGAGAACACAGAGAGAGAGAGAGAGAAAGAGAGAGAGAGAGAGAGAGAAAGAGAGAGAGAAAGAAAACAAAGAAAGAGTGGCAGAAAAAGAAGAGAGAGAACACTCATTAGGAACATACTCTCGGGCTCGGACCTCTTGCTCATCTCTTTGAGAGGACCAGTGAAGCAACTCTGGCCGACAGCAAAGACAGTGTACAGGCCCAGTGCTGGCTAGGAGAAATAACCCCCTCATTACAGAATGCACCAGAGGCCAGACCACCAAAAGTCCTCTGTGAGGTTAAACGAGAGCCAGCTCTGGCAAGGACACAGTGTTTACATGCTACAGGCTGCCCAGGAGAGAAAGAGAGGAGATACACATGTGCCTTACCCTCCAGGATGACTGTGATGGGGTTTGGTCGGAAGCCCTCACCACCAGGACACAATGTTTTGTACTCAGCTAAGGGGGAGAGAGAGAGAGGAAGAGAGAGAGAGAGAGAGAGAGAGAGAGAGAGAGAGAGAGAGAGAGAAGGGGGGGTTGGTGGGAAGAAGAGAGACATAAAGAGAAATGCAGGTATAAATTTATAGTAAAGAGACTAGATGCACTTTTGATATCTCATGCAAATCGTAACTAAATATGTGTTTATAAGTGTGCATGTGTGTGTGAGAGAGGAAGAGAGAGAGTGAGTTTGAATGTGTGTGTGTGTGTGTGTGTGTGTGTGTGTGTGTGTGTGTGAGAAAGATTGAGGTAGAGAGAGAGTGAGTTTGAATGTGTGCTTGAGCATGTGTGTGTGTGTGAGAGAGGTAGAGAATGTGAGTTTGAATGTGTGTGTGTGTGTGAGAGAGAGAGGGGTAGAGAAAGAGTGTGTGTATGTGTGTGTGTGTGTTTGTGTGTGTGTGTGAGAGAGTGAGGTAGAGATAGAGTGTGTGTATTTGTTTGTTTGTTTGTTTGTTTGTTTGTTTGTTTGTTTGTGTGTGTGTGTGTGTGTGTGTGTGTGTGTGTGTGTGTGTGTGTGTGTGTGTGTTTGTGTGTGTGTGTGTGTGTGTGTGTTGGTGGTGCACATACTTGAGTTGACTGCAGGGCACAGTTCACAGGGGTTGCCCCATGCACCTCCCAGCGAGCAGCAGCAGGAGGCTCTGGTGACGCCCACACCAATCTCAGCACTGCAGGAGATCCCTCCATCACCTCGGGCCAATGTGTCCAGATAACAGTTCCCCACACGCGTGTCTGAGAGAGGGAGAGAGAGATGGAGAGAGGAAAGAGAATGAAAAAGAATGGTCCATATAGTGAGAGAGAGAGAAGAGTGGGGATGAGGGAGAGCCAAATAGAAAGACTATAATGGTTCCCATTCATCATCTATTCCTTCCTGACTCCTTCCTCTACTTGCACATGCCCACACACACACACACACACACACACACACACACACACACACACACACACACACAAACACACACACACAAACACAGACACAGACACAGACACAGACACAGACACAGACACAGACACAGACACAGACACAGACACAGACACAGACACAGACACAGACACAGACACAGACACACACCAACATACACGGACACGGACAGACACAGACACAGACACAGACACAGACACAGACACAGACACAGACACAGACACAGACACAGACACAGACACAGACACAGACACAGACACAGACACACACCAACATACACGGACACGGACAGACACAGACACAGACACAGACACAGACACAGACACAGACACAGACACAGACACAGACACAGACACAGACACAGACACAGACACAGACACAGACACAGACACAGACACAGACACAAACACACACAGACACACACCAACATACACAGACACAGACACAGACACAGACACAGACACAGACACAGACACAGACACAGACACAGACACAGACACACACAGACACACACCAACATACACGGACACGAACACGGACACACACAGACACACACCAACATACACGGACACGGACACGGACACGGACACGGTCACGGACACGGACACGGACACGGACACGGACACGGACACACACACACAAACACACACACACACACAGAGACACACAGGCACACACACACTCAGTTACTTTCAGCAGGAGGATGCTATAGTGGCTTACCCACACAGCCCACTCCAGTGGGGTTCAGCTCAAAGTCGGCTGGGCAGTTGCAGAGGTAGTTGCCTGGCGTGTTTACACACAGGCCGTTGATGCAGTTCACAGGGTCTGCACACTCATTCACATCTGAGAGGGGGAGACATGGGCATGTGTTCATTACAGGAAAATAATGGACATTAAGGTGATGAAGGCTAGAGATAAAGGGCCAGACATGTTGCAGGCCATCTGCTGTTGCTGTTTTACTCGTGCCACAGGAGGCTAGTTGGATGAGTATATACTGTCTGTGGATGACTATGCTAACAAGAAGCTTAGCTTTGATATAACATCTCCAGCACACCGGTACTTTGCTACACAGATTGCTGAAGACTGTGTATGAGTATGTCGCCAGATATGATATGGACTCACACACATCGTGTATCTGAATTTCACCGGGATGTGATCAATCTTGTCATTGTTACATTATCACATTTTGGATGCTGTGTTGTACTTTTCTTATCATTCCTTATAAGTATTATAGCCACAGGCTCTCTCAGTCGGAGTGCCTAAGGTTCGTTAGTTTTGTCTTTTTAGTCATCAGTCTGTGTTTCTCACCCGTGCAGTTGCCTCCACTGCGATCCAGCTCGTATCCGTCGTCACACACACAGCGGAACATTCCCGGCAAGTTCTGGCATGTTCCGAACATGCAGATGTTCTGGAAGTTGCACTCATCAATATCTGTGAGAGCGGAAACAGGAAAGGGTTTTGGCTTGGAATATGTTTGTACTGGACAACAGAAAATATGCTCTTGAGTAGACAGTAGTAGTCTACAGGGCAGTAGTATTCACAAGTCTGTAGCCAGTGTTACTAACCTACAATCAAATACATATGGCTTATAGGGCCAACTTACTCTGCATCGGGCCAAAGCCAGCATAGATTGGCCCACAGGAAACAATGTGCTAATAGATAACTCTTAGTATACACTGCATTACAGGCAGTAGGGACTACGGGTAGGGCTGGAGAGGAAGAGTGCAAATGCCGTTACCTCGGCAGGCTTTCCTGTCGTCTGTGGCGGTGAAGCCCATCTCACACTCGCACCGGTAGCCACCAGGAGCGTTCAGGCACTGGCCGTTCTCACACAGGTTCACATTGTCTGCACACTCATCCATGTCTGTGGGTCATAAACAACACATTAACACACATATCAGCCCGCTCCACCAAGCCACACAAGTTTCAGAGAAGTTCCACTACCAATCCTCAGTCTGTACTCCTACCCCCGGCCTTCTATGATGAACTGCACTCCTTCATGTCAGTGTGAGGTGTTTTGAATAAACCCTGCAAGTAACTTGTACCTGAAAAATATATTGAACTATACTTTGATGTCATATTTAATGCAAATATGCATTTCTTCTGCGTATCTCTCCTGTCTCACCTGAGCAGGAGAAGCCATCGCCGTTGAAGCCCTCTTTGCAGACACAGCGGTACGAGCCGGGAGTGTTCATACAGTTGGCGTTGGGGTTGCAGCTGTGGTCCTCGGTGGCGCACTCATCCAGGTCTGAAGTCATGATGGTGTAAAGATTCACTCAGTGGCTTGACACAGCAATATTCAATTCTCACTTAACTTTACTCACTTAATTTTTGACATTTTACACAGGCCCACTATTGTTCAGCTATTACCAAAGACATGGAAGCTTACAAACATCCTTTACCTCTGGCATTATTCAAGTAGAATGTCTTCCTTTCTATAATGTAACTTTCATCACAATACCCTTTCATAACACCAAAGCTTTACTACATTTGTGACCTTTACAAACTGGACATTAACGAGGGCCTACTTACCAACACATTTGATGCCATCTCCTACCCAGCCGTCCCGGCAACGACACTTGAAACTCCCAGGAACGTTGACACAGGCAGCGTGCATGTCGCAATTATGAGCCCCGATCTCACACTCATCCACATCTACACACAGACATTATACACTAATTAAAACACTATCGTGCTATGCTACATATGCACTTACCACTGTGTTAAGTATTGGCCTTTGTATCACTAAAGCATAATAAAAGCATAATATTTTATCTGAAAACGTATGTAAAATTTTACATTACATATGTTCCATTTGAAATCTATCTTACAGAACTTAATTATCATCACACAGAGGTGATGTTAGCATTTGACGGGGAATGAATGGCCTTGCTAATTCTGGCCCACCGACCCGTTCCCTTGTCTGACCCAATCTCTTAACTGCCTCTGGCCACATTGAGTGGCTGTACAGGGGGCCTGTAGGTGGGCCGAGCCGGCAGGGCAGCAGTGCAATACCTGTGCAGCCAGTGGAGCCCTTCTTCACAAAGTAGCCCAGCTGGCAGTGGCAGATGAATGAGCCCTTGGTGTTCTCACAGTCCCCGTGCAGGCAGATGTTGGGGTTCAGGTCGCACTCATTCACATCTGGAGGCACAGAGAGAGAGAGAGAGAGAGAGAGAGGGAGAGAGAGAGAAAGAGAGAGAGGAATGGCTAAGTCTCCTGACTGTACAGTAATACTGAGTGGTTTATGTCACACAGGGAGGCTGGTCTCACCGATGCAGGTCCGCATGTCCATGGAGGCCATGAAGCCATCGTAGCAGAGGCAGCGGTACTCTCCAGGGATGTTGGTGCACTGGCCCCCGTCACAGATGTCAGGTGTGTCTTCACACTCATCGATGTCTGTTACACATGCACAAGGATTAATGAGGCACAGCAAGGCCCAACTTAACAGTTGCATTGTGTTTGTAAAGTGTGTGTTTGCATATTTGTGTGAGTGTAGGGTATGTGCATGTGTGTGTTTGTGTGTAAGGAGACATCTGTATGTGTGAGAATTTGAGCGTACGTATTTGTCTCCATACGTGTTGTTCAGTGTGTGTTTCTGCCCGTAAGCATTGAGTGTGTGCATAGTGGATAGTGCATGTGCATAGTGAGTGTGTGTGTGTGTGTGTGTGTGTGTGTGTGTGTGTGTGTATGTGTGTGTGTGTGTGTGTGTGTGTGTGTGTGTGTGTGTGTGTGTGTGTGTGTGTGTGTGTGTGTGTGTGTGTGTGTGTGTGTGTCTCACCAGCGCAGCTCCTCTGGTCAGGCATCAGAGCATAGCCTTCACTGCAGCTGCACTCATAGCTGCCCTCTGAGTTTGTGCAGTGAGTGTCACAGCCTCCGTTCATGATCGTACACTCATCAATATCTGAAAAGGCACAGACAATACGTTACTGACAGCTTCAGACTCACACAGGGCTCCTTAGGCTTTTGAAAATAAGGGTTTTGTTAAGCACATCTTATTTACAAAGATATCGGAAACTGAACTGAATCAAGTATAATTGGGACAAATTAGGATTCAGCAGAGTTAAACTGAATTGATCTGAAATCCATGGAATAATCCGATTTATATGATACTGTGATGGCACTCACCCACACAGCCCTGTCTGTCGGGCGTTGCCTGGTAGCCCATTTCGCAGGAGCACTGGTAGGTGCCCACCACGTTCACACACTTGCCGTTCTTACACAGGGTGTCACTCAGCTCGCACTCGTTCACATCTACAGAACACATTCAACACATCCGTCAGTTCCTCAGGCAGAGAGAGGGAGAAATATGGAAAAAATTGAGAAGACAAAACTCTGGTTGGGGTCCTTGCAGGGTCCTGCGGCGTACCTTCACACACCGAGCCCTCGGAGCTGAGCTGGTGACCGGGGGGACACTCGCACTCGTAGCTGCCCTCTGAGTTCAGACAGGTGCCCCCGCGACACAGCAGGGGGTCTCTCTCACATTCATCAATGTCTGCAGTGGGGGGTTGGGGGGGCAGAGGGGTGAGGGACAGAGAGGAGAGGAGAAGGACACAGAGAGATGAAGACAAGAGAGAATGAAAACAAAGGTGAACAATGATAAAGTGGATAAAACACACAGCTGGTTTGCAGTGTCCTGTGTTAATATGTGTTGTGAGAGATTACACCCGTATGCAATTCCCTTGTCCCTGTATGTGAGGTTGTGTGTGTGTGTGTGTGTGTGTGTTAGGCTGCCTGTGGCAGGGGAGGATGAAGGTGTCTTCTCACCCATGCAGTTCTTCATCATCATGAAGCCGCTCTCGTAGCCCTCGAAGCATTCGCACTCGAAGCTGCCGGGCGTGTTCACACAGGTGCCGTGGCCACACAGGTCCGGGGAGATGCGACACTCATCAATATCTGTGAAACACACGCAGGACACGGAGAATACCCACAGGCATTATCTCTGAACTTCACAATGTATTACTGACATTCACAATTAAATATTAAACAATATCAGCATTACATGAAAAGTGATGGGACAGGACAAGTTAGATTCCATTAAATGCTGCGCGATGACTTGTGATACATGTCCATATGCACAGGTAGGATGATGTAAACTGTATATGGTGACAAACAGGTCAATATGAATACTCATGTAGTGACACAAACAGCTAGTCATCATTGTTACCAGATAATTTGGGGGGGCTAAGGTTAGGGTGTGCCATGACACTAAAGACTAAGATGGACAGGTGTGTTGTGGTGTCAGGACGAGCTTTGTGTGGCTACCTGTGCAGTTCCTCTCCTCCATGGTGAGGGCGAAGCCGCTGTTGCAGCGGCACTTGAAGCTGCCGATGGTGTTCCTGCAGTTGCCGTGGGTGCACAGGCCCTTAAACACCTTACACTCGTTCACATCTGGCCACACAGACACAGCATAGCACAGCATATTAGCATAGCAAGAAGAGATGGGCACTCATATTAAAAGTATACATTTCATTTAAATACATTGAAATGTTTACATATGACATTATAGGCTATAACATGAAAATGGAGCGGAACGTTTCTCTACTATTCTAAACACAAAGGGATGGAAACTCAAGGTCCAGGCTTCTCATATTCCTCTCAGTAAAAGGGTATATGACCAGCTTGGCTAATGCAACTGCTACGTGAAGGGAGAAGTGTGGGTAGTGATGAGACTTTGTGGGTCACTGGCACCTTTATAGAAGGGTCTGCCCGTCAGGATGTCTCCGCGGTTGGCAAACCCAGACCCACGGGGGCAGATGGCTTTGAACTCGGGGCTGTCCGGTTTGGGGCACTCCTCACAGTCCACGCCCCAGGCTGCACCCACCGAACAGCAGCACATGTCCACGCGGTATCGCCCCGGCAATGGTTCGACACACTCGTCCTCATCCCATTTCATGTAGCACTGTTCGCTTCGCATGTCTGAGCACACACACACACACACACACACACACACACAAAAACACACACAAAATTCAACACAACAATTACAGATCACATGTCCACAGACAGTGTCACCAATACATACAGTACTGACACACAAACACACAGACATACTAGACTTCAACAATTCCACTATTCACCCACACTCACACAAATGTGCACACGGTCAAAGAGGCGTTTTGCTTGCACAGCTGCACAAAACTTTTGTCCAAAATGTTCCTGTTTGCTTAAGGAACTTTATGTTCCACATGGGATGGCAAGGCGTGTCTTATGTGTCTCGTACCCACGCAGGTCCGTCCGGTCCCATCCAGCGTCAGCCCCTCGGAGCAGTCGCAGCGGAACGAGCCCTCAGTGTTCGCACACCGGCCGTTGATGCACACCCCAGGGAACACCTCACACTCGTTTATGTCTGCGGAAGGGAAAGAGATAAAGGAGGTCGAGACCTTAGTTTTCCGTTCTTCTGGAATGGAAATGATTTAGTTTCGGTGAGAGGGAGACAGATTCTCTGGGCAAATTGAAAGCAGCAGGCAAATCTCGGAGTGATATTGAGAGAACAGTCACACTGTACCTTCACACACCAGTCCCTTCATACGGGCGAAACCCTTGGAGCAGGCCGTGTCTGTGGAGAGGAGGAAGGTGTTCTAGTAAGCATGTGTCTATTATGGCATGTGTGAATGCACGTGCATTTGAGTGTGTGTGTGTGTGTGTGTGTGTGTGTGTGAGAGAGCGGATGTGTTTGCATAAATGTCTGAGCATATGCATGTGAGTGTGTGGATTTAAGAGGGTATTTCAATGTGTTTGGAGTGTGCGTTTGAGAGGGTGTTTCAATGTGTGTGTTTGAGAGGGTGTTTCAGCGCGTGTGTGTGTGTGTGTGCATACATGTCTGAGCATAATGTATGGATGTGAGAGTGTGTGTGTGTGAGAGTGTGTTTGGATGCATAAATGTCTTAGCATACTCATGTGTGTGTGTGTGTGTGTGTGTGTGTGTGTGTGTGTGTCTGAATGTGAGCATGTGAGTGTGGGTGTGTGTTTTTGAAAGGGTATTTCAATGTATGTGTGTGTGTGTGTGTGTGTGTGTGTGTGTGTGTGTGTGTGTGCATGCATAAATGTCTGAACATATGCATGTGGATGTGTGTGTATGTGTTTGAGAGGGTATTTCAGTATGTGAGTGTGTGTATTCATAAATGTGTGTGTGTGTGTGTGTGTGTGTGTGTGTGTGTGTGTGCATGCATAAATGTCTGAACATATGCATGTGGATGTGTGTGTATGTGTTTGAGAGGGTATTTCAGTATGTGAGTGTGTGTATTCATAAATGTGTGTGTGTGTGTGTGTGTGTACAGTGGAGTATTATCGTGTGTGTTCTCCATTACAACTCACCAATTTCACAGGGCTCACAGGGACTCCCCCAGGCCGCCCCCAGCGTGGAGCAGCACTCGGACTTGAGCGTGGCTCCGTTGATGTTGACCTCGCAGCGGCCGTCCTGGATGTTCAGCCAGCAGGTGCCCTTCATGCTGTCTGCAGTCCAGAGCAAGGAGCCAGACAGACACAGGCAAACACAAACACACACGCACATTTACCCAAACAGCACAGGAGGTCCCCCACACAGCCATTATATTACATTACATTAATGCAAATGAGATCTCCACTATTATAAACATTCTCTGCCTGAGCACTCTCAGTGTGCAAAGAGCCCGAGTGGCCTGCTCACTATTAAATTAATGTTTATACTTGAGGAATGTGCTCAGAACCAAGTGTCCTTAGACAGCCTATTGTACGAGAGTATGAGAGAGAGAGTGAATCACGCATCACTGATTTTAATCACAGGCAAATGTATTCCTCATGGAAAAAAGTGCTCAATGACAGACAATCCAAGTTAAGAAAATAGGAGGGAAATAACAATTGCAATCTGCGTGCCAAATGGATCCTATAACCACAAAGACATGTGCATTAATGTCAATGTATTCTATGTCTGTGAAATGTCAAAGCTGTATACGGGTGAGTGGGGAGACAAGTACACTGGAATCTCTCCCTGGGAGTGATGAGAAGAAATCCCACGTTGTTTACTCAGTGAGTCATTGGACAGCAGAGAACAGATCTGCAGATGATTGCCTGAGATGTGAGTGGGGTGAACGGCCAGGCCTGCCACAAGCCCTGTTTATACAGCAAGAGCGTAAACCTCCATCACTCCGCCTGGACTGTGGCCCTGACTTTTCATTCAGCCCCATATAATAACACTGTGTCTGACTGGCACTTTGAGGCCTGAGGGAGGGGGGGGTGTGTGAGTGGGAAGTGGCATGGTGATGTTAATGGAGCAGGCCCTGACATAGCCGTCCCCTTACCGACACAGATGGTGTTGGTGGAGTCTAACTTGCTGCCATGGGAACACTCGCAGTTGAACGACCCAGCGACGTTGCGGCAGACACCGTTGACACAGGGGCTGGACTCGCACTCGTCGATATCTGAAACGGAGAGAGGGTTATAAAGTGACGGCTCATCATCTGGCTGCCTGAGCCCAAGCCAGAAATGTATGACCAATGAAATCAGTATTAATAACTATTTAAAAAACTTGATAATGTGGACTGAGGAGATTGTGTATCATATGGCTACACTTAATGTTCCCCTGTCAACAAACTGTAGTTAATACAGTGATAAGCTCAGAGTGAAAGTCACCTTCGCAGGTCTCAGAGTCTGGCTTGAAGACGAAGCCCTTGGGACAGGAGCATGTGTAGCTGCCCGGGGTGTTTCGACACAGGCCGTTGTCACACAGCAGGCGGTTCACCAGACACTCGTTAATATCTGCGGAAAGGCATTCACTTTCATTAGGGCAAACACAAACAGAAAAGAAATAGTCCAGTGACTAGTTCGTCTGGATGAGAAGACAGTCAAAACATTTAGAGCTGTATGTGGTTTGGGCTTCGAGCCTGCTGGAGACTAGCGTCCTACGCTACGTGGCTGCCGAAGACACTCACCAACACAGTCTTTCCCACTGGAGTCGGGCTCATAGCCGCTGTTGCAGATGCAGCGATAGCTTCCACGCAGGTTCTCACAAATGCCATTCTGGCAGATGTCGGGGTCCAGGCCGCACTCGTTGATATCTGCAAACAAAAAAACATCATCAGATCAATGTTCGTGCTCTGGAGGGATCTTGGCAGTCTTGTTTGAGAGCTAAAACTAATCGCTGAGGTCAGTTTTAGGAAACTGCTTGTAAATTCCCGGAAAAATAAAAAATTGTCTCTGGGACTGGGAGAAGCTGTTTCATGTCAGTGTAACGAATCGTAATGGCAGGGTGTATTTTAAACCGCGGGCTCATGGCTGTTTTGGTATGGCTGCGGCTTTCCAACTGTACCTCGTCCGTCGGCCGTGATCCCGATCCCGCTGCTGCACACTGCCAGGAACTCCGCTGGGAAGGACAAGGGCCAGCACCAGGGCCGGAGAACAATCAGTTCAGTCAAATCCAAACATCGACTTTTCAAACACCAGCAAGAGCAGCCACCTCAAAATGGTAACACAAGCGCCCTGCTGATCTGCTCTCCCCACCACCAGACAACAATATTATCTTTTGGGTTTGGTAAAGCTGCTTTGAGTGACGCTAACTTCCACCAGACTTTAGCCATCACAGAGGTCCATCTCGTCCACTCAGTGGGCTTTACACATACCAAACAACGGACAGGCTGGAATCCTTGTCTCCTAGACTGCTTACAGAGCCCATGAGGGTTCCAGAAATGTTTTTCTTAGAGTGCCTGTGTTAATGTTTCTTTAGAGTGGAGAAGTGCAGAGTGGAGGACATACTTCAACAGCTTTGGCTGATGCACAACTTCATTAGTCATTATTATGTGATGGTGATAATAATTGGAAGGGAAAATGAACTCTCTGACAGTACCGGGAGGTGTGTCCCTCTACACCCTCCGTGTCTAAATGTAGATGTAGGATGGCAATGAGGTGGTTACCGGAGTTGCGGGCAGGGCACGGCTGGCAGGGCTCTCCGAAGCCGTGCTCTGCGTTGGCACAGCAGCACTCAGACTTGGTGACGGCGCCGGGGAAGGGCCGTGAGCAGGTGCCCATCTTAATGGCGCCGTAGCAGGTGGTGCGCATGTGCGTGTCCACACACACGCGGCCGTCCACGTCCACTGCCAGGCCGGGCGGACACTCACAGCGAAAGGAGCCCTCGGAGTTGATGCAGCGTCCGTTCATGCAGATCCCTGGAGTCTGACACTCATCAATATCTGTGAAGGAAGGAAAGGGTTTGTACTCTGTTCCATCAACCGTATTCTTTGGGGAAGGGAGGGGCCCCACTAGGCAAGGCAAGGCCAGTTTATTTATACAGCACAACACATATGCATTGGTAATTCAAGGTGCTTTACAAATAAACAGAAAAAAATAACATAAAATAAGAGATTAAGAAAGTTAAAGTGCAATAGAATAGTTACACTAGGATGAGTACAGTATGTCTATGGGGTGTTTAGGTACAATAAAGGTACAACTATGTACGTTTACATTTACATTTACATTTAGCAGACGCTTTTATCCAAAGCGACTTACAAGGATGTATACACATTGTTTTTACATTTACACTGATGGCACACTGCTCATCAGGAGCAATTAGGGCTTCAGTGTCTTGCTCAAGGACGCTTCGACAGGAAATCAAACTAGCAACCTTCTGATTATTAAACGACTTCTCTACCTCCTGTACCACTGTTACTGTATGTGTAAGGTGAGACTACAAAAGGCTACAGCAAACAACTGAAATTGACGTACCAATGCAATAGCGCCCACTGGCTGCCAGGGTGAAACCAGGCTTGCAGATGCACTTGAAGCTGCCGTCTTCGTTGATGCACATGCCGTTGAGGCACATGTTGGTGGTCGCACATTCATCATGGTCTGTGAAAGAGGGGAACGTTACTGAGCAAGACCGGCTTGTGGAAGTCATCTTTCAACTCAGTGGTCTCTGAGGCAGTCAGAGAGCATTGACCTGTGGCATTAGTCTCTGGCACGTACGACTTTTGTGCCTCAGACGTATCAGATCAGACTCTCAGTTTGCTGAGAATCACAGATACATTTCCATAACAACCATGTGAAACCTGGAAGAAGTGGAAGAGGAGATGAGCTCAGTCTAAATAGAAGCTCAGTTGTCTGGCCGTAACTCACCAATGCAGTTCTTCTCATCAGGAGTGAGCTCAAAACCAGCGTTGCAGATGCACTGGAAGCTTCCGTCAGTGTTGACACAGCGGCCGTTACGGCACATGACTCCATTAACGATGCACTCGTCAATGTCTGAGGTAAAAGGCAGGCAAGGAGAGGGTAGTTAGCAAACAGAACTTACAGTGCTTATGGACAGCAACTTAACACATATAGCTGGTCACACAGAGAAAACCACAATGTACAAGCCTGCGTGCACACACACACACACACACACACACACACACACACACACACACACACACACACACATACATACAGACAAAACATGCATAATAATAAAAAAAAATAATCAGAGTCGCATGGTCAAGTAGTTAAGTGAGAGCATACCAATGCAGGCCTGTTTAGTGGAGGTCCCCTGGTAGCCCTCATGACACTTGCAGTGGTACCCTCCCTGTGTGTTAACACAGTCTCCGTTCACGCAGGGATTGCTGATACACTCATCCACATCTGCATGTGAACAAAGAGACCATCATTATATCCGGGATGCTTTCAGGCAAATCGAAAGTGTTTTCACCACATTCTATCTCTCTCTTCACTGGTGAGAAGAAGGTGCCCTGACTCGTCTTAAGATGGCAGCAGAGGGTAACAATCCAGTGGGTTCCTAGATTGTATCGCTCTGATCAACTGAGAGTGACTGTGTGTGAGAGAGTTTTACTTACACCCAATAAACTGGCAGGAGCTAGTTCACATAAATTGAATACCAACTATTAAAGGTGACCACACGCTGTGCTGTCTGGGTTGCCTATTTGTCATACATCTGACTACTCAGAACAGAATAATAATAATTAATTTAATTTGTAACGCACTCTTCATTCAGAAGAATCTCAATATTATGTTTAATATACTTTTATATATATATGACTTTTAAGAATTACTTGCAGCAATGTTGTATACATACTACTTATTGCTTATTACATATAAATACTACAAAAATACTGTACGACAGAAACTCAACAGAAGACCATTTCTATGTCTTTATTATCTAAAAAATCGTTATGCTCCACTGGTAATAATTTGAGATTCGTACCGATACACTCTCCGCGGACGTCCTGTCGGTAGCCCATGTTGCACTCGCAGCGGTAGCTGGTGGGTGTAGGGATGCAGCGTCCATTCAGGCACAGGTTGGTGAAGTGCTTACACACATCAATGGTCTCATTCACTTTCACAGTGCCTAGAAAGAACACACACCATCCAACGCAGTGCAGTCAGTAAGTCACTGGTGCTACTGATGAGCGTAGCTAAGGTATATGAAGGAACGTTTTAATGACAAATTGACTGGTCAAGCATTGTTATTATTAGTATCATTATTTGTATTATGTGATTAAAGAACAGAGCTCAACTTAACGAGAGGACAAAATCCCAGTATCCTGTGGTTTCTGCAAAAAGATCCACTCACCGATGTCAAATCCTCCATTGCCGTTGCCCCCATGGCCGTTCCCGCCGTGGCCGTTGCCCCCGTGACCGTTGCCACCGTGGCCGTTGCCATTAGGGTTGACCTTAAAGCCATTGTAGCCATGGCCACCATTTCCACCACCTCCACCATTATTGTAGCCTCCACCGTTGAGGTAACCTCCATTACCGTTGGCATAAGGCAGGCCCTGGATGCACAGGCGCCTGTACTCGTCTGTTCAGAGAGAAAGAGAGAGGGAAGAATACAGAGACAGATAAGAGGAGAAGAGAGAGAGAGAAAGAGAGAGAGAAGAATACAGAGACACATAAGAGGAGAAGAGAGAGAGAGAGAGAGAGAGAGAGAAAGAGAGAGGGAAGAACACAGAGACACATAAGAGGAGAAGAGAGAGAGAGAGAGAAAGAGAGAGGGAAGAATACAGAGACAGATAAGAGGAGAAGAGAGAGAGAGAAAGAGAGAGAGAAGAATACAGAGACACATAAGAGGAGAAGAGAGAGAGAGAGAGAGAGAGAGAAAGAGAGAGGGAAGAACACAGAGACACATAAGAGGAGAAGAGAGAGAGAGAGAGAGAGAGAAAGAGAGAGGGAAGAATACAGAGACACATAAGAGGAGAAGAGAGAGAGAGAGAGAGAAAGAGAGAGGGAAGAATACAGAGAAAGATAAAGGGAGAAGACAGAAAAAAATTAGAGTGAGAGAAAGTTATCGTTGCTATAGAGGTCTGCATCGAAAGGCTCACTGCTCTGTCACATACTTGAGGAAATGACCTCCATGTTAATGGGGACCTTATGACCTGTTATAAAGCCTCCTGAGAGATCTCCTGTAAACCCTAACATGAACCAACAACCACATACATACAGTACACACACAGACTGGCCTGCACACACATACACACAGTACACACACAGACTGGCCTGCACACACATACATACAGTACACACACAGACTGGCCT